>NC_136070.1:690234533-690724533 GCF_964261635.1 Lissotriton helveticus | reverse complement strand
GCCTGGACACAAGCATCCTGGGAGTGGTTTCTGGAATTTCAGCCGTCATCAGCCAGGCTAGCTTGAATCCAGTGGCAAAGTGAGCAAGGGACTCAGGTCTGAGCATACCCTGTCTTCCAAAATCCAAACCAAGTTTGCTATGGCAGGGCGGGAGTGTCTGGACACTGCAGGAGCCGGCCCTGGTCCCCAGGGCTATCAAGGGCTCCAGGACAGGGGTTGCGCGGCCCCCCTCCCTTCAATTACAAAGCCCTGGGGAGGTGGTGGTCCCCGGGGGTCCATAACGGACTCCCACATTTGCATTCTTAGTGCCCGGGGAGTTGGCGGTCCCCGGGGCGTGTGGGGGGCTTGAGCCACCCCAGACAGGTTATTTTTTATTTTATTTTTTAAAAGCCCCGTTGGTGGCTGTCCCCAGGGTTTGGGGGGCCTTTGAGCCCCCCACCCATGTTTTTTAAGAAGCCCAGGGGTGGCGATCCCGGGGCTGAGGGGGGCTGTGAGCCCCCCACAAGTCCCTGGGGGTGGGGGGGGTTGTGAGCCCCCTCTGCATATATGTTCATAAAGCCCTGGGGGTGGCGGTCCCCGGTGCTTGGGGGGGCCTTTGAGACCCCCACCCATTTATTGTAGAAGCCCCGGGGTGGCGGTCCCCGGGGCTGGGGGGCTGTGAGCCCCCCCTGCACATATGTTAGAAAAGCCCCGGGGTGGAGTTCCCCGGGGCTGGGGGGGCCCCTCTACGCAACCCATTACAATAAAAATATTGCCCCCGGGACTTGGCCCACCCGGGGGCTAAATAGTAAAGAAGCGTGGGAGCCCGCGCTTTTTTTTTTTCGCGGCTGGATCCGCACACCCAGAGCGCATCTCGGCGTTTAAAAAAAAAAGAAAAAATGCTTTATTCAGCCCTGGAAGTCCTTGTACTACCCCCTAAGCAGGTCTATGGGGTCAGGGTGTTTCAACCCTGTCCCATCTTCTTGTTTTCCACCTTCATTTACCTACCATCTTCTGCCTCGCTTCTACCGAGGCACAAGATGGCTCCCAACAGTTCCTGGTTTAGAGTGTTCACAGCCAATTAGAATACAGCTCATGATCGGCAGGGTGCGCGGATCCTAATCTGCAGGGTGCGCGGATCCTAATCTGTAGGGTGCGCGGATCCTCCACGGCCATCGATATCGAAACTTTTGTTAATTTTCATTTTCTCAGCAACTACTGAACGAATTTACACCATTTAACAAAAAGGGTTCTTTCTGAATCAAGGGCTACCTTTTTGCCAAATTTGGTGTAATTCCGTTCAGCAGTTCGGGCTGTAGCCGTGTCTAAAGTTTCCTATGGGAAATTGCATGGGGAAAGCATGTTTTGGGACCCCCCTTTTTTCTCGGCCCCCGCTTGCCGAATCACCCCGAAACTTTCAAGATAGGAGCTGACCGGACCTTGAGATATACATATATAAAACATATTTATTTTCAGAAAAAAACATATTCATTGGCTGATGTCATCAGTGATGTCATCAGTGATATCATTTGAGATGTCATCAGTGATGTCATCAGTGATGTCACTGACCATGTCATGAGTGATGTAATATGTGACGTCATCAGCAGTGCATTGCGGGCGCGCGAGTTATAGCTAGCTGAACTAACTATAACAGGGGAATTTCAAAGGTTTTGTAAGAGTGAAATGTCCAGCTAACTATAACATGTGTGAAACCTATGTTTTTTTCAGTGAATTTCTAAGGTTTTTTAAATACTAATTCCTAACTATAACGTGTGTGAAACCTATGGTTTTTTCAGTGAATTTGCAAGGTTTTTTAAATGCTAATTCCTAACAATAACGTGTGTGTGAAACCTATGGTTTTTTCAGTGAATTACAGTGTGCCAAAACCCACCTTAGTATCCAAACCCCCTAACAGACTAGCAATCAGTGACTCATTGGTTCTTCATCCTATAGATAAAACACCAATAACTAGTCAACCCAGAACATGCAACTTATATTACCTGAAGTAAGGTGGATAACAAGAGCACTCTTTCGTTATAGTCCTACATAAGTCCAAAACAAGCAGTAAATAAAGACACGTGCAAGTTTGAAATGTTTATTTCTAACGCCGTAAACTCATGCACAGTACCTTAGATAATACAAGCAAACATATTATCAGAAACAAGGTTTTCAGCATTGTTACTATTCCATAAAATACAAAAGGAGAAAGCATCTTATAATGCTAAAGGGAAAGAGATTTAAAATATACCTAGATTTCACACTCCCTACCTAGCAGGTTAGTTTATAACTACAGAAGGTACCATAGGATTACATGGGCGAAGCCATACCTCTGGTACTCAGCAGTAGTGGATCACATTGAGTTCTGCACAAACTGTCAGGATACGAATGTTCTCCAACTGTGTGTAATCATGCCTGCACAGTGCATTATTAAACGCGCCAGTATAAGAGGTGGCCACAGCTGCATATGTGCTATGGCTCTAATGTGCGAGGATCATTCCGAATAACAGACACAGTCTCCAAGATAACCTTGATGTTCCATGCTCTCAATATACACAATAAACTAGCGAGGCACTCTACAAATGTAGCATAACAAATTATTCTCATTTGAATCAAAATACTCCTCTCTAACCAATATCGCAAGTGCATATCGTGTGCAAAGCAGTGCAGGAAAGCAAAAATGGCGTTTAAACTTCTAATAAACCCATGCTAACTTAAAACGGTGTGAGTGCAAGCCTCAGCCCCCACGACACCCTTCCTTGATCGAAGCACGTGATATAAACGTGGACTAATTACGAACGCAGAGTCCAAGCCTGAAAAGCACAGTCAAGTTCATATTTGCAAAAAACGAGATTTACTGTTTCATAGAAAGCAGTAACTAATTAATAAAGAATAGGAAGAAAAATTAAAGAGTCTTACTCCAGCAGCGTATAAACACAGTATGTAGCAACAGCCTCGAAGAGGAAGTCATTGTTCTCATCTGAAAACATTTCAGCCATCCAATTCAATAGTGGGAATGAACATACATGTTCCCCAACGACCGGAGCCTCTATCACTATCGGAGGAAAACTCGGGTCATCTTCAATGTAACTGCGTGCCAAGAAGTCATGCGCCGCTGCAAAAACATTCCAACGTCCCATTATTCTATGTATCGCTGCTAAGGCCATAATCCCGCCGCCAGAACAGAGCAAGTCATGAACCACTAAGGGGCTCATCATCTGGTCATAATCCGCGTTGGGAGACACCGTACTGCCGAGACACAAATCCAGGGCCCAGTCGAAATCGCAGCTCAGGCAATGGAAGGCAGGTTGAACGCATGTGAAAAAGGAAAATCGAAACGAAAATCCATAAAATGCACTCAATGTAGCCAGAGGCAGCGCTCCGTAATAAGTAAGCATTCTGTTGCGCAACAACCGAGAAATATTGTTGTGTGCTGCAGGATGTGCACCCATATTTAAGTAAACAAATTAATAGAAGCACACCGGCAACTAATGCGAGTATTAAGGGGAATCCACCAACGACGCTGGAAAAAATCAAATGAAAAAATGCCGACAAGACACCAAATATAGTTTGAAAAGAAGTCACAATGCCACTGCTTATAACTTTAAAAAAGTAAAGTAACTCCGTAGTCTAGGATGCTTTAAAGATAGTCTAAATTAACTCCCCAAAATACAAGGACAGGTCAGTATTTAATAATGCATGCACTTAAATGCGGGTATTTGCCACGTGAAGGACAAATGTTTCTCTACCAGATGTAAGAGCGACCTCTTTTTGAGACAATAGCGCTCTTATACGGCTCCTTTGGTTGACTCTGCTTTCAAGGTCGGAATCGACGGCCAGATAGAAACATCCAGCTTCCCATGCAGAGGAGTAAACACAACTTTTTTTTATATCAAACCACACGCTCAGTTACTGTAATCATGTAACTGATGCCTGCTAACATTGCACAACAATCTGCATTATTTCAAATTAAATAACTCACGTTTCCAGTAAACTGAACGTTGGTATGATAGCAGATGTCGGAGTGCCTTTCAAAACTCAGGCCAAATTAGGCGCATCTTGTTTACAAGAGCCATGCAATAGTATGTGTCTACAAATTAAGGAGTGATCTGGTGCTATTGTGCAATCCTCGCCATTCAGATAGACTTCTTTTCCCTCCCTCATGCACCTTTATGTAAATGATAATAACCAACCTTCATGGAGATAAGCGCTGCCTAAAGATCCATATCTGCCTATAGCATACTATTTCATGTAAACCTCAAACTTAAACAGGCTAAAAAGTAACGTTATGATACCGTGGATAAGCCAAATATGGAGCGACACGTGAAGAACTTACACCTCAACAACTTTGCTTGAGCTGCAACACAGAGGTTGAAGGACAACCCACCTGCTACTGCACCAAACACATCAATTGCTGCAGCAGCATTTTCAGCAAGCACTCCACACCCACAAATTAATCCTGATTTTGGTGAAGTTAAAATTCTATGCATTTATTGCAATAAACTTTTGTGTTATGGGAAACAGTCTATTGACCTGATAAAACGCAGGAAGCAGGAGCATCGCTGCCCTCAACATTAGTTTTTTTTCTCCATTCTTTTGTTCCTCTTGGACACTTCCAAGCCCCCCATTATAGAAAACAATTGCCCCCGGGAGCTAATTAAGAATAAAACGAACTTCTACTTTTTTTTTTCCTTTCCCACTGTGTACGAGTAAAATACACATACCACGCATTTTTTAAATTTTGTAAAAAATAATAATTTTTGCGCCTAAACATCCTTATAGGATCCCCTGAGCAGGCCCAGAGGATCAACATGTTTCTACCCTGCCCCCTTTCCTTATTTTTCAACTTTCTTTTACTGTTTTCTTGTGACTCGGTGCTACCAAGGCACAAGATGGCTGCCAACACTTCCTGGTTTGGAGTGTTGACAGACAGTTGACATCCAATCAGCATGCAGCTTGTGCTCGTAATTGTACGGATTTTGGTACGCGTTCTGTACTTCGTCTCTAGATATCGCTGTGATTTTACTTTTGATTTTCTCAGGAACTACTGAACGGATTTACACCATTTAACAGAAAGCACAATCTGCGAACCAAACTCTACCTCTCTGCCAAATTTGGTGTAATTCCGTTCAGCCGTTGTGGCTGTAGCCCTGGCTAAAGGTCCCTATGGAAAATTGCATGGGGTAGCCCCTTCAGCCCCTACCTTGTGGAGCCCTGGGCGGACAGACAGCAACACCGGAGGCTGGCCGCAGTGGAGGTGAGAGGCACGGCGAGCGGGACTGCGAGGACCAGCATTCTTGCTGAACACCGCCAGCTGGTTCCTCTTCCCGCCCGCGCCGCGCCCCCTCCCAGTGCCACGCCCCCCGCCTGACTGTATTTCACCTCTCGCGGCCCCCGCTCCGCGGGAGCCGCTCGAGTCAGTTTCTTGTGGGAAAGCCTTTGCACGCTACAGGAGTAGCCCCTTCAGCCCCTACCTTGTGGAGCCCTGGGCGGACAGACAGCAACACCGGAGGCTGGCCGCAGTGGAGGTGAGAGGCACGGCGAGCGGGACTGCGAGGACCAGCATTCTTGCTGAACACCGCCAGCTGGTTCCTCTTCCCGCCCGTGCCGCGCCCCCTCCCAGTGCCACGCCCCCCGCCTGACTGTATTTCACCTCTCGCGGCCCCCGCTCCGCGGGTGCCGCTCGAGTCAGTTTCTTGTGGGAAAGCCTTTGCACGCTACAGGAGTAGCCCCTTCAGCCCCTACCTTGTGGAGCCCTGGGCGGACAGACAGCAACACCGGAGGCTGGCCGCAGTGGAGGTGAGAGGCACGGCGAGCGGGACTGCGAGGACCAGCATTCTTGCTGAACACCGCCAGCTGGTTCCTCTTCCCGCCCGCGCCGCGCCCCCTCCCAGTGCCACGCCCCCCTGCCATTCATTAGAGCACTTGGTTACGCGCATCGCGGGACGCGCGCGGGGCGATCCCCGGGGCGAAGACCGGGCAAAGAGCGGGCCGTTGTAGGCCGTTAGAGGCCGGAAGAGACCGGACCGGGCCACCCCTCTAACGCCCCCGCTAATTTGCTCCTTACACACCTCATCATGGCATCCAGAGCTCTAAGGAGTAAGTCGGTACAACATGGCACAAGCACTTTGGAAAAATTTTTCCCCAAGGCGAGCTCCCACATTAGCAAGTGTCATTTATCTACGGACTCTCACCTAGAGATGGGTCCTGAAAGTGTGTTCCTGGACCTTGAGGAATCTGCCTCTAATGATGCTAGTACACCCATCACTATGGATGTTACCCATATGTCTCTGCTGGACAGCATCGACCAGACCATTGAGTCGGTACTTCGGCAGCTAAGAACTCCGGTTACGCAGAGGGATCGAGATTCCCCACGGCCAGCAGGGATTTCCGACCACTCTGCTGCTCTGGATAATATGGGTTCAAATATGTTGGAGGCGGGTCAAGTGGTCCTGACAACAGTCCCTGTTGATAGTGGGGTGACTCAGCCCTTAAAAAGGAAAAGGCCTGCCGAACCAAAGAGGGCAAAAAGGGCAAAATTTGTTGCATCTGAATCAACCCTCGAAGACAGTACAGATATTTCGGTCTCCCCTGAGCTCATTCCATCTGGGTCTGGGTCGGATCTTGGGGCCTCGCCAGCTCCTGTGTTATCACCAGTGGCGGCGGGCCCATTTATCTTTGGTGGGTTATCTTCTAATAGTTCAGATGCAGTAATTAATTCCCTCACAGCCACTATCAAGAACTTGTTAACTCCCATCTTAGCTAGACTAGAGGCTATAGAGAATCTCCTCCAGCCCCGGGGAAATATTTTTATTAGGAGTAGCCCTGGTGTAGCTTCTAACATTCCTGTAGCCACTGGGGAACCATCTGGGAATAGTCTACCACCTTCCACATTACCCCAGGCTTCCAGTAGGGCACTGCCTAGCGTAAATGGTGTGTCTATTTCCCAGACGCGCACTTCGCTACCTCCAGTGCCTGGGCCCCCTGTTCCGGCACCCAGGAGATCCAAGCCACCCCCTGTGCCGCGGCGTGTGCCGCAGACAAGGGCGACAGTGGGTCCTACAAACGCCCTAAGTGATGGCTGTGTCCCCCCCTAGATAGACGCAGGGAGGTCAATCTGCCCCCTGAAGCTGTCCCATACACGGCAATCATGGTGGGAGTTCCCGAGCTAGCTGGTGGTGTTAGGGAGTCCCAGGACTCCCTACGTAATAAGGTTATAAGCTGGCTCAGTATCAACAGACCGTTGCCTCCAAGCTTGAAGGGTGAGGTTCTGATGGTAAGGAGGATCTCGTGGATTGGCCCTACCAAGAAGAACAGGTCAGGGGACTGTATCGTTTTAAGTTTCAGGAGCCCGCATGTTGCTAATTACATCTGCAACTGGCTTGTAAGGCCTGATAAGTCCGCAATAGAACTTGTTCCCCTTGCTTATTTCTACCCTAGTGGGAGCAACACGGTGGGAGGGAGTGAGAAGGGATGGACCAGGGTGGGCTTTGCTGTAGATGGTTCTCGCTACAGACCAAGGCCCGCCTTGCCAATTGCTCAGGCAAACTTCACTCATCACAACAGGTTTTCCTGTCTGGACCAGGTTGATTGACCACAAATTAGGCCAATCTTGTCTGGACATGAGAATGGGGTGGATGAGGTGCAAAGCCATGTGGGTTTGGGTGTGATCCCTATGTTGGAACTAACCCGGTTCCAGGCAGTTGATGAGCGAGGGGCTGTCACGATTGATAATTCGTCCCACCTGAGTCCCCCACTTAACACCGGGCTAGCCCATAATCCCCAAACAGGGGCAGCAGAGCGGGCTGCTCGTGCTGCCATCGCTGTCGGTGGAACCGGCGCCTTAGACGTCGGTCCACCGAAGGCTACCCTGCCACCTCATGCTGGAGCTAAGGGCAGCCTGCCACCTGACCCAGGACTGAGAATTCTCTCCTGGAATGTGGCAGGAATAGCGAATAAGGAGGGCTCTCCTGAATGGGACTCCCTGGTGGGTGGATGTGACATTGTTCTCCTTCAGGAGACTTGGGCGAGGGCCGCTCAGATCAGGAGAGGGTTTGAAGTATTCGAAATCCCTGCCAAATGGGCTGGGAGGGGGAGGCCATCTGGTGGTCTGGCAATCTGGATTGCGAGTCACATTGGGTGTCAGGCGGAGCGGGTACTCACGTGTTCGCAGGACATCCAGTGTGTGCGGCTCACCTGGCCTGGTAAAACTCCGTGGGCCATTGTCAATGTCTACTCGCGCCCGGTTGCCTCGTCAAGTGAATCACCTACCTTAAATGATTTGGCTTCCTTCCTGGGTCAACTCCCGGGTGAATACAAGGTGGTACTTGGAGGAGACTTCAATTGCCACTTTGAACCCTTGGTAGGGTTACTCGATGGTGCCCTTACGGCCGAGGACGACCATTGGGGGGTTCCACCCTCTTCTTCCCCTCACCCTAAAGCCTGGTCCCCTCTAGCCTTACAGCTCATGTCCCTTACTTTGAATGGCGCGCTGAGGGCGTGTAATGGTCGCACTCCATCCGATACCCCCTCGGTGTGTACATTCAATAGGAGGGGCCATGAGTCGAGGCTAGATTATATTATGGTGGATATCTCACTTTGGCCCAAAGTGCGGGACTTTAGGGTTATCAAGAGGACAGACAGCGACCACAACGCTCTCTGCTTAAATATTGTGTGCCCTTCGCCCTTCATGGACTCATCCCCAGCTGGCCAAGGGGCTGACCTGGGGGATTTGCTCCTGACCACAAATAGGCGCCGAGTTAAGTGGGGGAAGCTTGTAAACTCGGAGGAGTCAATCAAGAAACTATACGAGCTGGCGCTCCCTAGCCTCATGGAGGTGGAGACCCTTTTGAACGAACCTAGAACCGCTGATTACTGTGAGAAACTGGGAAACATTCACCAGGTTCTAGTGAGGGACTTGGCCGAGGTATTTCATCCTGAGGTCCCAATTCGAAAGAAAAGGACACCTCTTCCCACCTGGTATACCCCAGACTGCAGGGCTGCTAAATCTGACCTTATTGCAGCCATAAAAGAGGGGTCAGATAAGGCCAAAGTGCGTGACCTGAGGAACCACCATAAATCAGTGCTGGTGGCTGCAAGGACCGAGTGGGACTGGAAGTATTGGCAGGACCTCTACGATGCCCTTAAATCCAGGGACCCCCGGCAATTTTGGGCCCTTGTAAATAATGGGTCAGGGAAACTCAGTAATGCGATTGAGCCTAATATAGCCCCTGCGGTATGGGAGTCCCATTTTGGGGCCCTCTACCTAGATACCAGTTCCTGCTCGGCCGTGGAGATGCAACTGCCCTTGGGTGCTGAGGAGCCCGGAATGGAATTATCCCTGGGGGAAGTGGAGCTTGCCCTAGAACGTCTAGCAGTGGGGAAGGCGCCAGGCCTGGATAGGTTACCCGGGGATCTATTTAGGCATCACCCGGATATCTGGGGCCCATACCTTCTCGTTCTATTTAATGCCATTCTTGGAGGTATGGCGATCCCTGGGTCGTGGTTGGGGGCAGAGATTGTGCCCATCCACAAGAAGGGCTCTACTCTGCTCCCTTCCAACTACAGGCCTATAAGCCTCATAGACGTGCCCCAAAAGATCTTCGCGCGCCTTATTCTGGACCATCTCTTAGACTGGGTCGAGGCCAATGACATCTTGAGCCCTTTACAGGCGGGCTTCAGAAAGAACACGTCGACCATGGACCAAATCTTTCGCCTCCTTCTTCTGTACTGGAAGACGGTTACGCTAGAGGGAGGTCGATTGTACATGGTCTTCGTGGATCTGAGGTCAGCCTTTGACCTCGTCCCGAGGGGGAAGCTATGGGAGGTTCTGCAGAAGCTGGGAGTTCCCCCCCACCTCCTTAGAATCATCACTAGACTGCATGAGAACAACTTTGCGGTAGTAAGGTGTGGGAGGGATGGCAAGCCCTCGGGTAAATTCCCGGTCCGCCGAGGTGTCAGACAGGGCTGTGTTTTGGCTCCGACGCTGTTCTGTCTGTACATCAACAGCGTCATTCAACACCTTGACGCTGTCGGGGACAATGATGCCCCGGTTTTGGCAGGAAGGAGGGTTCCGGCAATTATGTTTGCCGATGACACCCTCCTTCTTTCCAAATCCCCCATGGGGATTCAGAGGATCGTGGATGGTTTTGGTCACTTTTGTAGACAACACGGGTTGGAGGTGAACACGGAAAAAACTAAGTTCATGATCTTCAACCCTCCGACCAAGACCAGACCCAACCCTAAACTCGAGGGAACCAGTCTGGAAAGGGTTTCTACCTTTACATACTTGGGGGTCTCACTTCAAGAAAATCTGACTTGGGATTCCCAGGTGGCAAGATCTAGGCTGAAACTCTCCCAGCTTTCGGGCGCACTCCTGAGGGTATCCAATAAGTCCACTTTCAAGCCTGTTAGCCCGGCCTTAGAAATGTACAGGACTCAGGCGAAGGCGGCTGCCTTGTATGGCAGTGAGCTGTGGGGCCATAAAGCTGGGAAGGTCATGGCAGGGGTGGAAAATTGTTTCCTCAGACGTCTTCTTGCTCTCCCGCAGGGCACACCACTCCTCCCCTTAAGACTTGACCTGGGCCTCCCGTCAATCGCAGAGGACTTGCGGACGAAACCGGTGAAGTACTGGCATCGGTTATGGTCCACTGAGGAGCTGCACCACTATAGGCAGGACCTCATACATGTCTTGAGGCTGGATGTTAATGGTAAGATCCCTTGGCTGGCACTTATCAAATCGGAATGTTTCAGCCTGAATTTGCCAGACCTATGGGATGACCCAGCGCAGGGGTGTAGAAGGATCTCGCGCAAAACCCTGGCACAGCTCTATAAGAACAAAACCCTTGCTGATATGGATAGTGCACATGACAGCGGCACCCTGACCGGATGTTTTATTGTATCCAAAAATTCTTATGCTTTTGAACCTTTTATGGATTTTATTTACCCTCTTTTGGCGAGGAAATTGTTCCTGCAATGGAGGTTTGGTACGCTCCCCACTAAAGTTTTTACCCACAAGTGGTCGCTAGGGGGCGATAAGCTTTGCCCATGCTGTAAAGTTAAGGAAGAAGATGACTTGCACATAATGTTCTGTTGCCATGTCTACAGGAGTCCGAGGAGGCGCTGGCTAGCCCCTCTATGTCGGAATCTTGGCTTCAGTAACTATTTACAAGCCTACAGGGTGCTGAAAACTAATACCCTGGGCCACATTGTGTTTGCGGTTTCCAAATTCCTAATGGCAGCATGGATAATAAGGAAGAAAATGTCTGGTTAACCTATTTTACCACGCTTCTTTAAACTCTGCAGGTTCAGTTGGTTTTACTGTATATATTGTCTTTTATCTGTATGTATTTTTATTGCTTCTTTTATGGTCCATGAGGCCGAAATAAAGAATTTTTGGATTGGCATGGGGAAAACACGTTTTGGGACCCCCTTTTTTCTCAGCCCCCACTTGACGAATCACCCCCAAACTTTCACGGAAGGAGCGGAGCCGAGCAGGCCATTTTCTTGGAGAAATTCGCGAAGATTC
Organism: Lissotriton helveticus; assembly: GCF_964261635.1. Lineage (NCBI taxonomy): Eukaryota > Metazoa > Chordata > Amphibia > Caudata > Salamandridae > Lissotriton > Lissotriton helveticus. The sequence continues at coordinate 690,713,030 of NC_136070.1, read as the reverse complement.
GTCCACCAGCGCCAAAGTTATTCCAAATAGAATGTTGTGGATTTCCTATGGAAACTAGGTCCTAACAATAAATACCTAATGGCGACCGCCAGTAGGTAATATGTGTGTGTGTTTTCTGTAGGAAGTGGGATGTTCTCTGCCTTATTCAGGACATCGTCTTTCTCTGCACGGCAATTGTCTGTTTGGTGCCCCACAGTCCCCTTTGAGATATGGAAGAAACAAATAAATATGTATATAATCACACTCCCAGCCACTGCCCGACAACATTTCCAACCAGACCAACTCAGACAACTCAGGAAGATGGCACTCATGGAGGTAATCGGAGTCTTCAGCCATAGTCTTTCATTTTGATTTTTTTCGTTAATTATGCAAAGTGCATAATTGAATTACGGCAATCTGGCATTCCTTATGTTCCTGTATTCCAACTGGGTATTATCTGGGAATGCCATTAGTTGGACTGTACTTCATTTGACTTAACGGACCAACTGTGGTTGTAAATGTTGCTGTCAACAAGGTTTTCTGGAAGGTGTACCCTTCTCTCTTTGTTCTGTTGGTATACACACAGGTATAATGGATATGTACTGTACATCCTCAAGATTTTGCTTGCTATATGCAACAACGCAGGATGTTTATTATGTATTTTTGGGCAACCTGACTATGGGGCTCAGTTTGCTCCTCTAGGCACTATAGTTTTTATCTGTAGGTAGGTCTTATCCTGTAGATATGGGTGTGTGTGTGTGTATGGATATATATATGTATAATTTGTGTGTACATGTGTGTATGTGCATGTATATATGTATATGTATATAAACATTATGTTGTTGCTTGTGTGTGTGTGTGTGTATATATATATATATATATATATATATATATATATATATATATTCACTGAAAAAACCATAGGTTTTACACACGTTATAGTTAGGAAATAGCATTTACAAAACCTATGAAATTCACTGAAAAAACCATAGGTTTGACACCAGTTATAGTTAGCTGGAAATTTTACTCACATAAAACCAATGAAATTCCCACGTTATAGTTAGTTGGACTCACTATAACTTGCGCGTGCAATGCACTGCTGATGACGTCACATATTACATCACTCATGACATGGTCAGTGACATCAGTCATGACATCACTGATGACACTATGTGTGTCTTTTTAAAAAATAAATATGTGTTATATATGTATATGTAAAAGTTGATGGAAGAATAAATGTTTAAATAAGTGATTACTTGGATGTTTTAAAAAAAAATTGATTGGTTAACTGGTTTATTAAGTGTATCTTAGTGAATACATATATTAGAGAGTAATGTTTAAATATTTAAATATATGTATTAGTGTTTCACTTTGTGTATAAGTGGTTGCATGGGTTGGTGAGTAGCTACATGTGTATGTATATGGGTTATTAGATGTTTTTGTTAGTATCAGTATGAGTGTTTGTATGGTTTGGTGGGGGTATTACTTAACACATAGATGCATGAATGACTGACTCTCTTTGTATCTGTTTTGAAGACAGCATATGTGCAGGACTGTATGGGTGGAAGAGTGTGTATATGTGTGTGTTAGTGAGTGAATGACTGTCTCACTAGTGTCTTTATCAGTAACTACATATGTTTTAATCTAATATATGTGAATATTGATGTATATAAGTGAGTATATGTGAGAGTGAGGGATTGTAAGAGTTCCTTTTTTAATTAGTATGTGTTTCTATAAGTGATTGTTTAAGAGAGTAAGTATGTGTAAGTTTCCTTAAAAGTAAAGTGGTAGTGTGTGTATAACTGTATATGCAAATAAATGGATGTTTAATAGTTTATTTGCATGTGTGAGTATGTGTGACAGTATCTTTTGGATGACTGTCGGTGTGTAACAGGATGTATAGGTGTATCACTACATATCATGAGTGAGTATATGTACGAGTGACTATATAGAACTGTTGATCAATGAGTGGATGTGTATATAGATGGTGGAATTATTGAATTGGTTGTAACTGGTATGGGTATCTCCATTGTTTTGAAAATTTTAGTTTCTATTTTTGAATATGTGTTTCAAGGGTTACATTACAGTGAAGTGATGGTGTCATCAGTGATGTCATGACTGATGTCACTGACCATGTCATGAGTGATGTAATATGTGACGTCATCAGCAGTGCATTGCACGCGCAAGTTATAGTGAGTCCAACTAACTATAACGTGGGAATTTCATTGGTTTTATGCGAGTAAAATTTCCAGCTAACTATAACTGGTGTCAAACCTATGGTTTTTTCAGTGGATTTCATAGGTTTTGTAAATGCTATTTCCTAACTATAACGTGTGTAAAACCTATGGTTTTTTCAGTGAATTTCATAGGTTTTTTTAAATGCTACTTCCTAACTATAACGTGTTTAAAACCTATGGTTTTTTCAGTGAATATATATATATATATATATATATATAATTTCTATGGCAAAATGAAACCCCTCATTTTGTTCCTTTTCAAATTAAATGTATTAAGTGTTACCACTTTATTCCAATCAAGATGACTTCGGGTGTGCCATACTTTTGTCATAAGTAAGACTGTTAGCGTTCTAGTTGTTCTTTAGAACACTCTGGGACATTCTGTCATTGGGCTATAGTTGGGCTACATCTGGCTGATATTTGGGCTACATTTGGGCTCTTTTGTCTCTGGTGGCCATCTTGGGAGACTGCATATCAGAATTGTTTTAATGAAATATAAGAGGATTTGAGAAGTCACTCAAAATGTGCCCTAATTCTTCTTTCTTCAGCACTAATCATAATTTCTATGGCAAAATGAACCCCCTCATTTTGTTCCTTTGCAAATTAAATGTTTTAAGTGTTAACACTTTATTCCAATCAAGATGACTTCAGGCGTGCCATACTTTTGTCATAAGTAAGACTGTTAGCGCTCTAGTTGTTCTTTAGAACACTCTGGGACATTCTGTCATTGGGTTATAGTTGGGCTACATCTGGCTGATATTTGGGCTACATTTGGTATTTTTTTGTCTCTGGTGGCCATCTTTGGGCTACATTGGGCTACATTGGGCTACATTTGGGCTCTAACATATATATAGCCCAATGTAGCCCAATATATATTTTTTCAAAGTAAATTTTCTCAGCAACTACTGAACAGATTTACACCATTCAAAGAAAAGCGTAATCTGCGAGCCGGACTCTACCTTTCTACCAAATTTCTTATAAATCCATTCAGCCGTTCGAGCTGTAGCCGTGTCTAAACATCCTATGGAAAATAACATGGGGAAAACACGTTTTGGGATCCCCCTTTTATCTCAGCCCCCACTTGACGAATCCCCCCCAAACTTTCAGGGAAGGAGCGGAGCGGAGCAGGCCATCTTCTTTGAGAAATTCGCAAATATTCGGCCACCGGCGCCAAAGTTATTCTCAATAGAATGTTGCGGATTTCCTATGGAAACTAGGTCGTAACTACTGTCATTGGGCTATAGTTGGGCTACATCTGGCTGATATTTGGGCTACATTTGGGCTATTTTGTCTCTGGTGACCATCTTGGGAGACTGCATATCAGAATTTTTTTAATGAAATATAAGAGGATTTGAGAAGTCACTCAAAATGTGCCCTAATTTTTCTTTCTTCAGCACTAATCATAATTTCTATGGCAAAATGAACCCCCTCATTTTGTTCCTTTGCAAATTAAATGTTTTAAGTGTTAACACTTTATTCCAATCAAGATGCCTTCAGGTGTGCCATACTTTTGTCATAAGTAAGACTGGTAGCGCTCTAGTTGTTCTTTAGAACACTCTGGGACATTCTGTCATTGGGCTATAGTTGGGCTACATCTGGCTGATATTTGGGCTACATTTGTTTTTTTTTGTCTCTGGTGGCCATCTTTGGGCTACATTGGGCTACATTGGGCTACATTTGGGCTCTAACATATATATAGCCCAATGTAGCCCAATATATATTTTTTCAAAGTTAATTTTCTCAGCAACTACTGAACTGAATTACACCATTCAAAGAAAAGCGTAATCTGCGAGCCGGACTCTACCTTTCTACCAAATGTCTTATAAATCCATTCAGCCGTTCCAGCTGTAGCCGTGTCTAAACGTCCTATAGAAAATAACATGGGGAAAACACGTTTTGGGATCCCCCTTTTATCTCAGCCCCCACTTGACGAATCCCCCTCAAACTTTCAGGGAAATAGCGTTTTAGGCGCAATAATTCGCCATATGGGATGCTTTTTTTCAGTTCCATCGGATGGCTACTGGCCGCGTGTACGATACTATTTCCGGCGGTAGGTTTTCGGTACAGAGATGTTGAAATTTGATTATCTTTGATTTCGACCTTCAGGTCGAGATAGCTCACTGCCACTGAGCTGATCTCTCCCGAAAATCTTAGATTGATGTTATTGTCATTTAGGTGTTCTATGTATTGTTTTGCACTTTCTTCAGACCCCCTCCACACCAGGAAAAGATTGTCAATGTAACGATGCCAGGCGACGATTTTCGCTGTCCATTCCATGTTGTCTGTGGACCAGGCCACCTGCTCCTCCCACCAGCCCACGAATAAATTTGCGTAGCTGGGGGCGAAGCAGGTGCCCATCGTGGTCCCCGAGACCTGTCTGTAGAGGTCCCCATTAAAGAGGAAGATATTGTTTAGCAGACAAAATTCAGTCATTTCTAACAGCATTGTGCTGTGGCCTGCGAATTTCAAAGCTCTTTTCTTGCAAAAGTATTCCACTGCCTTCAGACCTTGTGAATGGTTGATGCTCGTGTAGAGACTCGTGATGTCTAGAACCACCAGTGTGTATTCTGGCTCCCACTTTAATTGCTCAATGTGTAAGAAAAAGTCTTTGGTGTCCCTGATATAAGAATTCAAGGATTGAACTGACTCAGATAGGAAATGATCTATGAAGGTTGACATATTTTCAGTTAGACTTCCGATCGAGGAGACTATTGGTCTTCCTGGTGGGGCCTTCGTGTCCTTATGTATTTTAGGTAGTTGGTAAAACGTTGGGATTATAGGATTTGTAGTTCTTAAAAACAAATATTCTTCAGTGCTCAGCATGGTTTTGTTGTGCCATTTTTGTATTAAAGCATGATAGTCATTGATGCTTTCTTGATATTTCTTCATTGTTGTAAGTTCATAGTGTTCTTTGTCTTTGAGCTGTCTCAACGCTTCTCCTACATACTGTTCCCTTGATAACAGGACGATGTTGCCTCCTTTGTCGGAGGGTTTATATATGATGTTGGGATCCTCTTCTAGCCCTTTTAAGGCGATGGCTTGGGCTTTTGTAAGATTCTTTGTTCTTGCTGTGCCAGGTTTTACTGTCTTCTCCCTAGATCGGAATTTTACTAAATCTTTAATCACTGCCTCTGAGAAGACGTCAATGGCGTCTTGTGGTGTTTGAGGTAGGAATTGTGATGCTGGTTTGAATGGACTCTCTGGAGCCTCCTGATCCACTCCTACATTTCTGCTTCTCTGGGTCAGGGTTGAGGTGTCATTCTCATTCCTTATTGTCTCCTGTCTCATTTCTTCCAGTATTTCTAAGGTGGTTAAGTCATCGAGTGTCAATAAATCAGTGTCTTTCATCTTTGTTTTCATTTGTCTAGTTTCCTTCACTGTTGGTTTGATCTTAAAGAATTTATGAAGTTTTAATTTTCGTGTGAATTTAAAGAGATCTATTCTCGTTTGAGTAAATTCAAGTTTAGTTTGTGGGCAGAAAGAGAGTCCCAGCTTTAGAACAGATTCTTCGGTTTCTGTGAGTTCTTTCCCACTTAAATTGACTATCGTGAGTGTGTCTGCTTCTTTTACCATCTGCCTCTTCTGGAGCTTCTGGTCACTCTGACTGGAGTGTTTCCTCTGCCTCTTTCTCCCCCAGCCGCCCCGCCTTGTTTGGCGTCGTCCTGTTCCGGGGGTTTGCTTTCCCCCCGTTTGTTCGTGTTTGGCGGATAATGTCGAATTCCACATGAAAAGGGGTCTTGTTGCTTGTCCCAGATGGGCCAGCAATATCTTCTCCAGAGAGTTCATTTTCGGTTGCTTCGGATTCGGAAGTTTCCACTCTCACCGGTGTTTGTGCTGGGTTTGATTTCTTCTTATTCATCTCTTTTATGGGTCCATCAAATTTCTTTGCGAAGGTTAAGATTCGACCCATTGAGTAATCTCTTTCGTCACGATCGAATTTTTCTTCTTTTCTTTGTCTTATTTTCAGCTCATATTGTTGCAATCTCTTTTTCATTTTCTCTTTAAGTTCATCTTGTTTTGTTTTATCTGTGTTGTTTTCAAGTTCATCCTCCAGTTTTTTAATTTCATCCAAGGCTTTGGCCCTGTCGCTCCAGGCGAATTTAACAAGTATCTCCAGGCTACCTTTGCAATATGCAGCCGTGTGTTGAGTCCATTCTTCTAGTAGACCTGGGTCAGGATTTTCATATGCAGGTATTGTGTATACACGCAAGCCGCGTGGGACCCTCTCCACTTCGATGTAGTTTTGGAGAGAGGTCGCCTCCCACCACTTGCGAATTTCTCGTTCATATAGCCTTTCCAACTGTGTGTACTTTACTGTCAGAGTGTCCATTGACTTAGTATTCTTTGCCGCATTGCTGCGTGCGTTTCCATCCCTTTTCTTTTTAAATATTCCTGTGGCCGCTTCTTCCCGCGCTGATTCACTGAACATTGTAGCTGTTCAGTTATGGAGCACCGATCCCGGTCTCCGTGGTTGTTACAACCTTGACAACTATCCCTCGCCAGGACCCTTTTAGACTGGGATATATTACAGCAGTTACAATTGATGTTCTGCGAGGTCGCAGCTTACCCGATTTTTTCGTGGCCGTTTTTTTCGGCGTCTAGCTCGTTTGTCGACCTCTCCTCGGGTTACGCTTAATCCTCCTCCAATTGACGCTGTCCAAATCTGGTCTTGGGTCGGTGCCTCCGTTGGAAATATGAATTCGCTCCTGATGCACCTAAACAGCAACAGGGCACTCGTAGGCGGGTGCCGAAAACACGGTGGTGCTCCGTGTTAAAATCGGCGCTCCTGGGTTCCCCTCTCCCAACCGGGAAAGAAGCACGGCACTCACGGGATATGACACTGAAACTAAGAAGACTGGAATCCAGGTTTATCATTGACTTACAAACAAAAAACCCTGGAGGACTGAACAGTGGAGAAGAACTTGCAGTCCACCTAGGGAATTAATCCATCCCTTATCCGACAAAGACCCTATCAATGTGGAATAAACAATGAATCATGAAGTACTTTTTGATAAGCCGATATACGGCCTAATAACACAAGAGGACAACAGGCGGCTCCAATCCACGGAACCGCCCAATGCTGATACACGGCGAGATTGTCAATGTAATGTGCAAAGTAATAATTAATTACTATCTCGTTGAAAACAATAATATTATTATTACGAGACACTGTGAAAAATAACTGGGACATTGTTTGTATTCACGACAATGTCAGTATTTGCACGTTCCAAGATGGCGCCTACCATACATCCCAGGCGACCAGTCCTATTTTTATTTTTGTACTTCATGAAACCAAGCGGCTTTAATAAATACACGCTTCCTGAGTTCACAACTCGTGAACACACTGAGGAAGAGACTACTCGAAATGCGTCTGTGTGAGCGTGAAAAATAAAAACAAGTGACAACTATCCCGTGAGTGCCGTGCTTCTTTCCCGGTTGGGAGAGGGGAACTCAGGAGCGCCGATTTTAACACGGAGCACCGCCGTGTTTTCGGCACCCGCCTACGAGTGCCCTGTTGCTGTTTAGGTGCATCAGGAGCGAATTCATATATATATATATATATATATATATATATATGTATATATATATATATATATATATATATATATATACATATACATATACATACACACACACGTATTGTGGGTATGACTATATGTAAACCACAGTATGAGTATGAGCTATGGAAATTTGTACATTGTTACTCATTGTTTTTGCCATTTATCTAGATACCTGCCATCTTTCTGTCTCTAGTGGTTCTATGCGGTGTGGATCCTTGCATTTCTCTCATCTAATGACATGAGTTATTTTTCAAGTATAGGGACCCTAGTAATTATCCTAGGATATAGTGTTTTTTTCCCAAGGACAGGTTGGAGTTTTTTCTTCAATCTTGTTCTTTTTTTCCTCTTCCTGCTCTTGCGGTGAATACGTTATTCCCCTTACTTCTAGTGCACATGTGTTTTGAGAGCCCTCGTTTTTGGTTCTCAGGACGTTTGTCCCTCGACTATTCTTGCAAAGAAAGAGACTGTAGAGTTCACGACATTCGCTATCGCCTCTGCCCCTTGGGCAATAGGCTACTTCACCCTTTTGGGGTCAGATATTGTGCTCATGCTATTGACTGTTGCCTTCTGGCATGGTGTTATTCCGCCACTCTTAGGGCACGGTTTTCTTTGACCCATACCTTAGGGTTGTTTTCATTGACGTTGCCTGCGGTCCTTGCCACAGTTTTTATAAGGAGCTCTTGCTCTTTTTCCTCTAATTTCTGCTCCCATCTGGTCTGTTACTAATTTCGACCGACTGATGCTTTCTAAGAATTTTTGTAGAATTAGTTTGCAGACCGTCCTCTGTGTATGTATAGCTATGGTATCTGATTCAAAGTTAAGGAATCTGCGACTATCTGTCTGTATCAGATGGACAAGTTACTTACCTTTGGCGATTTTATCTGGTAAAGACATAGCCTAGCCACAGCTCCCTTAACGCCCTTCCTTCCTCCCCACTGTGCGAACTATTTGCAGTGCAATAGGTATTCCTTTTACAACCCTGGTTTATATACCAGTGGCCAGTGTCTCAAGTAGCTCAGTGCTACCTTTTACAACCCCAGTTATTCACCGGTGGTTAGTGCCTCTAGTACCTAAGTGCTTTCTCGATCTATTTGATCTTGGCTTATAGATTCTTGTTTGATTATAAAGGTTTTACCCTCTTTCAGCACTGGTTTATTCACCAGTGATCTATCTTTCATGTAGTTGTGTGATACACCTACCCTTTGGTCTTATCTTGTAGATCTTGACTTGGTATTGCCATTGTATACAATTCTGTTTTGCTACATATTGTTTCAAGGATACATTAATATTTTGGCACACTGTTTCCACAGATAGTTTCTATGGTGGCTCCGCATTGTTGCATGGAAGATTTCACAAAAGAAACTGATGTCACGTGCGCCAGGGGGGACTTATATGACTCCACTTATGTCACATCCATAGTCGACATGGTTTCCAGATCCAGTCTGGCGCCTGGAGAGGATTCAAAGTTAGGGAATCTGCAACTAGACTATGTCTTTACCAGATAATGTGTTACAGAAGACAAGTAACATTTTCCACCAGGATGGCTGGCTAAGACAGGTTTCCAGAGGTGGTATCACGCCATCTGCAGTCAGCAGTATCCCTGTAGTTTGAACTGGGCTTTTTGATCAACGAGTCCAATCTCACCTGTGACCCTCTCAACAGCTATAGTTCATAGGATCCGTACTTAGTGCCTCTCCATCACCACAGATGATTGCCTACAACAAGGAAATGGTTCCATCCTTCCAACAAGGCATGCGAGTTTCATTTGTGAGGATGCTGAGATTCCTAGGTCTGCTGGCTTCCTGCATTCTCCTAGTCATTCACGCACGTTGATACATGAGAGCCTGGCAGGGGTGTCTGCGTAATCAGTGGCTACAGAACGGAGGAGTCCTGTTAGACTCCACAGTGATTTCCTCCAGCCCTGTGGCAGAAGTGGTTTGGGGGAGGGACAATGAAGTGAGCCTTTCTTGCGGGCTAGCCTTCTCTCCGCCACAAACCATGGCTATGGTAGTGATGGATGGTCCACCTCAGGTATCAGTCTGAGCTCATCTGGAGATCAGAGGCCTCTTGTCTCCAGAAGAACAGATTCTACACATCAACCTTTGGAACTGCGAGTGGCTTGGCTTAAGCTCAAGGCCTTCCTCCCATCCATACAATGTCAGTCCATCCACATCTTGATGGCCAACTCAAAGCAATGTGGAATATATGTGTTCAACAAGCAAGAGGGAGTACTGTCTCACCTCCTTTGGCTGGAAGTGTTGAGACTGTAGTCTGTGGGACACCTCCAAGGGATCTGGCTTACCGCCAATCTCTGAATGCCGTGCCAGCGTTATATTGCTGATCACGAGTAGTGCCTTCTACCAGAGGTAGCCCAGGACATCTTCACCTAGTGGGGCACTCCTCAGGTTGACTTGTTCACCTTACTGGAAAATTCTCAAAGCAAGCAGTTTTGTGTCCTCCAATTGAGAGGAGCCTTTGGGGATGCGTTTCAGTTAAAGTGGAACTTTTGGCTGCATTATGCTCCCCCATACTCTTGGTTTCTCAAATTCCGAGGAAGATTTGCCAAGACCGAGCCCAAGTCATTCTCATTGCTTGGGATTGTCTAAAGAGGGTGTGGTACACAGATCTTCTGTACTTCTCCACTTGTCCTGCACTCAAGCTGCCATTCAAATTGGACCTTCTCTCCCAGTCAGGGGAAATGGTTCGCAACAAAATTTCGGAGGCCACCTGCATGCCTGGCGATTGAGTGAGGATATCAGTTGCCACCACATGTGGCTTACGTCCTCCTATCCGTACGTCGACCCTTCTACCAAATCTGCTTACTCTGGCAGATGGATTAACTTTGTTGCATGGGGTGCCGACAATAACATAGACTCCTTGCAGGCCAAGTTGACACAGGTCCTACAATTCACACTTCAACTTTCCCAGAGGGGTTGTGAGACTGGCAATGTCAAAGCGTATTTGGCGGCACTGCTGGCATTCCTGTCTGCTAGATCAGTCATACCTTTTTAAATCCCCCATAGTAATGGAATTTCTGTTGGTGTTAACGAATATGTATCCACCAGCCCCTTTTGATGTGCCCAATGGGACCTTAATTTGGTTTTAACTTTTCTCATAGGGACTCCATTTGAGCCCCTGCATAGTGGTCCTTTAATGTTGACTCTGAAAACAGTGTTGTTGGTGGCTATTAATTTGGCCAGACAGGTGTGAGTGGGTTACAAACTCACAGTTCCCGTCCTCTTTTTACCTCCTTTTATCCCAAAAGATTGGTGTTGCAAACCAGGGATGCTTTTCTGCCAAAGGTGGTGACTCTTCCACCTGAGTCTTTCGGTCACCCTTCCGACCTTATATCTCCCACCCCGTCTCACTAAAGAAGGGGTGCAGTTGCAAAAGGTAGATCTCAGGCAGGTGGTAAACTACTGCCTAGATCACACCAATGCCACACAGATGCAGTACCAGCTCTTTGTGGGATACTTTGGTCCAAGAAAGGTAAAGCCGTGCAGAAAAGGACCATATCCAGGTGGATCATCCTCTGCACCAAGACCTGCTAAATTGTGGCCAGGAAGGAACCTCCAGAAGAGACCAGAGCCCATTCCACCAGTGCCAAATCCACCATTTCTGCCCTTGCACGAGGAATACCAGTTGCAGACTGTATGAGGCTTGCTGGGTATATATGTTATCACTTATGTAAGTGTTGCACCCTGAACTAATCCAGACAACCCTTATGGGGATTTTAGTGGTCTTAGACAACCTTAGAAAGCTCTCTAAGTGGTAGCTGTGGAGAGCAGCCTTCAGGCTTAGTCCAGAAGTTGTGTAAAGCAGCTTGTTTAACAGCACTTAATCTTATGGTATGGGTTAAGTGAAAAAGAACCACACAGTGTAGTTATAAAAAATATGTATTTATTATTAACACTCACTAACACAATACAATATCTTTTAACCAGAGATATATGCACAATACACACAATACTTTGTCAATAGAATACGTAAATAGCACAGCATACACAGTGGTCTCCAGGGGGAGACCAAACCATATACTAAATTAGTGGAATGCGAACCACGACTCAAATCAGGAGGGGACCCAGAAGACATAGAAGAGTCAGGGACCCAAGGAACCACCCAAGTTGAGTATCTAGGAACCCCATAGAGTTTGTGTGCAAAGTGGGAACACGACACGAACTCAATGGAAGTCAATGGGTAAGTTGTGGTTGTAATTTTAAAGAAGGATCCTTACCAGCGGAGGACCCCGAAGAAACCCTGTGGAAGAAGGAAGGTTGAAGAGCCACCCCACCCGTGGATACATCAGGAACCAGGATACCTACACCAGGGAAGCCGGGTGCATAGGTGAAAAGTGGCATCGGAATCCCTGTAGACCACAATGGAAGATTTCAGGAAGATGCAGCTGACGAAAAGGAGAAGGTGTCCAGTGGAACCCAAAGGCTGATTCAAGATGAGAGGTACCTGCAAGCTGAGGGGACAGAGTCGATGCCACTCAGGAGTGAACAGGAGGCACGTTAGACGAATGCCTACCGATGTAGGAGATACAGGAGAGTTTGACTGTGCCCTTGAAGTTGCAGCTGCACGGAACAGGCGATTCACAGGAAGACCAGGGGCAGGTCACAAGCTGTCCCACGCCGGATGTCGAGAGTTAAGGTGTCAGTGTCCGGCAGGGGCACCAACAAGCCTTGGCAGAGGCAAACAACATAGTCGTCAAAAAAGGTGCAGTGTCGGGACCAGCAAGGTCCAAGTGACTCACCATGAGCAGGTAAGTCAGACCAGGCCCAGAGAAAGCAGGGGAGCCCACTTGAGCCAAAAAAGACCCTCAAGAGGACCCACAGGAGTTGCAAGAGGACCTCGAGCAGCTCACCAAAGGATGAAGGCCCATGGTGCATAGGATGCGGTGCAGGCGAAGTTCTTGGCGGCAGGAGATGCTTGAGGCTGGAGCTCTTTGGAGCCTGAAGGATTCGCTAATAAGGAATAGCAAAATGCTATGCATGAAGAAATCGCTAAAAAAATTGCGATTTCTTAATATTCCTTAATTGCGACTCGCAAATTGCGAGTCGCAATTAAGGAATACCTCCCCATTCAGAATGGGAAGACATTCTCAATTTGCGATTCGCAATTAGCGAATCGCAAATTGAGAATGCAATTTCAAGGGTGCAGGGGTGTCCAAAGGACACCCTGTTGCACCCCTGAAATTATTCTGTGCACATATGTTGTGCACACACATGCCCTAAGGGCATGTGTGTGTGCAACATGAAACTTTGAAAAATGCACAAAAGTGCATTTTTCAAAGTTTTTGCAAATTACCATGAAGTTCAACTTCATGTTAATTTTCTCCCCCTATTAGCAAAATCGCTAATTTTTTTACTTTGTTGCATTGCATTTAAGGAATCTCAATTTGGGATTCCTTAAATGCAATTGCAATTTAAGGAATCTCAATTTAGAGATTCCTTAAATTGCGATTGTTGCATTTGGGATGATGCATCCCAAATGCAAAAATACCGGTCGCAAAAGGGCTGATTCTCAGAATCTGCCCCTTTGCGACCAGATTTTCCGTTTATGCGTCTGGGCCTAAGTCCTGTCTGGTAAGTGGTCACAACCTCCCTGTGACAGGATACCTATTGTCCTGCCTTCCTCTGCTCGAGCTTGGCTCAGCAGCTGGAGGGCAGAATCATGTTTCTGGTCAGCAGCAGCCATAGTTTGCTGTCCGGGTCTCAAAGACTGGTACCAGGAGCGCAGAGGGCCTCCCTGAGGAACTTTACAGTGTATGGAATCATACCTCCCACACCGTTTCTGGTGTGGGGGTATGATTCCAAAATCTTTGATACCTAACATGAAAGGGTTCATTACAGCCAGTTTAGAGGTAGCCATCGCGTAATGATGCATGGCCACTCTATGTATCTTAATGGCTGCTGCACTTACAACCTGGGAGAATGTACTCCTAACGTTGTAGGGGTGTCTCGCTCGTGCAGGGGCAGTGTCACACTTAGAACCGAGCACCCTGCCTTCAGGATTGAAAGGCCTGCCTTAGGGGAGGTTTTAAGTGCAGTGACCTCCGATATAAGGAAACATATGTGTTGTAATTGGTGCTAGCACCAGCTTACACAGGCTGCAATGGCAGGCATGTAGTCACAATTTGAGTGGTCTTTCACGGGTGGCATACTACATGCTTCAGCCCCTGGGAGACCCCTGTGTACATATTCCCTGGGTACCTTAGTACCATATAATAGGGACTTACAAGGGTATACCAGTAGCCACTCCGGAGTGTACCTAACCATGTCCAATTTAGGAACGCTTTGACACGGTCGCAGAGCGGTTTGCACAGCGTCAAAACGGACATTAATGCACGAGACGTTGGGAACATTGACATTTAAGACTTTAAGTGTGGTGATTTCGCCACAGAAACTCGAAGAGGGGTCGTATTTAAAGTAGGCAGCCAGCCCGGTAGGGCAGGCTGCGCAGAGCGTCCGGTGCTGCGTGGCGAGCCACCGCGACACGACTGGAGAATATATATGTTTGCTGCCCGAGTCCAGAGGAGGCCTAAATAAATATAGGCTGAAACGCGTCGACTATAGTTCATGTTGGCATCACTGAAAGATTGAACTGAATCAAAAAGGTTTTTTTCTGAGAGCCTTAACTCGAAAGGGAAGTATTAAGGGTTGTCTCTTCCCAGGCTTTTTTGTTTAGAATGTTGTGATGACCAAGAAAAAGGAATAAGGACTGATAATTATGTGCTATACCTTTCCTTTGTTGTAAATAATTGGGTACTGGAACCAGAGATTGGGTTCAGGAAGAAAATTACTTTAGTACTTTGTATTTGTGTTTATTGTTGTAGATAATGTGTATAGTGTATAAAAATGTATATATATTAAAAAAATGATTAAAATGTATACATATATGTAAAAAACCATATGTTAAAACAAATGTAAAAAATGAAATGAAAAGCACAATAAGAGAAAAATTCATTTTTTTTACAAAGAATTGGTTGACTAAAATAAGTTAAAAAACCAAGTTTTGTTGTAAATGATTTATTGAGTTGATTAGATAGCGAATGGATGAAGCAAGATGGAGTAATATTGAGATTAACTCTTGAAGCATTGGTTAGAAAACCGAAGACAGTTAATTTATGGTATCTGTCTTAATAAAGATTTAGAGAATTAGTACCATAGGCATCACTTTGTAAAAGTTCAATTTATGGAAGAAGCACAGATACTGGGGTCCTGATTAGCAGGATCCTAGTCAGACTAGTCAGTAAAACATAATGACACCAGCAGAAAGTGGGGGTGACCATGAAAGCAGATCCTACTTTCCTACAGTCATGCAAGGCAACTATTTGTGCATCTCTCACACCTTCGACTAGCTATACTGCCTAAATTCCAGAGGCAGTCACTTCGCCAGATCCATCTTGTAGGACCTCCTTGTATAACCACCCATCAACCTACCTCCTAGGTAGGGCATTGCTCTGAAACGCTGGTGAGCGATCTGCAGATAGAGGCATTATCAGAAGAAAAAGTAACTTACATGCAGTAACAATCTTTCTGGTGGATACTCTTAATCACCTGCAGAATTCTCACTCACCTGCCCATATCCCCATTTGATGGATTCTTACTGAGATAGTTAATAAGACACCAAATGATGTTTTGGTACTGGGCGACTCTATTAGTGTCAATCAATCCGCTCGCCTCAAAGGGTGGGAATAAATAGATGGAAATCAATGTTGTTGCACCAGGGCCAGTGCTATATGACTTTGGTGATGTCATTTGATTCCACTTTCAACGTTAACACGAAGCTAGTGCCACTTCCTGGTGATGTGAGAGCTTTGAAGGCCCCGGATAGAGTCTGATGCCTGGGATTATTCTGCAGATGAGGCATCTGCAGGTATATAGAATATCCAGGGGGAAAGATTCTTACCACAGGTGAGTAACTTTTCTGTAACTTCCTTGTCGAGGCGGGTGATATATGGTACAAGGGGTTTCACCCCGCCATCTCTTCTGGTGCTGAGACCGAACCAACACCCCCTACCAGTACGGAAGAGCTATGAAAAGTTTAGGGACCTAATCAGGCGCTTTAGGATTTGCAGAGTTTGAAGAACCAGCAGGTAGATAAGAGTATCCACCAGAAAGATAGTTACAGTAGGTAAGTAACTTTTTCATCACCTCTAATAAGCACCAGTGCTTTGTGTATTGCAGATAGCACTTGATATACCCAAGTATTATGTACTGGGAGTCCTTCACACTTCGCACTCTCATCCTGGATTTTTTGGGAATCTGTAGGACATGCAGATTATAGCAAGCCTACTACAGGAGTTTAGGGAAGAGTCAACAAAGAGCTCTGTTGCATATGAACTGTTAGATTGGTCCTTCACCTTTAGCACTTGCTTGTATCTGCATTATTCACTAATTATGCATCTCCTCTTCCCATGGGGAATCTTTTCTTCTATGGTTGTAAGAGATATTGAAGCATTTGGTGTGTTAAATTCTTGTAATAATCTGCAATGCTCATCTTTCCATTCCCATTTCTCCTTAATATCCCCTTTCTTGCATTCGTGTAACTTGCATCTTGTGTTCTAACTCTTCATCTCACTTTTTCCCTTTTATCATTCTCGTCTTTGTTCTTAATTTCCCTCCTCATGACACTCTCAATCTCTTTCCAACTTACTGCTTCTGTTCCAACCCTCAATCTCACTCATCCTTTCGCCAATTGTCTCCTCGCTTTTCCACATGTTCTCTGCTGCCTCTTCTGCTACTTTCTCTTTGTATATACCCATCCCTCTTTCCTTTCCTTTGCATTTTCATTTTATTTTTGCCATCATTCTCTCTTTCTATGCCCCGGTCCCTTCCTATTTACCTGTATCATCATCTGTCTCTCCCCCTTCATCCCTGCCTCTTTCACTTCCTCCTCAACATACTCAATAAACTCGTTACCGTTATCTTTTTTAACACTCTAATTATTTGATTTCCTCTCTTGGTCATTCCCTTATTCTTATGACTATTTATTTCCCTTCACTTTCTCTCCACCCCCTTGTTCTCCTTTCAATTTCCTACCAGGTGCCATTACTGGTTCCAGGACTCAATTATCCTATTGAAACATTTGTGGATTGCCTCAGCGACAAAGGGGTCTCCGACATTATCAAGGTTTGTGCACAAAAGTACACTTATATGGCGCATGTCTCTGGTACAAAACTTTCAACCTTCTTTGCATTGAAATACGTTTATGCTGTGATCTAAAAAACAAATGCTCCATGTTGGGTCTCAGTAATCACTGGTCCTTGCATCAACTTCTGCTATTACTCACATTATGTAGCATGTGGGGAGGTTTTTTTTTCAATTAGCGCCATGAATGCTACCATATAAGAGTTTGATATGATCGAGATCTCATGATAAGAGAGGGAAAGATCTTGCATCCAGTCAAGTGTTGTGAGTGAGGATTACATGACATGCGCTCATCAGTAGCAGGAAAGAACGTGAGATCTCTTCATCATCTACCAGTGTTTAAGAGTGGCTTTAATTGACGTGGCATAGGCTATCGCAGAATAATAATAACCTATAAATTAGTAGAGGACCTGATCTGTCTTGGTAGGGATTGCTGAGAGAGCTCATAACCCTTGTACAAGTCTTTCCAAGGGTTCGATCTGGGGTGGCAGGGATGAAGGAGAGCCTGGGTTTACCTTCCACAGAGTTGCTGAATGCTACGTATCACTAGATTGTGTGGTCCACACTTATTTATAGTTGTATAATACATAAATACTTTAACCATAACCTTAAGGAAATGCCTATTTTTGTACGGTCACCCAAAAGTTTTTGGATTGGTGCTGCTGGTTTTTCTTCTCTGAGGCCTGCTAACCAGACCTCAGTGCCCTGACCCCAAAACGTGTATATTACATTGGTTATACGCATTTGGCATAGGCTAAGTTACCTAGAAATCCGTAGTTTATGGTATCCAGGGCATTTAAGTTAGAGTCACCCCAAGGATTGCAATACTGGTGGTGCCACTCTGGTTGTGACACCAGTAAAATGAGCATTCCCGTCGGCCACTGCAGACTGGAAGACAACTATAAGCAGCCAGCTGACTTTGCCATTTAAAGCAACAGAAAAGCCAAACCTTCCTCTGCAGTATGTATAAGTCACCCCTATGGCAGACCTACCAAGCCCTAAGTCAGGATGCAGCATACTTCACAGGCAGAACATGTATTTTGCATCTTCTGGCAGTAAAAACAAGAAACTGTCGTTTTTACTGTGGAAAGACCTGGTTGGCCCATTGGCAAGTACAGGGTTATAGGCTGACCCCTCATCTTGGCATTTTCTGAATATAAAAGGGTACCTCTGGTACCTAAAGCTCAGCTCTGGACTGGACTGGACTGGAAAATGGACAAAAGAAGGACTTGCTGCACCAAGGACCCAGCAAAGGGAAACTGCACTGGTGTGAAGTGCACCTGCTGAACCTGATAACTAGCAAAGGCGAAGGGACTCTGCCTGCAGTGCCCTGCTAATGGAGAAGTCGTCTTCGGAGCCAAGCCGCAGCAAGAAACTCCAAGCTTCAGTTGGCTGACTTTCCGTTTGCCACACAGGGCTACAACCCTGAAGAAGCCTGCTGGGTCAAGCTGGTAGGCCAGAATCTTCACATCAGTACTAACCAGAGACCAGGACTCAATGCTCAAAGTTGCACCGAAGATGAGTTATGAACAAGGTAAGTATTTTGCTGTGGCTGTGATACCGGGCGACTGGACTTCTACCAGGACAGAGAGGACTAAGGGACATCGACCCTGTGACCAGGACCGCCTCACTTCCTCCATGGACTGAGAACTAGCCCCAGGATCACCCCCATCACATCATCCTTGAGCTACTTGAGCTGCCTGTATCCTTTGCATCAGGATCATTTCCATAGGAACCTACAGCAAGGTGATAAAAGTGCCTGGAACTAACTGAGGACTCCTACCCAGACAAAGAAACTGTTTCTGAGGACTTTGCTGGTCCCCCTGACTGTCTCCCTGTCAGAGTTGGCTGCCTAAAGTAATTGTAACCGGCCGCAATAGAACTAGCCAATGTTTTTGCTTGAAAAGGTTTGAAGCGCCAAATGAATTGAATTTGACAATGCTTGCTCAAGGTTGTGTTGTCTAAAACTACTCGTTACTTTTCCTTAGCGTCTCAGTCATTGCTTCTTCAATTGTTTTGGTGCTGTTTAATGATTAATGCTTGTTCCTTTGTGTAAGCCTTGCTGGTAAGAACCACAGCTACCCAGGGTTGAGCTAGAAGTTTAGCAAATGAAACCTACTGGTCCTAAAGAGGTTGGTAACTGTATTACATAGAAAGGGCAAATTGCCATACTATAAAATATACCCTATTTCCTCACATTAACTAACACGAAAGGATGATTTTGAATGTTGAATTTCCTTTAGTAGCTGAATGCATTGAAGGAGTTGTATTCTGACCCATACTTCTACCCACAGATTCCTTGCCTTTAGAATACTTACCAGGCACCAGACTTGACCAGGACATGTTCTCAGCAGTGCACCTGCAAGCCTCTGGAAAGCACTGTGTGACTAAGCATTGACCCCATATCTTCCTGGAACTGATGGAGAGGAGCCACATATAAGTACCTCCCCAGCATGTTAACATCAGTTCTTCTTTCTGCGTGAATCCAGAGCTGCTTGAATCCGGAGCTCTACTCTCACCCTCATCGATCAAACAATAACTTCCAAAGAAATCCAGGGATTTATTTACAAGCTCCGTGTGCCACCAGTCCCTCACTTTTAATATGAGAAAAAACGATGTACTGGCTGAGCAAGGGGCTTGTAAATAAGCCCCCCAGTATGCAAGGGAACAGTGTACCCTCCTCAAATCACAGACTTTAAACCATGTGGTGTTTGGGTTCACGGAACGACTCCAAGTCATGCAAGGGGTACGTTCTCATGCACTCAAAGTGGAACCGGGAAGGGAAAGCGAAGCTTTATGTCACCAAACAAAAAACAATGTCCCATGCTTTGCATATATCCTGCTCCCACTCAAAGTCGAGGGCACGGACCCACTTGCTCTCCTGAGGTCATTCCTTCGCAGTCGAAGTCAACTGATAATTCTGATATATACTTCTAATTGAAGATTCCCCACTATTTGAATATTCTCCACGGAGTCAGTCAGACTGTATCTGGAAATTTCCAAGCAGTATTCCTGTGCACCTGTAAGTGGCATCATGTGTCACTGCCCCACTGTTATTCTGCTCCGGTAATGACATGCGGAGATGCATCTAAAAGCCACCCAAGCGTGCTGACATCAGTACCTTTCTATGACAGATAGTCCCATCTGGGACTGTGAGATGAAGCTGCATGCTGTCAAACACAGGAAAACTCCACACTGTGACTGGTCAAAGGAAAGGCCTCTTTCCTGCGGCTAAACTTAATCAAAGTCATCAAGCCAGTCCAAAAAGAAATTCATGAAGTTCATGCGGGATTCGGTCCTTTCCACCACTCGCTAACTTCTGAGAAGGCTCAAGAGGGTAAACACGCCACTAGGGGCCAGATGTACGACCATTTGCTTTTGCGACTTGCAAATTGTGAAAATTTGCATGTTGCAATTTGCGAGTCACAAAAGCACATGTACAATAGTGTCAGAGACACTGTTAGCGAATCCCAATGGGGTCGCAAAATGCGAGTCTCATGAATATTAATGAGCCACTCGCAATTTGTGTCCTCATTGGGTATGGCTGGCCCTCCCAGGGATGGTGGACCGCTGGGCTCAGCAGACCTCCATGTCTGGGACTGCTTTTAAATAAAGCAGTTTATTTAATGCAGCCCGTTTTCCTTAAAGGAAAATGGGATGTATTTAAAAAAAAACATTTAAATGAAATGTTTTCATTTAATTTTTTAAGGGCAGGCAGTGGTCCCAGGGACCACTGCCTGCCCTTAAAAAAATATTTTCCCATGCATTCCCAAAGGGGAAGGGGTCCCCTGGGGACCACTTCCCATTCGTGAATGCTTTACCACCTACTTGAAGTAGATGGTAAATTGCGACTGTGCCGCAAAACAGTCCTACATAGGGCTCAGACTCGCTATTAGGAAGGGATGCTCTTGAAACGCCACTTCCTAATAGCGACTCGCAAAACCTAATTAGCGAGTCACAAATAAATTGTGACTCATTAATTAGTTTTTGTACATGGCCCTTAGGTATGTTTGCATACGCAAACGGGTCGCAAACCCATTTGCGCATGCAAAAATACTTCGGACAGCTGGCCCTTTGTCTGGCTCCAGAAATCTATCTCCTTTGGAGCTAATTCCAACTTGTCCCAGAGCAACACTAGTTTACGTGGCCTTCAGTGATACTGCAGCAAATACAACTGCTCTATGATCGCATAATGTGCCTTTTTAGCATGCTGCCAGCTCTCACTGGCACTCCTTCAGGCCCCAAGGAACTGTGATCCACCCTCTGCACCATTAGGAACCTCTGGACCTGTTTTGGGTTCCCCTAGCTTCGGTGCTGACATTGGTTCTGTCACCTTAATCCACGCCAGACCGCAGAGCATGGACATCAGACAACAAAGCGCAACCTATATTGCTCTCTGACTCTGTGTTGACTTCGATCGAAGCGGCACCGATTCTTCTATGCCACAACATTTCGTCAACCCATCAGATACTCACACTTTGCCCTTACCCCAAGGAAGGACTGCGATCATTCACAATCTTTCTGGCATTGACTCTGATAATGATAAATATGATGAAGGGGATGAGTTCGCTCAACCATACTCTGAGGACAACTGCTATGATGAACAAAAAGATGCCAGTGGGCTAGATACGTCTCTAGTTAGTGGACTGATCTATACACCCGGGACAGCTACTGTTGAAAGTGCCTACTTTGCAGTGATAATATGAGGGGCAGCTGAGATCGTTGACCTCCAATCGCCTACTATGGAGGTTAAAATTAATGTACTTACTGATGTCCTCTATACCCGACAGAACACTAGAGTTCCTATTGCCTTTTAACAAAGCCCTTAAGGACACCTCTCTATGGATGTGGCAAAGCAATGTTCCGGACTGCTGGTAAATAGACAAATAGCAAGGCACACCGCCCTCCCCTGGGTGATATGGCTTTCCTGACTCAGCACCCGACCGCACTAAGTTTAGTGGTGCAAGCTTCCACAAGCAAATTAAACCTAAACGCCTTCCCAACCACCTCACCAGATAGGGATAGAGAATTAAAGCACCTTGAAACATTTAGGAAAAACATGTTCTCTTCCACCAGTCTGCCGATCAAGTGCTGTTGGGCCATACGCTCCTGCCATTTGGGACTCTGCTATTCAGGCACTACTATACTGGATGACTTGGGCCCCACCTTTACTCTAGCCATTAACAATGGTTGTGATGCAGCAGAGTTCACAATTTGCTTTAGGCTAGATACCATGGATGCCTTGGTCGGGCAATAGGCACCATTTTGACATGTCAGAGACCAGCATGGATGAGAACCACAGGCTTCTCTGGTGATGTCCAATCTCCCCTAATAGACTTACCCTTCAATGGCTCTTGCCTATTAGGTGAAAAAGCAAATTCTGCCCTAAAGGGCTTTAAAGATATCAGTGCCACAGCGCACTCCTTAGACCTGTCTGCCCCAACACGTCAGTTCTGCCAGAAGTTTAGTCCCCTCGCTGGCTGTGGTGCCGGCTTTCAATACTGCCAACAAATGCCCATACAGCCCCTTTCTGATAGATACATCTGCCGTGTGGATTCCTCACCTTGTGAATACCCCCTGCGTCAGCAACATTCGGAAATTCTTTTTTCGTAGCCTCGCGCCGACGTGGACTCCTGACGTCATAGAGACACGACCTCGCTCGCGACTCCGCTGACGTCACCGACGCCTATAATAGGCCCACGCCGGCGTGATGACATCAGTTCCCTTTTTTCCGCGTCGTCGACGCTAACGGTTATCGGGAATCTCTGTAGCCAACGGATACTTTGTTGTCTATATTATTAACATTTTCTGCGTCTCTGTATCCTGTCTCTTCGACAATGTCTTCAAAAAAGACCGGCTTCAAGCCCTGCAGAGAATGCGGCAAAATGATGTCCATTACCGACCCACACAGCCACTGCATCTGGTGCTTGAGCTCGGACCATGATGTGGAGGACTGCTCTTCGTGTAAGAAGATGAACCCGAAGGCCCTGAGGGAGAGAGAGGCGAAGCTCCTGGTGGCTAAGATGAAAGCTGGAAAGGGGAAATCGTTGAAGTCTCGTTCTCGAAGGGCGAGGTCGAAGTCGAGATCGAGGTCGAGGTCTGGATCTTGAGGAAGGTCGTCTTCGAAGTCGGCTTCGGATCATGTTTCAAAAAAGAGGAAACATAAGAAGAGGAGACATGAGTCCCGACGTCGTTCTGGTAAGGAGTCGGGATCGAGGTCGAGGTCGAGGTCACCGAAGGTTCGTTCGAAGGTGGTGACCATTGAGGTCTCGGATCCAGAACCTGAAGGTGAGGCCTCCCCTTCTGAGTCACGGGCGACGTCTCCGGCTCCGTCTCCGACTACGAATCCGGCTCCGAGTCCATCTCCGGCGCCGTCCCCGGTCCGAGATGAGGAGGAGCCTCGTGAGGATGAGGGCTCTGAGCCCTTAGGTGAGCCGAATCCGAACGCTCCTCGGGACAGGCCTGAAGGTTTTCATCCACCATTTCCTGCCCCAGGCCAGGACCCTTCTGCGTTTCTCAACGCGATGTATGGAGTCTTTTCGAGGTCGTGGTACCCCTCTGGTGCACCTTCGGGTCCCATGGGTCCTTTGGCTTTTAACTTAGGAGTCCCTCACTCCTACCCTCCGGCTCCGTTTATGCCTTACATGCCGGCTCCGACGCCGCCGTGGCATTTTCCGGCTCCACCGAAGCCGTCGACGCCGGTTCCGGCTTCGCCTGCTCCGGGTCGGCCTAGAACACATCCCTCTGAACCTGCGGATTCGATCCCGACGTCGATTCCGAATCCGTCGGAGCCGGTGGTGGATCCGATGGCAAAACGGGTCAAGATGAGATCCAGAAGAGAGGCTCAGCGCCTTCTGGAGGAAAGGAGGTTTTTGGATTCACAATCTGACCTTGAAGAGGGTGAGTTGGATGAAGATACTTTTGAGGATTTGGCAGAAGCACGAAGCCTGGATTTCTCTCCAGAGTGGGAGTTACCATCAGGTTCTAGCACTCCTTCTAAGGACGTTCAACCCTATCATTTGATTATGAGGAAGGCTGCCAGTCTCCTTAAGTTGACTTTGCCTACAGCAGAATTCAAATCTAATATTCTGACTGAAGTACTTCATTCTCCGAGTTCAGTGGTGGAACCTCTTCTTCCTTTCAATGATGCTCTGACAGAGCCCATTCTAGAGGTGTGGAAAAAACCTTTGTCGGCTCCAGCTGTCTCTAAACGTGTAGCCAGAAGATACAGGGTTGCCCCTGATGATCCTGCCTTTTTAACCTCTCATCCTTCACCGGAGAGTTTGGTCATTCAGGCTGCATGCTCCAAGAAGAACGTTAGTGCTTTCCCTCAGGTTCCTTTTGAGAAGGAGGCAAAGAAGCAGGATCAGGTGGCAAAGAAGTCCTTCTCCTCTGCCAGTATGGCATTGAAGTCATCAAATGCCACTTGCTTGATGGGGAGATATTTACACGCTCTGATGGACTCTTTGCATGTTCTTGTTCCAAAAATTCCTGATGACAGCAGGAAGGATTTTGAGGAAGTCATCTCTGACGCTCAGGCAGCGGCTCGCCAGGTCATTCAGAGCGGTTTGGATACTGTAGACTCTGTGGCGCGCATTATGGGCACTGCTGTCGCTACTAGGAGGTCTGCCTGGTTGAAATCTTCTGACTTTTCGGCTGATGTTCAGGCGACATTATTAGATCTTCCTTTCGATGGTTCAGGCCTTTTTGGGAAGAAGGCTGATGCGACCCTTAAGAGGTTTAAAGATTGCAGGGCGACTGCTAAATCCTTGGGTCTTCAAGTGAGAGGTTCTTCAACTGGCAGAAGATTCAGAGGTTTTGGCCGCCCTGCCTTTCGGAATTTCCGGCAAGGCCAGCAGCAGCAGCAGCAACAACAGCAGCAGCAAAACTCCTTGTACAGGTCTTGCAGGGGAAAGCAAACAGTGCGTCCTCGTGGACGTCAGGTCTCGTCCTCCTCCACTTCCTCCAACCCTCCTGCCCCTGAGAAGCAGCCCTAGATCCGACATTCAGGATCATGTGGGTCCGGTTGGGGGCCGGCTTACCCATTTTCTACAGGATTGGGAATCGGTTACGTCAGATCTTTGGGTTCTCAATCTTGTAGAAAATGGGTATGCCCTTCCCTTTCGGGAATTCCCTCCCAATTTCCCTCCTTGCCAAGGGTATTGCTCCGTGGAGCATCTGTCTCTTCTGCAAGAGGAAGTTTTGACTCTGATAAGAAAAGGTGCGATAGAGGTGGTCCCAGAGCAGGAAAGGGGTCAGGGATGCTACTCCCGGTATTTCCTGATTCCGAAGAAGGATGGCAGGCTTCGTCCAATCCTGGATCTCAGGATCTTGAATCTCTATCTGAAACAGGAGAAATTCAAGATGCTCACCCTTGCTCAGGTTCTTCAAGCGCTGCAAGAAGAAGACTGGATGGTGTCACTCGACTTGCAAGATGCTTACTTTCACATCCCAATCCTGAAGTCGCACAGGAGGTATCTCCGTTTTACGGTGGGATCGCAGCACTACCAGTTTGCGGTCCTTCCGTTTGGACTTACTACTGCGCCTCGAGTCTTCACCAAGGTGATGGCAGTGGTGGCTGCACATCTCAGAAGGTCAGGGATTCCTGTATTCCCTTATTTAGACGACTGGCTGATCAAAGCGGAGTCGTCAGAGAGAGTGCTCCATCATTTGCGGGAGACAACCCAGTTGTTGTACAGGTTGGGTTTTTCAATAAATGTACCCAAGTCTCACCTGGTGCCCTCCCAGCGCAACCTGTTCATAGGTGCGGTACTGGACACAACCGTATGTCGTGCATTCCCTCCCCCTCAAAGGATTCGCGACATACGGGAGATGATTCCTTTGTTTTACAATGGAGCGGTCGTTCCAGTCCTGAAGGTCCTTCGCCTGCTCGGTCTGATGGCTTCATGCATTCTGTTGGTCAACCATGCACGCTGGCACATGAGGGCGCTCCAGTGGTGCCTCCGCAAGCAGTGGTATCAGCACAGCGGAGATCTCAGGGAGTCAGTGAGGATCTCCAGAGAAGCTGCAGCGGATCTGTCTTGGTGGGGCGTGGAAGGCAATCTGTCCCAAGGAAAGCCTTTTCAACTTCCCCCATCGGTGGCCACGGTGATAACGGATGCATCCACTCTCGGGTGGGGTGCTCATCTGGGGGATCTGGAGGTCAAGGGCCTTTGGTCTCCAGAGGAAAGGTTGCTTCACATCAACCTTCTAGAATTGCGGGCGATACGTTTGGCGCTCAAGGCCTTCCTCCCTTCCCTTCGCGGTCAGTCTGTTCAAGTCCTGACGGACAACACGACCGCGATGTGGTACATCAACAAGCAGGGAGGAGTAGGGTCGCAGTGTCTCTGCAGAGAGGCTCTGCGTCTCTGGTCCTGGGTTCAGGACCATCAGATTTGTCTGATGGCAAATCATCTGGCCGGGGTTCTGAACGTTCGTGCAGACAGTCTCAGTCGGCAGTTCTCTGCCGACCACGGGTGGAGGCTTCACCCGGAGGTGGTTCACAACATCTTTCGGATGTGGGGGACTCCTCGGGTGGACCTGTTCGCCACTCGCGAGAATGCGCACTGCCTGTCGTTCTGCAGTCTCCAGTATCCGATGCAAGGAGCCTTGGGGGACGCGTTTCTGTTGAGTTGGAGAGGTCAACTCCTTTACGCGTTTCCCCCCATACCCTTGATTCCTCGGGTTCTGAGGAAGATTCGCCAAGACCGGGCCCAAGTCATATTGGTCGCCCCGGATTGGCCAAGAAGGGTGTGGTATACAGATCTTCTCCACCTCTCCTCTCACCCGTCGCTCCGTCTCCCTCTCAGGGCAGACCTCCTCTCTCTGATGGAGGGGCAGGTTCTACACCCCCACCTCCAGACATTGCACCTTCATGCCTGGAGATTGAACGGGGCAACCTGAATTCCTTTTCCCTCCCGCCTGACGTTGTGGATGTCATCTTGTCAGCCAGGCGTGACTCCACTAAGTCCATCTATTCTTATAGATGGTCGAAATTTGTCACGTGGTGTGGGGAAAGGTCTGTTGATCCTTTGAAGGCCCATTTGTCTAATGTTCTCCAATTTGCTCTTTCTTTGGCGCGGCAGGGTCTGGCGGTTGCCACGGTAAAGGGTTACCTGTCGGCGCTGTCGGCTTTTCTCTGCTTGCCTGACCAGCCTTCTCTTTTTAAGTCTCCTGTGGTCTTAAGGTTTTTGAAGGGTCTTACTAATATGTTCCCTCCTTCACCTTTCATTGTGCCTCAGTGGGACTTGAATCTTGTATTGACCTTTTTGATGGGTGCTCCCTTTGAGCCTCTCCACAAATGTCCCATGAGGCTTCTTACCCTTAAGACAGTCTTCCTGGTTGCAATAACCTCGGCAAGGAGGGTTAGTGAGCTTCAAGCTCTTAGTTCCAAGCCCCCATTCCTGACCATTCATGCTGATAGAATGGTTCTTAGGACCAGGGCTGCTTTTCTGCCTAAGGTGGTGACTCCCTTCCATCTAGGACAGTCCATTACCCTTCCTACCTTCTATCCTCCCCCTCACCCTTCCAAGGAGGAGGAGAGACTGCACCGTCTGGACCCTAAGAGGGCGGTGTCCTTTTACTTGGACAGATCCAAGGACTTTCGTTTGGAAGACCAGCTCTTCGTTGGATTTGCTGGCTGCAAGAAAGGAAGAGCGGTCCATAAAAGAACTTTATCGAGATGGATCGTCCTCTGCATAAAGATCTGCTACTCTTTGGCCGGTAAGGAACCACCAGAGGGTATAAGGGCTCATTCAACTAGAGCTAAGTCTTCAACCTCAGCATTGGCTAGAGGTGTGCCTGTTGAGGATATTTGTAGGGCGGCAACTTGGTCTTCCCTCCACACTTTCGCGAAGCATTACTTCTTGGATTCCGAAGTGAGGAGGGACGGTCACTTTGCACGCTCTGTCCTTCAGGATTTCCTGGTCTAGAAGAGTGGACACCCTCCTCCGGGAGTGGGGACTGCTGTGGGACTCTATTCACAAGGTGAGGAATCCACACGGCAGATGTATCTATCAGAAGAACAAGTTACTTACCTTCGGTAACGCTTTTTCTGGTAGATACTATATCTGCCTGTGGATTCCTCACTGACCCACCCGCCTCCCCGTTGTCCACTCTTCTATGCCAGAGTTACTGTAATGTAATGTATATATATTTAGTTGTCATGGAAATGTTCCAATTGCTTTCCTGCTTTTGCTTAACACTGTGTGTTTTGCTTTGAGTACTGTGTACTGTGTATACTTGTATATTTCTACTGTCATTGGTCCGTCCGTGTGCCTCGATGGCACGGAAAAAAGGGCGGAACTGATGTCATCACGCCGGCGTGGGCCTATTATAGGCGTCGGTGATGTCAGCGGAGTCGCGAGCGAGGTCGTGTCTCTATGACGTCAGGAGTCCACGTCGGCGCGAGGCTACGAAAAAAGAATTTCCGAATGTTGCTGACGCAGGGGGTATTCACAAGGTGAGGAATCCACAGGCAGATATAGTATCTACCAGAAAAAGCGTTACCGAAGGTAAGTAACTTGTTCGTTTGCCGCTGCCTTGGCACCCACATGCAACGTTGACCTCATGGACACTGAGTAGCCCAATCCTCATCCCTTCCATCTACCACAGTTACAAAACCACTCTCTGATGGATACATCTGCCAGTGGATTCCTCACCTTGTGAATATCCCCTTGCGTCAGCAACATTCGGAAATTCTTTTTGTAGCTTCGCGCCGACGTGGTCGATGTCACAGAGGCACGACACCTCGCGCGACTCCGCTGATGTCACCGACTCCATAATAGGCCCACGCCGGCGTGATGACATCAGTTCCCTTTTTTCTGCGTTGTCGACGCTAACGGTTTCTAGGGATCCTCTGTAGCTGTTGGTAACTTTGTTACTGTTTGTTTCATTTCGGTGTCCTTTTGCTTCTTTGTGTCGAGATGTCCACGAAGAAGAGTGGATTCAAGCCCTGCGGAGAGTGCGGCAAGATGATGTCTATTACGGATCCGCACGAGTGCTGCGTTTGGTGTTAGAGTTCGGACCATGACGTCGAGGAATGTTCATCCTGTAGGAAAATTAATCCTAAGGCTCTCCGTGAGAGGGAGGCGAAACTCCTTGTTGCAAAGTTGAAGAGCAGGAAGGACAAGAAGAGGTCGAGGTCACGGACTTCTCGTTCGAGGTCGAGGTCTCGCTGGAAGTCGCGCTCGAGGTCGTCTTCTGTGTATGCTTTGAAGTCATCGAGGAAGAAGCACAAGAAGAGATCTCATGAGTCTCGTCGTCACTCTGGGAAGAACTCGAGCTCGAGACCAAAGTCGCAGGTGAAGTTGCTTCGCAAGGATGTGGAGGCTCCGACTCCGGAGGTTCAAGTCTCCGAAGGTGAGGCTTCGCCTGTGAATTCGCCTGTTCATTCAGCGAAGCCGATGTCGAATCCTTCTCCGGCTCCGACTCATTCTTCTGACTAGGAGGGTGAGGGAGAAGAAGAAGAAGATGGAGGAGAAGAGGATGCTCTGTTGCCTGCGGGTTCATCGACCCCGAAGCATCAGCCTGAGGTGGAGGTCGAAGTCGAGAAGACTCCGCTCCCTCGAGAGCAGCCTGTGGGCTCTTATCCAGCTTTTCCTGCTCCAGGTCAGGACCCTACTCAGTTCCTGAATGCTATGTATGGAGTGTATTCAAGAGCTATGTACCCCTCTGGTGCACCGGTTGGTCCCACGGGTCCATTAGCATACAATCTGGGTATCCCCCAGACTTACGCTCGTGCACCTTTTATGCCATTTATGCCGACTCCGACGCCGCCTTGGCTTTTCTCAGTGCCGCCGAAGCCTTCGACTCCGAAGCCTTCGACGTCAAGACCTTCGACGCCGACACCCTCGATGCCGAATCCGATTCGACCTCGTGTTCAGCGGTCTGGTCCTCCGGCTTCGGGCTCGACGCCGGCTCCGACAGAGTCGATTCCGGATCCGTTGACTTCATTCATGAAGGAGAGGTTGAGGCGTGAGGCACAGAGACTTCTGGAAGAGCCGGGGTACCGTGAAGCAGAAATGGAAGAGGGTGAGCTGCAGGATTCAGAAGATCTTTTCGATGATCTGAGAGAGGCTAGTGGTCTAGAACTGTCCCCTGATTGGGATTTGGCCTCTGTTTCTGACGCCCCTTCTAAGGATGTGACACCTTATCCCGTGGTTATAAGGAAGGCTGCAGACTTGTTGAATTTAACACTTCCTACTGCAGAGTATAAAGATAATATACTGACTGAAGTCCTTCATTCGCCTACCTCTGTGGTCGAGCCTATGCTCCCTTTCAATGATGCTTTGGCTGAGCCTATATCTGAGATTTGGAAAAGACCGCTTACAGCCCCTGCTGTTTCGAGGGCGGTTGCAGGAAGGTACAGGGTGGCGCCTGGTGACCCGGACTTTTTATCCACACACCCCTTGCCAGAGAGCTTAGTTGTGCTGGCAGCCTGCTCGAAAAAATCTGCGGGCGCTTTTCCACAGGTTCCTGGGGATAAGGAATCAAAGAAGCAGGATTAGGCTGCTAAAAAAGTATTTTCCTCGGCAAGCATGGCGCTTAAATCGACTAATGCTACATGTCTTATGGGACGCTATATCCATGCGTTGATGGATTCAGTCAAACAGCTGGTTCCAGAGCTTCCTGAGGAGGATAGGAAGGATTTTCAAGAGGTGATTGTTGACACTCAGGCTGCCGCTAGATAGGTCATTCAGAGTTGTCTGGACACTGCTGACTCGGTGGCAAGAGTGATGGGTTCTTCAGTGGCCACAAGAAGAGCGGCATGGCTTAAATCCTCTGAATTCTCTGCGGATGTCCAAGCTGCCTTGATGGATTTGTCCTTTGGTGGGTCAGGATTGTTTGGAAAGAAGGCTGATGCTGCTTTAGAAATGTTCAAGGACAGCAGAGCGACAGCGAGATCTTTGAGCCTACAGTCCAGAGGTACTGCGGTGAAGAGGTTCAGAGGTTTTGGCAGGTCTTCCTTTCGGACCGACAGGCAGCCACAACAGCAGCAGCAAAATACGCTGTACAAGTCGTACAGAGGCAGGCAAAGAGCTTGTCCTAGGGGTCGTCAGGCCTCCTCCTCCTCCTCCTCTACCTCTTCCCAACCCCCTGCCACCACAGTAAAGCAGCCCTAGTTCCGCCATTCCGGATCATGTGGGCCCAGTGGGGGGCCGGCTTACCCATTTTCTATGAAATTGGGAAGTGATTACATCGGATCTTTGGGTTCTCAATCTCGTGGAGAATGGGTATGCTCTTCACTTTCAGGAATTTCCCCCCAATTACCCTCCTTGCCAAGGTTTTTGTGCGGAGGACCACCTGCTGCTCTTGCAGGAAGAAGTCCTGGCTCTGTTCAGAAAGGGTGCGATAGAGGTGGTTCCAGAGCAGGAGAGGGGTCAGGGGTGCTACTCCCGGTATTTCCTGATTCCCAAAAAGGATGGTAGACTTCGTCCAATTTTGGATCTCAGGATCTTGAACCTTTACCTGAAGCAGGAGAAGTTCAAAATGCTCACCCTTGCGCAGGTTCTTCAAGCGCTGCTGGAAGAAGACTGGATGTTGTCGATCGACTTGCAGGATGCGTATTTCCACATCCCTATTCTTTTTTTGTATTCAAATCGTTTTTATTGAAGAAGAAGAAAAAGAAGACAATACAATAAGGTTTCACACAAGATGGGGTCAACATAGCTGGCTGACATTAATACAAAATTAAAAGAAATAAATATTAAAATACAAATAATCGATAATGCTTGATGACCGTACCCACATCCCTATTCTGTAGTCGCACAGGAAGTATCTCCGTTTTACGGTGGGGTTGCAGCACTACCAGTTTGCGGTCCTTCCGTTTGGTCTTACTACTGCGCCTCGAGTCTTCACCAAGGTGATGGCAGTGGTGGCTGCACATCTCAGAAGGTCAGAGGTTCCGGTATTCCCTTATCTGGATGATTGGCTGATCAAAGCGGAATCGCCAGAGAAAGTGCTCCATCATCTGCAAGTCACAACTCAGTTGTTGCACAGGTTGGGTTTTTCAATAAATGTACCCAAATCTCACCTGGTGCCCTCCCAGCGCAACCTGTTCATAGGTGCAGTACTGGATACTACTGTATGTCGGGCATTCCCTCGACCTCAAAGGATTCGCGACATACAGGAAATGATTCCTTTATTTCACAATGGAGTGGTCGTTCCAGTCCTGAAGGTCCTTCGTCTGCTCGGTCTGATGGCTTCAGGCATTCTGTTGGTCAACCAAGCACGCTGGCATATGAGGGCACTCCAGTGGTGCCTCCGCAGGCAGTGGTATCAACACAACGGAGATCTCAGGGAGTCCATCAGGATCTCCAGAGAAACTGCAGCGGATCTGTCTTGGTGGAGTGTGGAGGGCAATCTGTCTCAAGGAAAGCCTTTCCAACCTCCTCCAGCGGTGGCCACAGTGATAACGGATGCGTCCACTCTAGGGTGGGGTGCTCATCTGGGGGATCTGGAGATCAAGGGTCTTTGGTCTCCAGAGGAAAGGTTGCTTCACATCAACTTTCTGGAATTTCCGGCGATACATCTGGCGCTCAAGGCCTTCCTCCCTTCCCTTCGCGGGCGGTCGGTTCAGGTCCTGATGGACAACACCACCGCGATGTGGTATGTAAACAAGCAGGGAGGAGTAGGGTCGCAGTGTCTCTGCAGAGAGGCTCTGCATCTCTGGTCCTGGGTTCAGGATCATCAGATTTGTCTGATGGCAAATCATCTGGCCGGAGTTCTGAACGTGCGTGCAGACAGTCTCAGTCGGCAGTTCCCAGCCGACCACGAGTGGAGGCTTCATCCAGAGGTAGTTCGTCACGTCTTTCGGCTGTGGGGGGCTCCACAGGTGGACCTGTTCGCCACTCGCGAGAATGCTCACTGCCCGTCATTCTGCAGCCTCCAGTTTCCGATGCAGGGAGCCTTGGGGGACGCGTTTCAGTTGAGTTGGGACTCTCAACTCCTTTACGCGTTTCCTCCCATACCCTTGATTCCTCGGGTTCTGAGGAAGATTCGCCAAGACCGGGTCCAAGTTATATTGGTCGCCCCAGATTGGCCAAGAAGGGTGTGGTACCCAAATCTTCTCCACCTCTCCTCGTGCCCGCCGCTCCGTCTCCCTTTCAGGGCAGATCTCCTCTCTCAGATGGAGGGGCTGATTCTACACCCCCCACCTCTAGACCTTACACCTTCATGCCTGGAGATTGAACGGGGCAACCTGAATTGCTTTTCTTTCCCACATGATGTGGTGGATGTCATTCTATCGGCCAGGCGTGACTCCACTAAGTCAATCTATTCTTACAGATGGTCTAAATTTGTGACTTGGTGTGGGGAGAAGTCCATTGACCTTTTGAGGGCTCGTTTGTCAGATATACTCCTATTTGCTCTTTCTTTAGCGCAGCAAGGTTTTGCTGTGGCTACAGTGAAAGGTTATCTTTCGGCTTTGTCGGCATTTCTCTGCCTGCCGGATCAGCCGTCCTTATTTAAATCTCCTATTGTTTTAAGATTTCTGAAGGGCCTTACAAATAAATTTCCTCCTACTCCTTTTATTGTGCCTCAATGGGACTTGAATCTGGTGCTTAATTTTCTAATGGGTTCCCCTTTTGAACCTCTACGTAATTGCCCCTTGAGATTGTTGTCTTTTAAGACGGTTTTCCTAGTTGCAATTACCTCGGCAAGGAGGGTAAGTGAGCTTCAAGCTCTTAGTTCAAAGCCTCCATTCTTGACCATTCATGCTGAATGAATGGTTCTTAGGACCAGGGCTGCTTTTCTGCCTAAGGTGGTAACTCCCTTCCATCTAGGACAGTCTATTACCCTTCCTACCTTCTATCCTCCCCCTCCCCCTTCCAAGGAGGAGGTGCGGCTTCACCGTCTGGACCCTAAGAGGGCGGTGAGCTTTTATCTTGATAGGACTAAGGACTATCGAGTTGATGAACAGCTGTTTGTTGGATTTGCTGGTTGCAGAAAAGAAAGAGCTGTGCACAAGCGCACACTTTCGAGATGGATAATTCTGTGCATCAAGATCTGCTCCCCCTGGCTGGTAAGGAACCTCCAGAGGGTATAAGAGCCCACTCTACTAGAGCAAAGTCTTCAACATCTGCTTTGTCTAGGGGTGTACCTGTTGAGGACATTTGTAAAGCGGCAACTTGGGCCTCCCTCCACACTTTCGCGAAGCATTACTGCTTGGATACCGAAGTGAGGAGGGAAGGCCACTTTGCGCGTTCTGTCCTCCAGGTTTTTCTGGTATAGGAGAGTGGACACCCTCCTCCGGGAGTGGGGACTGCTGTGGAAATCTATTCACAAGGTGAGGAATCCACTGGCAGATGTATCCATTAGAAGAACAAGTTACTTACCTTCGGTAACACTTTTTCTGGTGGATACAGTATCTGCCTGTGGATGCCTCACTGACCCACCCGCCTCCCCGTTGTCCACTCTTCTATACCTGAGTAACTGTGATGTTAATATGTTTTTATTGTTGAAGGAAAAGTTTTATATCAATTGCTTTTCTGCTTGGTTTCACACTATGTGTGTTATCTTGACATTTGTGTACTGTGTATACTGTGTATATATCTACTGATGTTGGTCCGTCCGTGTGCCTCGAAGGCACGGAAAAAAGGGCGGAACTGATGTCATCACGCCGGCGTGGGCCTATTGTGGAGTTGGTGACGTCAGCGCAGTCGCGCGCGGTGTCGTGCCTCTGTGACGTCGACCACGTCGGCGCGAAGATACAAAAAGAATTTCCGAATGTTGCTGACGGAAGGGGATATTCACAAGGTGAGGAATCCACAGGCAGATACTGTATCCACCAGAAAAAGCGTTACCGAAGGCAAGTAACTTGTTCTCCAGACACACAGCCACTGTCAGAGGCAGGATCCAATATTTTCTTTCAGGGTGGCAAGCAATCGCTTCTGACAAGTGGGTCCTGCAAATTGCCCTTCAGTTTATTTCTACTCCACCACACCTTTCACCTCCCTCAGGACAACTGATGGAGGACCATGTATTTTTTAGTACAGGCCCTTAAGGTCAAAAAAGCCATAGAGTGGGTGCCAGCATCAGAAATGGGAGCTGACTGTTAATGTCGCTACTTTCTGGTGCTGAAGAGGGACTGAGCCCTTTGTCCTATTTTAGAACTTCGCCCTCTCAGTGTCTTTCTGGGCAAGCACGTTGGATGTGCAGGACACTTATTTCCACATCCCCGCCCTGCAGGCCCACAGGCATTACCTGCGGTTCATGGTGGGAAAAGACAACTTTTAGTTCATTGTGCTCCCCTTTGGTCTCAGCAATGCCCCTCGTGTGTTCACAAAAGTGATGGTGGTTGCACCACATCTGTGGAGGTCAGTGTTCCAGTTTTCCCCTACCTCGACAACTGACTGTTGAAAGCCAGCTCACCCAGGGTAATAGTCACCCACCTCCAGACTACAGCAAACCTCTTGATATCCTTGGGGTTCACTGTCAACATGCCGTAGTCACACCTGACTACTACACAGGTACTCCTTTCAACAGAGCTATTCTAGACACAGTGCAGTGACAGTAACATACTTTTTCCGCAGAGCGGAGACATTTGAGCTATGATCCCAATGATTCAGTCTCTGTCCTGGATACGAGTGAGGATGATGCTGAAGCTACTGTCCTCTGTAGAATCTGAAGTCCTAGTGGGCACAGCATCAGCTTGATCTCTCTGACTATGTGGAGATTTCGGAGGAGACCTGCAGTGGTGACTGTTAGATGTGATTGGGTCAGTGGCAGACCCCTGTCCTTTCACCACCCAGAGATCACAGCGGTGACCGATGCATTGCTCCTGTGTTGGGGAGGCCATCTGGGTGAGGTGTTGATCAGAGTCATCCGATCTCCGGTGGAGGCCTCGCTTCATATGAGTCTTCTGGAGTTGGGGGCTGTTCGCTTGGTGTTGAAAACCTTCCTGACATCAATTAAAGAGAGGATGGTACAGGTGCTCTGGGACAACACCATCACTATGTGGTACTGCACCAATCAGGGAATCAGGGGATACTATGTCTCTGGAGCACCAGGGAATTTTCCAGGTGGCACCACACATTGCAGGATCTTTGAATACTGGGGCGGACAAACTCAGCTGTCGAACAGAACTAGTGGTATCTAATGGCAGCTAAACCTAGAGGTGGTGTGTGGTATATTCAGCGAATGGGGTGAACCCTGGCTCACTCTCTTCGCCACCACAGAGAACTTGCAATGTGAGCATTATGTTAAAGTTCCCAAGACAGGGGCGTGGCTTAGCCGGCTGCGAGATGGCCGCACTCTGAGTGGGCTCCGACGGCCAAGCCATACATCCGTTACGATCCTTCGGACCTGGGGCATCTCTGACCCCTTCCACCTCAGCGTGAGACTGCCTACACCTTTGGAAACTGGATTGCGACCCTGTTTCACCCATTGTTTCGCAGGAGTGGGGTCATCGGTATCAGAGGCCGCGAGGACAAGGTTTCAAGATGGAGGCCCCTGCCCTTTAAGATACTGCAACAGAGCTGGGGGCCCCACGGTGCAGACGCAGTATGAGACCGCATAGCAACTGTCGCCATCGGGAGAAGATCGGGCAGAGCTGGCCTCCACCCAGGCTGCGGCGACACCTGTGAGCGGCCGACCCGGGGACGCACTGGGACTCACCTTGCATCCTCAATCACGGCTGGGCCCAGGTGAGCACAGCTGCCGGCTGATGAGGTGGCGAGTTGTGGGCGGGGTTGGGGTGCAGTTGTTGTACCACGGGTCCTAGCGAATGCAACCTGGTGAGGGGAGGGCGCTCCTCTCCCAGGGGTTTGTTAGTCTGTCACAGCCTCCTTACCTCTCCGCTTGCGGCGCCCCGTGTTGAAGTGCAGCGCCTTACCAGGCATACCGAGCCTCTGGCCTGCCTGCAGTCGCCATGCGTGCACGGGCGGCCTTTGAAGCCTGAACCTCCCACCTTGCACTGCCTGTGGCACAAATCTCATCACCGGACTTGGGGACTGCGGGGCCTGCCCAGCGCCTGCAACGCTTATTCCCCACACACTGTCTCCTGCTGGGTCTGCCCTGTCGACCGTACGGCAGCTTCGTGTTTGGGGCCGCCTCGCGACCTGTGCTCCCTGCTCCTGGTGTGGACTGGGAAACATCTACTGGTCGGCGGTGTTGGTGTCTGCCACGTTCCACCGGCCACCATCACGCTGCTGTGCCCACTGGGCATAGAATCCTCTTTTTCTTTGCTTTGTGGGGCCCGATTGCTGCACTTGCGGCCCACGATATCTGCGGGCCCATCAACCATTCATTGGGATAGTGGCTTTTGCCCCTAAGGACTCTCGTTGACACTGCACCGCCTCAGGCCTGAATTTGGCTACTGGTGTGCTCCTGTTGGGTTTCTCGGCTCATGAAGTACTGGGCATTGATCATCCCCATGTTGGCACCAGCTCCACCTGGTCAGCAACATGGGGAAGGCCGACCGAAACACTCCAAGATCTCCTTTGAGAGCACGCGACAGGCAAGACATGATAAGCATGCGCACGACGTGGAGGACCACTCCACTCAAACCAATACTACCGAGTCTAGAGACGATGACTTGAAAGCACTCCTGCTTGACGTCAAGTCCAGCCTTGGCGGGATCGACTCCAAACTTGACCGACCTTAACCAGGTGAAGGCAAGAGTGGGCACGCACAACTCTCAGATAACGCAAGGGTGGATCGGAGATCTGAAGAACCTGAAAGCAGAGGGAACAGACAGAGTCTGGGTCACTAGCCAGTGACCAGGGAGGCAACAAGAAGATGCCAGCCGATGTCGGGTGCTTTAAGGTGATGTAGGTGAAGCTTGACTCTTCAGCCACGAGGACCAGTAGGAGTCGACGACAACCAGGAGCTGGATTCGAGCTGTATCATGTCGGATGTCGAGTGCTGCAGTGTCGGTATCCGGATTGGACCCAACAAGCCTAGGCAACAGCAACCCACGCAAGATGACAAGATTGGCTTCAGTGCAGACCAGCAAGGTCTGAGGGACTCACCCTTTGGAGGGGAGTCAGGGCACGTCTGGAGCAAAGCCCAAGAAACAAAGGATTGTCCTTCGTGGGGACCCACCAGTCGACGGACTAGGGATCGCAAAGGCGCCTCGAGCGGAAATGCTGAAAGCGGGCCCACGGAACACTCGTGGAGTGTAGGCCCACAATCTTCGATGCAAAAGGTGCACAGGGCTTGGACTACAAGTAGCCCAATGCACAACTTCGGGAAAGCTCAGGAAGTCGATGCACTAGCAAATGTGCAGAATGTCCAGGAATTCCGGTCCCACATCTCTCGTGATAGCTACAGGTCTCGGCTTCGCTGGGGACCCGTGTCAGCCTCGAAGATGTCTGGAAGTCCGTGTCCTGTGTCACAGATTCAAAGGGATCCGGTGGGAGCCTCGAAAATGCAGACCGGCAAGATGCTTCTTTGGTACCTGTTTGAACAGGGGAGTCACTCCTTGACCCCAAGGGAGATTTCTTCCGTCTTCCAGTCGATATGGAATGTCGAAGGTCCAAGATTTATGCTTCAGAGTTTCGTCCAGGGTATCCTAAAGTCCTAGGGACTGGGTTCCTATACTTATACCAAGTTTAGGGGTTAAACTAACTTAAAGGTCCCATCTATGGGAGGACCTGGGGAGGGGGTGGTTACCCCCTTTGTCCAGTTTCGTGCCAGAGCTGGGGCTGAGTGCCCCAGCCACCGGTTTGAACTAGGAAATGCACGGAGACACCTTGTGTGCCCCAAGCACTGTCTGAAAAGCTTTCACTGAATGCAACCCACCCTGCCCTAATACACTAAAGCCTGTCTGGGGACAGGAAACCTATTGTCCAGGCCTCCCATGCCGGAGTTTCGTCCAGCAGCATGAGGTCAGACTCGTGTCTGTGGCAGCCTCATCCATTTTGTGATGCTGGGGCTCTTTAAAACTATTACATGTAAGTAAGAGTGTACATGTCTCCTCCCTCTAGAAGGCTGGAATGCTACCCCCACCGCCAGAACTGGCGGCCGGTAGTATTCCAAAGTGTTTGACACCAAACACGACATGTTTTGATAAAGCCAAACCAAAGTTAGCATTAACCGCGAGGATTATAATGCACTTAAGAGTATATGGTATGGCCATATCACAGAACAGCTATAAGGAAGGGATTCCGAAAGCTGCAGAGGGGCTCAGCTCATGCTAGGGCACCCTCTCACGCAAAACCAAGCACTCTGCCTTCAGGATTGTCAAGGCCTGCCATAGGAGTGACTTATAGGTTAATATGTGTCTGTTTTAAATGGTAGATATAGGTATACTATAGCTCAGTAAGGGGTGCTTACACCACCTTACCCAGGCTGCAAGTGCAGACCTGTGGTGCCATTTTGGAAGGCTTCCCAGGGGTGGCATAATACATGCTTCAGCCCCTGGTAGGCCTCTGGGGTACCTATGCCCTTGGTACCTAAGGTACCATATACTAGGGACTCACAAGGGTAACCCAGTAACCAGTGTGGAGTGTACCTAGTGTACATGCAATCAATTTAGAGAGAGAACAGCTAGGATGTGGTCCTGATTAGCAGGGCCACAGCCAGACTAAAGTCGATGAACCAGTGAAACACATCAAAAAGTGGGGGTAACCATAGTAAGCAGATCCTACTCTCCTACAGTTTTCTCTTCAATAAATGCTGTGTTTTTTAATCTTATTTTCTCTCTTTCTGATTCACAGAAATGCATGAGCCTGGTAAGTGGTTATTTATATATATATATATATATATATATACATATATATATATATATGTAGATACTCCTCCTCCCAAAGAAAGCAGCTGTGACCCAAAGGGAGAAACAAAGCAGCACTTTATTAGTTGAATGTCCCAGGCGAATGCATTTCGGCAATACCAGCCTTCTTCAGCGCCCCTCTCCAACTGCTACCAGTGCTGCGGTGTTTGTAGATCCGCCACGCTGCTGTTTGCAAAGTCTTGCTCCGCCCCCTTGGTGAGGACCGGCACTCCTTTGTAGCCCCGCGTTGTGGAACTACAGGTCCCATGATGCCTTTGTATTGCGCCTCAAGGGATCGGAATTGCTGCTCGGGGTGATATTCTCGGAGTAGATGTCCGTGGGAAACACAGCATTGGCAGTACACTGGGAGGTGGGGCAAGCAGTCAATTAGGCGCCACCTCGAGTCCCCCTTCTTTTCACGCCGTTATCTCAACTCCCGGAATATTTTACGGTGGCTAGCACAGGAATCCTGGTTGCCCACAGAAGGGATATGAATATCCCCTGCCCGCAATATCAGCCAGGTGCCAGGGTGGGTACTGGACTAGACTGCTACCGCAGTCCAAGGTAAGAATGCTCCCGACGGAGCCTGCCAGAAAGTCCGGACCTCTTGTACGGCGGGGGTACACAGGATTGCGTACTGGCTTGTAGCAAGTAATGTCTGTAGATACTCCTCCTCCCAAAGAAAGAAGCTGTGACCCAAAGGGAGAAACAAAGCAGCACTTTATTGGTTGAATGTCCCAGGCGAATGCATTTCGGCAATACCAGCCTTCTTCAGCGCCCCTCTCCAACTGCTACCAGTGCTGCGGTGTTTGTAGATCCGCCACGCTGCTGTTTGCAAAGTCTTGCTCCGCCCCCTTGGTGACGACCGGCACTCCTTTGTAGCCCCGCGTTGTGGAACTACAGGTCCCATGATGCCTTTGTATTGCGCCTCATGGGATCGGAATTGCTGCTCGGGGTGATATTCTCGGAGTAGATGTCCGTGGGAAACACAGCATTGGCAGTACACTGGGAGGTGGGGCAAGCAGTCAATTAGGCGCCACCTCGAGTCCCCCTTCTTTTCACGCCGTTACCTCAACTCCCGGAATATTTTACGGTGGCTAGCACAGGAATTTATATATATATATATATATTTATATATATTTATATTTATATATATTTATATATATATTATATATTTTCTTCCCAAATGCCCTTGACTCGAGGACGCCACTCCTGGGTGTTTGCTCAACATGAACTTTATTGCAAAGACCAGCTTTTTCGCTCCAAGTTATTATTTCATTGCTCCCGACGCGTTTCGGGGCCACGCCCCTTAATCATGGGAAAAGCTGACAGTTCCCGGATGCATACCACACCTTCTTTTCTAACCCAGCATGCCACTCCCAGGTGAGCTTGATTGTTTCATGCATGCTGGGAATTGTAGTGTTACTTTATAATTCCCCTCCAGTGGGGTCCGAGTTCTGCCACAATTATTGCTTTAATTCATAATTTCGGCCCTCCAGTGGGCCCCAGAGTGAAAAGGCCATCTTGAATGATAAAACCCCCAGGCTTCTGAATCGGCTCCGAACAGTTCCAGCCTCGCAGAAACACACTTCCTTTACGTGGGTGGTGCAATCCTCCACGGTAAGGCTCCCGTGTAGTAGAATTTCTTCCCAAATGCCCTTGACTCGAGGGCGCCACTCCCTGGGTGTTTGCTCAACATGA
The DNA here is from genome assembly GCF_964261635.1 of Lissotriton helveticus. Lineage (NCBI taxonomy): Eukaryota > Metazoa > Chordata > Amphibia > Caudata > Salamandridae > Lissotriton > Lissotriton helveticus. The sequence continues at coordinate 690,671,683 of NC_136070.1, read as the reverse complement.
ACTTTATTGCAAAGACCAGCTTTTTCGCTCCGAGTTATTATTTCGTTCCTCCCGACGCGTTTCGGGGCCACTGCCCCTTAATCATGGGAAAAGCTGACAGTTCCCGGATGCATACCACACCTTCTTTTCTAACCCAGCATGCCACTCCCAGGTGAGCTTGATTGTTTCATGCATGCTGGGAATTGTAGTGTTACTTTATAATTCCCCTCCAGTGGGGTCCGAGTTCTGCCACAATTATTGCTTTAATTCATAATTCCGGCCCTCCAGTGGGCCCCAGAGTGAAAAGGCCATCTTGAATGATAAAACCCCCAGGCTTCTGAATCGGCTCCGAACAGTTCCAGCCTCGCAAAAACACACTTCCTTTACGTGGGCGGTGCAATCCTCCACGGTAAGGCTCCCGTGTAGTAGAATTTCTTCCCAAATGCCCTTGACTCGAGGACGCCACTCCCTGGGTGTTTGCTCAACATGAACTTTATTGCAAAGACCAGCTTTTTCGCTCCGAGTTATTATTTCGTTCCTCCCGACGCGTTTCGGGGCCACTGCCCCTTAATCATGGGAAAAGCTGACAGTTCCCGGATGCATACCACACCTTCTTTTCTAACCTAGCATGCCACTCCCAGGTGAGCTTGATTGTTTTATGCATTCTGGGAATTGTAGTGTTACTTTATAATTCCCCTCCAGTGGGGTCCGAGTTCTGCCACAATTATTGCTTTAATTCATAATTTCGGCCCTCCAGTGGGCCCCAGAGTGAAAAGGTCATCTTGAATGATAAAACCCCCAGGCTGCTGAATCGGCTCCGAACAGTTCCAGCCTCGCAGAAACACACTTCCTTTACGTGGGCGGTGCAATCCTCCACGGTAAGGCTCCCGTGTAGTAGAATTTCTTCCCAAATGCCCTTGACTCGAGGACGCCACTCCCTGGGTGTTTGCTCAACATGAACTTTATTGCAAAGACCAGCTTTTTCGCTCCAAGTTATTATTTCGTTCCTCCCGACGTGTTTCGGGGCCACCGCCCCTTAATCATGGGAAAAGCTGACAGTTCCCTGATGCATACCACACCTTCTTTTCTTACCTAGCATGCCACTCCCAGGTGAGCTTGATTGTTTCATGCATTCTGGGAATTGTAGTGTTACTTTATAATTCCCCTCCAGTGGGGTCCGAGTTCTGCCACAATTATTGCTTTAATTCATAATTTCGGCCCTCCAGTGGGCCCCAGAGTGAAAAGGCCATCTTGAATGATAAAACCCCCAGGCTGCTGAATCGGCTCCGAACAGTTCCAGCCTCGCAGAAACACACTTCCTTTACGTGGGCAGTGCAATCCTCCACGGTAAGGCTCCCGTGTAGTAGAATTTCTTCCCAAATGCCCTTGACTCGAGGACGCCACTCCCTGGGTGTTTGCTCAACATGAACTTTATTGCAAATACCAGCTTTTTCGCTCCGAGTTATTATTTCGTTCCTCCCGACGCGTTTCGGGGCCACCGCCCCTTAATCATGGGAAAAGCTGACAGTTCCCGGATGCATACCACACCTTCTTTTCTAACCCAGCATGCCACTCCCAGGTAAGCTTGATTGTTTCATGCATTCTGGGAATTGTAGTGTTACTTTATAATTCCCCTCCAGTGGGGTCCGAGTTCTGCCACAATTATTGCATTAATTCATAATTCCGGCCCTCCAGTGGGCCCCAGAGTGAAAAGGCCATCTTGAATGATAAAACCCCCAGGCTGCTGAATCGGCTCCGAACAGTTCCAGCCTCGCAGAAACACACTTCCTTTACGTGGGCGGTGCAATCCTCCACGGTAAGGCTCCCGTGTAGTAGAATTTCTTCCCAAATGCCCTTGACTCGAGGACGCCACTCCCTGGGTGTTTGCTCAACATGAACTTTATTGCAAAGACCAGCTTTTTCGCTCCGAGTTATTATTTCATTCCTCCCGACGCGTTTCGGGGCCACCGCCCCTTAATCATGGGAAAAGCTGACAGTTCCCGGATGCATACCACACCTTCTTTTCTAACCCAGCATGCCACTCCCAGGTGAGCTTGATTGTTTCATGCATGCTGGGAAGTGTAGTGTTACTTTATAATTCCCCTCCAGTGGGGTCCGAGTTCTGCCACAATTATAGCTTTAATTCATAATTTCGGCCCTCCAGTGGGCCCCAGAGTGAAAAGGCCATCTTGAATGATAAAACCCCTAGGCTGCTGAATCGGCTCCGAACAGTTCCAGCCTCGCAGAAACACACTTCCTTTACGTGGGCGGTGCAATCCTCCACGGTAAGGCTCCCGTGTAGTAGAATTTCTTCCCAAATGCCCTTGACTCGAGGACGCCACTCCCTGGGTGTTTGCTCAACATGAACTTTATTGCAAAGACCAGCTTTTTCGCTCCGAGTTATTATTTCGTTCCTCCCGACGCGTTTCGGGGCCACCGCCCCTTAATCATGGGAAAAGCTGACAGTTCCCGGATGCATACCACACCTTCTTTTCTAACCCAGCATGCCACTCCCAGGTGAGCTTGATTGTTTCATGCATTCTGGGAATTGTAGTGTTACTTTATAATTCCCCTCCAGTGGGGTCCGAGTTCTGCCACAATTATTGCATTAATTCATAATTCCGGCCCTCCAGTGGGCCCCAGAGTGAAAAGGCCATCTTGAATGATAAAACCCCCAGGCTGCTGAATCGGCTCCGAACAGTTCCAGCCTCGCAGAAACACACTTCCTTTACGTGGGCGGTGCAATCCTCCACGGTAAGGCTCCCGTGTAGTAGAATTTCTTCCCAAATGCCCTTGACTCGAGGACGCCACTCCCTGGGTGTTTGCTCAACATGAACTTTATTGCAAAGACCAGCTTTTTCGCTCCGAGTTATTATTTCGTTCCTCCCGACGCGTTTCGGGGCCACCGCCCCTTAATCATGGGAAAAGCTGACAGTTCCCGGATGCATACCACACCGTCTTTTCTAACCCAGCTTGCCACTCCCAGGTGAGCTTGATTGTTTCATGCATGCTGGGAAGTGTAGTGTTACTTTATAATTCCCCTCCAGTGGGGTCCGAGTTCTGCCACAATTATAGCTTTAATTAATAATTTCGGCCCTCCAGTGGGCCCCAGAGTGAAAAGGCCATCTTGAATGATAAAACCCCCAGGCTGCTGAATCGGCTCCGAACAGTTCCAGCCTCGCAGAAACACACTTCCTTTACGTGGGCGGTGCGATCCTCCACGGTAAGGCTCCCGTGTAGTAGAATTTCTTCCCAAATGCCCTTTACTCGAGGACGCCACTCCCTGGGTGTTTGCTCAACATGAACTTTATTGCAAAGACCAGCTTTTTCGCTCCGAGTTATTATTTCGTTCCTCCCGACGCGTTTCGGGGCCAACGCCCCTTAATCATGGGAAAAGCTGACAGTTCCCGGATGCATACCACACCTTCTTTTCTAACCCAGCATGCCACTCCCAGGTGAGCTTGATTGTTTCATGCATGCTGGGGTCCGAGTTCTGCCACAATTATTGCTTTAATTCATAATAAAGGACTGTATATCATACACCATGACATGCCGCCTACTTAAGGAACATAACCCATTCACCTGAAAGGACTTCAGTAACCAGCATGCCTGGTGACTCGACCTTGATGTTAACCACACCCACTTAGGGCGGAAATGATTCAAATAAATGGCATTTGAGTCACAAAGGTGAATAAGGTGTGCATTGGTGTTTGTCCATGAAGAAGGGGCGTTTCCAGCCCCGAAACGCGTCGGACTCTTGCAACAATCAGAGGGAGGTGATGAAGTTGCTTGGGTGCTAATGTTCAGATCGGATGGTCGAATGCCGCGGTGAGCCCTCCTAAAGCGCTGGAGCGCATTGCTAACTTAAATATATATATATATGGTGTTTAAAAGGAGGACTTAGAAACCGGCTCGACATCCTGTGAGCAAGCTTTGTAAAGAAGCGAAACGCGTTGGGTTTTGGTTGCTGATTAAACCGCTGTCACAAAACTGAGACGGGAGAGTGCGTTTTCATTTCCCCTTGGGGAACTTTAAGCGATATATATATATATACGTCGGGCCAGTCGGATTTCCAGACTTGCCCCCGTCAGAAAGGATTCCTGAGCTGCGGCGGTTAAAGCGGTATGGGGACTGGAGGAAGTGCAGCTGCGCACATGTACTTTTGGTCACACAGACTATGCAAAATTTGTTTTCCCTTCCACTTTACCCCGGCGATACCTATCTATGCATTACTGTGGCATGCTGGACCTTGTAGGCGCCGAACATTAAGCGGACTACAAGAGGTGTATGCGATGTGAGGTCATCAAAGTGGGAGGAGTAGCGGTCTGTGGGTGAGAAGGCAGGATATATCTTCCTTACTCACACTTATCCATTCAAGCACATGCACCTGGCGCTGAAGAGGCTAAGAACGCCGAAATGCATCCGCCATAGGATGAGATTGAACTCTCCGTTGTTTGTGCAGCTCAATAAAGCGCTTCCAAACCCGTTCCTCAGCTGTGGCCTTTCTCGTTCTTTGAAGGAGTGGAGTGGATTTATAGCGCTGTTCCAGTGATGCGCTTCAAAGGCTCCCGCTTTGTTAAGATGGCTCTGTGAATACTGGAAATCTGCTCGCAGTTTGGATTTCCTCCGGGGTACCGGAACCCACAGAGCCCACCACGCAGCAAAGAAAGAAGTACGACGGTGAGGATGACATGGTGCATCACGTCGGGCCAGTTGGATTTCCAGACTTGCCCCCGTCAGAAAGGATTCCTGAGCTGCGGCGGTTAAAGCGGTATGGGGACTGGAGGAAGCGCAGCTGCGCACATGTACTTTTGGTCACACAGACTATGCAAAATTTGTTTTCCCTTCCACTTTACCCCGGCGATACCTATCTATGCATTACTGTGGCATGCTGGATCTTGTAGGCGCCGAACATTAAGCGGACTACAAGAGGTGTATGCGATGTGAGGTCATCAAAGTGGGAGGAGTAGCGGTCTGTGGGTGAGAAGGCAGGATATATCTTCCTTACTCACACTTATCCATTCAAGCACATGCACCTGGCGCTGAAGAGGCTAAGAACGCCGAAATGCATCCGCCATAGGATGAGATTGAACTCTCCGTTGTTTGTGCAGCTCAATAAAGCGCTTCCAAACCCGTTCCTCAGCTGTGGCCTTTCTCGTTCTTTGAAGGAGTGGAGTGGATTTATAGCGCAGTTCCAGTGATGCTCTTCAAAGGCTCCCGCTTTGTTAAGATGGCTCTGTGAATACTGGAACACTTTGATATTTTGATATTTTGAAGGAGTATTTCTAAAGCGCGGCGGTCGCTCCGGAGGGAGCATCATGGCGCTGAAAATCCTTAAAACCAGAACGAGGGGTGGGGAGGAAGGGGCTAGATAGCTGCTTTGGTCCAGTCGTCAGAGAGGTTAAAAATCCATGTTTTGAGAAGTTTTCGAAAGGGTTTCTCTAGGGTCTGCTGTCTTAAGTGAATGGGCATGCTGTTCCAGGCTTTGATTGCAAGGTGGCTTAGGGTTTTCCCCCCTTTTGACTTCAGGTTAAACCTGGTGCTGGCCATGAGATTTTTTTGTGCGGAGCGCAGCGCACGGTTCGGGGAGTAGTGTGGGAATCGCCTGATTAAATATTTGGGGCCCGTTTTGTTATAGGCCCGGAAGGCAACAGTGAGTATTTTAAAGAGTATTCTTTTGTGCAGGGGTAGCCAATGAAGAATTTTAAGGGCTGCCGAGATTGAGGATTTGCGGGGTAGTTTTAGGACGAGGCGTGCTGCGGTATGTAGGATACTTTGGAGTTTAGAGAGAGTGGACTTCTTGGTCCCAGCCAGGAGGCCGTTACAGTAGTCGATACGCGAAATAATGAGGGCCACTGTTACCGTTTTTCTGGCCTCAAGGGGGAGAAAGTCGAAAAACTTTCTTAGTGATTTGATTATACCGAAGCATCTACCGGCCACTGTCATGACATGCTGGTCAAATGAAAGGTCAGAATCAAAAAGTACACCAAGATTTCTAGCAGTGGTGACGGTCTGGGGGGGGCGACAGAGTTATCAGGCCACCAGAGCGCAGGGCAGAAAGGGGTGTTCTTTCCAATGGGGAGGATCTCTGTTTTACTAGAGTTACACCGGAGGTGGTTGGAGTCCATCCATTGGAAGACCGCAGTGAGGCAGTTTTTAAGATTGAGCTCAGCATTGTTGGAGCTGTCATCTAGGGGAACGATCAACTGAGTATCATCGGCATACGAGGTGACAGGTATGCCGAATGATTCAGTAAGGTTGAGGAGGGGAATGAGATAAATATTAAAAAGCAGGGGGCTCAAAATGGATCCCTGAGGTACTCCCGATGAGGCCTTTGTCTCTTTGGATTGAAAAGGGCCCAATGCGATAGTTTGGGATCTATCGCTGAGAAAGGAACTGATCCATGATAGTACAGTGTCCGAGATGCCAATGTCCATCAATCTGTTGATCAGAATAGGGTGGGATATGGTGTCGAACGCCGCCGTGAGGTCGAGAAGTATCAGAATGGCTTTCTTCCTCTGGTCATGTAACGTTTTAATGGTTTCGGTCAGTTCGATCAGGGCGGTTTCAGTGGAATGTTTGGGCCGGAAACCAGATTGCTGAGGGTGAAGTATGTTGTGAGTTTCTAGGTAGGATTTGAGTTCTTGGTGGACTAGCTGCTCTGTTATTTTTCCCAAAGCCGGGAGAAGGGTGATTGGATGAAGATTGGTCAGATCCACAGGGGATTTATTGGCTTTCTTCATGAGGGGTTTGACAACACCCTTTTTCCATAATCGGGGAACAGCTCCAGAACTGAGGGATAGGTTAACTATGTCATTGATAGTAGGGTTTATCTCGTCAATAATTTGGTGGAGGATCTTGGGGGGACAAGGGTCGGAGGGGGAGCCGGATTTGCATGATAGAATCGCATCTCTTGCTCGCAGTTTGGATTTCCTCCGGGGTACCGGAACCCACAGAGCCCACCACGCAGCAAAGAAATAAGTACGACGGTGAGGATGACATGGTGCATCACGTCGGGCCAGTCGGATTTCCAGACTTGCCCCGTCAGAAAGGATTCCTGAGCTGCGGCGGTTAAAGCGGTACGGGGACTGGAGGAAGCGCAGCTGCGCACATGTACTTTTGGTCACACAGACTATGCAAAATTTGTTTTCCCTTCCACTTTACCCCGGCGATACCTATCTATGCATTACTGTGGCATGCTGGACCTTGTAGGCGCCGAACATTAAGCGGACTACAAGAGGTGTAGAGGCGAGTAAGGTTCAGAAAGAGGCAAGAGAGGCGCAGAAAGAGGAAGAAAGGCACAGAAAGAGGAAAGAGGAATAAAGGTGCGGAAAGAGGTAAGATAAGTGCAGAAAGAAGCAAGATAAGTGCAGAAAGAGGTAAAAGGGGTGCAGAAAGAGGCGAGAGAACTGCAGAAAGGGGAAGAAAGGCAAGAGGTGCAGAAAGAGGAAGAAAGGTGCAGAAAGAGGCAAGAGAGGTACAGAAAGAGGCAAGAGAACTGCAGAAAGAGGAAGAAAGGCAAGAGGTGCAGAAAGGAAAAAAGGTGCAGAAAGAGGCAAGAGAGGTACAGAAAGAGGCAAGAGAACTGTAGAAAGAGGAAGAAAGGTGCACAAAGAGGACAAAGGGGTAGAAAGAAGCATGAGAAGGTCAAAAAGAGGCAAGAGAGAGCAGGAAAAAGAGAATGAGGTGCAGAAAGGAAAAAGGGGTGCAGTAAGGGGCAAGGGGTGCAGAAAGAGGCAAGGGGTGCAGAAAGAGGCATGATGTGCAAAAAGAAGCATGAGAGCTGCAGAAAGAAGAGAGTGAAGTGCTGAGAAGAAAGAGAAGAGAAAGAAGCAAGAGAGGTACAGAAAGAAAAGAGTACAGTGTAGAAAGAGGCAAGGAGGTGCAGAAAGAAGCAGGAGGAGTGCAGAAAGGAAAAAGGGCGCAGAAAGAAGCAAAAGAAGTGATGAAAGAGGCAAGAGGTACAGAAAGAGGAAGAAATGCACAGAAAGAAGCAAAAAAGGTACAGAAAAGAGCAAGAGATGTGCAGAAAGAGGCACAGTGCAGAAAGAGGCAAGAGAGGTACAGAAAGAGGCGAGAGGTACAGAAAGAGGCAAGAGAAGTGCAGAAAGAGGCAAGAGAAGTCTTGAAAGAAGGAAGAGACCTGCAGAAAGAGGAAAAAAGGCACTGTAGGAAGGTGGATACCTGACTATGGTTACCCCAGATTTTTTGCCTTGTGTTTAGCTGGTTTCCGACTTAGTTGGCCTGGGATCCTGCTAATCAGGGCCCCAGGCTATCTGCTCTCTCTTTAAAATGGACTCCATGTACCCTAGGTGCATAACTAATTGGATTGGGTCACCTCATGAGCCCCTGTACAGTGTACTATAGGTACCCAGGGCATAGGTGCATCCAAGGCCTCCCAGGGGCTGCAGCATATCTTTTGCCACCCCTGGCTGGCCATCCAAACTGACACAACTGGCGGATCACTCAGCTGGGGCAAGGTCGTGTAATCACCCCTTGCTTAGATATATTATACCTATATCTAAACCTATATCTGGACACATATATACCTATAAGTCACTCCTATGGCAGGCCTTAACAATCCTGGAGGCAGAGTGCTTGGTTTTATGGGAGATGGTGCTCTAGCATGAGCTGAGCCTGTCTGCAGCTTTCGGAACCATTTCCTTATAGCTGTTCCAGGGTATTGCCATACCATATACTCTTAAGTGCATTATAATCCTCGCGGTTATTGCTAACTTTGGTTTGGGTTTATCAAAACATGTCGTGTAAGGTGTCATACACTTTGGAATACTACCCCCTCACCAGTTCTGGCGACGGGGGTAGCATTCCACCCTTCTAGAGGGCTAAGACATGTGGGTAACAGTAAATGCGGTTAAATCTAACCAGAGCCTCAGCATCACAAAATGGATGCTGCTGCCACAGACACAAGTCTGGCCTCCTGCTGCTGACCGAAACTTGGCAGGGGAGGCTTGAACAAAAGGTTTCCTGTCACAGGGAGGTGTTACACCACCCCAGACAGGAGATGGTGCATTGGGGCAGGGAGGGCTGAATGAAACTAGACACTGCCTGGGGCACACAAGGTGCCCCATGCAAAATCCAGTCAAACCGGTTCTGGGGCACTCCAGCCCCAGCTCTGGCGCGAAACTGGACAAAGGGAAAGGGGTGTAACCACGCCCTTCCTGGGTCTTACCCATAGGAGGGATCTAGCAGGATATCCAGCCCCTTGATTTGGAATAAAAGGTAGGAGCTGTGCCCATTGAAGGCAGACAGTCCTGACTGAAACTTTGATACAGAACTCTGGACCCTTCGACATCCCACTCGACGTGGAAGACTGAAGAATCTCCCTTGTGGTCAAGGAGTGGCCACCCTGTGCAAACAGGCACCATCCAGCGCCCAACGGTTTGCTTTGTTGCAGCTCCAGTCGGAGCTCGAGCGACAGAGATCGACAAGACCCAGCTTCCCTGACTTCTAACAGCCCGATCCACAGTCCCAGCGAATCTGAGACCCGTGGAGGCGACGTGAAGCGTGGGACCTGCCATCTTGAAAAGACTGCGAAGTGCTGACCGTGCAGCTCCCGAGGCACCCTCGAAGCTGTGCATTGGGGTTTGAGAAGCCCCAGCCCTGAGCAGCTCGTGCACCGAAGATCACCCCTCCACACTCACCGAGTTCTGCGTGGGGCCCTTTTGCATTTTCCTGCTCAACGCGTCTGTCCGGTCACTTGCCTGTTGGCTAGTGGTCACTACGACGATGAAACCTTGAAACTACTCTGCTAGTCTGATTGCCCCAGACTGGCCCTCGCTCCCCTGAAAAGGAGCAACCTCTCTGACCTTGCTGGTCCGAATAAGAAGCGATCTTCAAATCCTGCGTGGGTTGCATTTGACAAGGCCTGTTAACTCCGATCCGGAAGCCGACACCGCCGACAGCGAGAGCCTTCATGGGACAGCTCGTGATTCACTCATGGTCATCCTCGGTGCCCCAGAGTCCACGTGGCAGCGGAGACAAGCTTCTCGACAACCACCTGATTGCGCCCGACATTGCCTGGTTCCTTCCTGGTTTCATCCTGGTCACTGGCTAGTGACCCAGACTCTGTCCCCTCTGCTTTCAGGTACTCTACATCTTCGATCCACCCTTGGATCCAACCGGACTCTTCTCTCCTGGCCGCCTGCAGCATCTTCATCTCCAGGCTCCATAGAACTCCACGACGAAACCCGACACACTTTGGCACCTATGCACCCGCTTCCTGTGGGTGAGGTAACGATTGAACGTCGGTGCTCCTGTAGTGGTTTATACCTCTAGTGTCCTAGTTTTAAGTGGCTAAGTTCTAGTCCAGTCGGAAGACTTCTAAAACAGTAACTTTGTAACTTTTACGCACCATTGACTTTGCATTGGTGCGTGCGTGTGCTTTTAGCGCTGCACCCTAATCCCGCGGGCTACTCCCGTCCTAACTACTGTTAGTCCAGTATAGTCCCAGCGATTCCCAAGGCCCTAGGCCTTACCATTGTTCGTAAAACGGTTCTTATACCACTTATTTAATATATGGTTTGAGTGGCCACCGGCCCTATCCATAATTGTGCAACTTTTGTATGTTTAACTGTGCTTTTGTTTAAACGCTTGTGTCTCTGCACTCATAAAGAGTACAGAGAATTATTCTAGTAATAAATACATATATTATTATAATATATAACTTGTGTGGTGTCCTTTCATTTGATATTACAGGATTGCATATGGTAAAACAGCTGGCTTCACATGCCCTCTTGAGTTAAGCCTAAGACTGCTTAGGTCCATGCTACCCCTAGGATAGCTAGTCTATAAGGTTGACTTTACAACCACCACCATAAGGGATTGTTTGGACTGATACAAGGTGCTCACTAGAATAGTGAACATCATACATCAGGCCAACTTCTCACAGGCACAGAAAGAAGCAAGAGAAGTGCAGAAAGAAGTAAGAGAGGTGCAGAAAGAAGCAAGAACGGTGCAGAAAGAGGAAGAAATGTGCCGAAAGAGGGAGAAAGGTACAGAAAGAGGGAAGAGATTTGCAGAAAGAGGAAGAAAGGTGCAGAAAGAGGAAGAAAGGTTCAGAAAGAGGCAAGAGAGGTGAAGATAGTGGCAAAGGAGATGCTGAAAGAGGCAAGAGAGGCGCAGTAAGAAGCAAGAGACGTGCAGAAAGGAGAGGTGCTGCAAGAGGCAAGAGAGGTACAGGGAGAAAGGTTCAGAAAGAGGCAAGAGAGGTGAAGATAGTGGCAAAGGGGATGCTGAAAGAGGCAAGAGAGGCGCAGTAAGAAGCAAGAGACGTGCAGAAAGGAGAGGTGCTGCAAGAGGCAAGAGAGGTACAGAAAGAAGCAAGAGAACTGCTGAAAGAGGAAGGTGCAAAAAGAGGCAAGAGAAGTGCAGAAAGAGGCAAGATGAGTGCAGAAAGAGGCAAGATGAGTGCAGAAAGAAGCAAGAGAAGTGCAGAAAGAAGCAAGAGGTGCAAAAAAGAGTGATGTGCAGAAAGAGGCAAAGTGCAGAAGAGGCAAGAGAGGTACAGAATGAGGCAGGAGAGGTACAGAAAGAGGCAAGAGAAGTGCAGAAAGAGGCAAGAGAAGTATTGAAAGTAGGAAGAGACCTGCAGAAAGAGGAAAAAAGGCACAGAAAGAAGCAAGAAAAGTGCAGAAAGAAGTAAGAGAGGTGCAAAAAGAAGCAAGAGCGGTGCAGAAAGAGGAAAAATGTGCCGAAAGAGGGAGAAAGGTACAGAAAGAGGCAAGAGATTTGCAGAAAGAGGAAGAAAGGTGCATAAAGAGGAAGAAAGGTTCAGAAAGAGGTAAGAGAGGTGAAGATAGAGGCAAAGGAGATGCTGTCAGAGGCAAGAGAGGTACAGGAAGAAGCAAGAGACGTGCAGAAAGGAGAGGTGCTGCAAGAGGCAAAAGAGGTACAGAAAGAAGCAAGAAAACTGTTGAAAGAGGAAGAAAGGTGCAAAAAGAGGCAAGAGAATTGCAGAAAGAGGCAAGAGGTGTAGAAAGAGGCAAGAGGAGTGCAGAAAGAAGCAAAAGAGGTGCAGAAAGAAACAAGAGGTGCAAAAAAGAGTGATGTGCAGAAAGAAGAAAAAAGGTGCAGAAAGAAGCAAGAGGAGTACAGAAAGAGGCAAGGTACAGAAAAAGGAAGAAAGGCGCAGAAAGAGGTAAGAGAGGTACAGAAAGAGGCAAGAGGTGCAGAACAAGGCAAGAGGTGCGGAACGAAGCACGAGAGGTGCAGAAAGAAGAGAGGTGCAGTAAGATGCAAGAAAGGTGCAGAAAGAGGCAAGAGATGTGCAGAAAGAAGCAAGAGAACTGCAGAAAGAGGAAGAAAGGTACAGAAAGAGATATGTGCAGAAAAAAAGCAAGAGAAATACTGAAAGAGGCAAGAGAGGTGCAGAAAGAAGCAAGAGAGGTACAGAAAAAAGCAAGAGATGTGCAGAAAGAGGCAAGAGATGTGCAGAAAGAGGCAAGAGATGTGCAGAAAGAAGCAAGAGATTTGCAGAAGGAGGAAGAAAGGAACATAAGAGGCAAAAGAGGTGCAGATAGAGGCAAACGAGATGCTGAAAGAGGCAAGAGAGGTGCATAGAGTGAAGAGAGGTGCATAAAGAAGCAAGAAAGGCGCAGAAAGAAGCAAGAGAAGTGCAGAAAGAGGCAAGAGTGGTATAGAAAGAGGCAAGAGAAGTGCAAAAAGAAGAGTGAGGTGCATAAAGAAGCAAAAGAAGTACAGAAAGAAACAAGAGAGATGCAGAAAGAGGCAAGAGAGGTGCAGAAAGAGGCAAGAAAAGTGCAGAACGAAGAAAGAGAACTGCAGACGAAGGAAGAATGGCACAAAAGAGGAAGAAAGGAAGAGAAGCCCATAAAAAATCAAGAGAGATGCAAAAAGAGTGAGATGCAGAAAGAGGAAGAAAGGCGCAGAAAAAAAGCAAGAGAAGTGCAGATAGAGGCAACAGAGATACAGAAAGAAGCAAGATAGATGCAGAAAGAGGCAAGAGATGTGCAGAAAGAGGAGGAAATGTGCAGAAAGAGGCAAAAGAGGTACAGAAAGAAGCAAGAGGGGTGCATAAAGAGGCAAGAGATGTGCAAAAAGAGGCAAGAGATATGCAGAAAGAAGCAAGAGATCTACAGAAAGAGGTAGAAAGGTACAGAAAGAAGAAAAAATGTTCCGCAAGAGAGGTGCAGATAAAGGCAAACGAGATGCTGAAAGAGGCAAGAGAGGTGCAGAAAGAGTGAAGAGAGGTGCAGAAATAACCAAGAGACGTGCAGAAAGGAGAGGGCTACAAGAGGCAAGAGAGGTGCAAAAAGAAGCAAGAGAACTGCTGAAAGAGGAAGAAAGGTGCAAAAAGAGGCAAGAGAGGTGCAGAAAGAATCAAGAGACGTGCAGAAAGGAGAGGGCTACAAGAGGCAAGAAAGGTGCAAAAAGAAGCAAGAGACCTGCTGAAAGAGGAAGAAATGTGCAGAAAGAAGCAAGAGAACTGCAGAAAGAGGAAGAAAGGTACAGACAGAGATATGTGCAGAAAAAAGCAAGAGAAATACTGAAAGAGGCAAGAGAGGTGCAGAAAGAAGCAAGAGAGGTACAGAAAAAAGCAAGAGATGTGCAGAAAGAGGCAAGAGATGTGCAGAAAGAGGCAAGAGATGTGCAGAAAGAAGCAAGAGATTTGCAGAAGGAGGAAGAAAGGAACAGAAGAGGCAAAAGAGGTGCAGATAGAGGCAAACGAGATGCAGAAAGAGGCAAGAGAGGTGCATAGAGTGAAGAGAGGTGCAGAAAGAAGCAAGAAAGGCGCAGAAAGAAGCAAGAGAAGTGCAGAAAGAGGCAAGAGTGGTATAGAAAGAGGCAAGAGAAGTGCAAAAAGAAGAGTGAGGTGCATAAAGAAGCAAAAGAAGTACAGAAAGAAACAAGAGAGATGCATAAAGAGGCAAGAGAGGTGCAGAAAGAGGCAAGAAAAGTGCAGAACGAAGAAAGAGAACTGCAGACGAAGGAAGAATGGCACAAAAGAGGAAGAAAGGAAGAGAAGCCCATACAAAATCGAGAGATGCAAAAAGAGTGAGATGCAGAAAGAGGAAGAAAGGCGCAGAAAAAAAGCAAGAGAAGTGCAGATAGAGGCAACAGAGATACAGAAAGAAGCAAGATAGATGCAGAAAGAGGCAAGAGATGTGCAGAAAGAGGAGGAAATGTGCAGAAAGAGGCAAAAGAGGTACAGAAAGAAGCAAGAGGGGTGCATAAAGAGGCAAGAGATGTGCAAAAAGAGGCAAGAGATGTGCAGAAAGAAGCAAGAGATCTACAGAAAGAGGTAGAAAGGTACAGAAAGAAGAAAAAATGTTCCGCAAGAGAGGTGCAGATAAAGGCAAACAAGATGCTGAAAGAGGCAAGAGAGGTGCAGAAAGAGTGAAGAGAGGTGCAGAAATAACCAAGAGACGTGCAGAAAGGAGAGGGCTACAAGAGGCAAGAGAGGTGCAAAAAGAAGCAAGAGAACTGCTGAAAGAGGAAGAAAGGTGCAAAAAGAGGCAAGAGAGGTGCAGAAAGAATCAAGAGACGTGCAGAAAGGAGAGGGCTACAAGAGGCAAGAAAGGTGCAAAAAGAAGCAAGAGACCTGCTGAAAGAGGAAGAAATGTGCAAAAAGAGGCAAGAGAGGCGCAGAAAGAGGAAAAAAGGCACAGAAAGAGGCAAGAAAAGTACAGAAACAGGCAAGAGATGTGCAAAAAGAAGAGAGTGAAGTGCAGGAAGAAGCAAAAAAAGTCCAGAAAGAAGCAAGAGAAGTCCAGAAAGAGGTAAGAGAGGTGCAGAAATAAGCAAAAGAGGTGCTGAAAGAGGCAAGTGATGTGGTGCAGAAAGAAACAAGAGAACTGCAGAAAGAGGAAGAAAGGTGCAGAAAGAGGCAAGAGAGACCTGCAGAAAAAGGAAGAACAGCGCAGAAAGAGGAAGAAAGGCACAGGAAAAAACCAAGAGAAGTGCAGAAAGAAGCGACAGGTGCAGAAAGAAGCAAGAGAGGTGCAGGAAAGAGGAAGAAAGGTGCCAAAAGAGGGCTAAAGGTTCAGGAAGAGGAAGGAAGGTGCAGAAAGAAGCAAGAGAAATGCAGAGAGAAGCAAGAGTGGTGTTGAAAGAGGCAAGAGAGGTGCAGAAAGAGAAAGAAAAGTGCCGAAGGAGGAAGAAAGGTACAGAAAGAAGCAAGAGAGGTGCAGAAAGAGATATTAGAAGTGCAGAAAGAGGCAGGAGAGGTGCAGAAAGAAGCAAGTGCGATGCAGAAAGAGGCCAAAGAGGTGCTGAAAGAAGCAACAGATGTGCAGAAAGAGGCAAGAGAAGTGCAGAAAGAAGTAAGAGAAGTGCAGAAAGAGGCAAGAGAAGTGTAGAAAGAGGAAAGTGAGGTACAGAAAGAGGCAAGAGAAATGCAGAAAGCGGCAAGAGAGGTACAGAAAGAGGCAAGAGGAGTGCATAAAGAAGCAAGAGACCTGCAGAAAAAGGAAGAACAGCGCAGAAAGAGGAAGAAAGGCACAGGAGAAAACCAAGAGAAGTGCAGTAAGAAGCGAGAGGTGCAGAAAGAAGCAAGAAAGGTGCAGAAAGAAGCAAGAGAGGTACAGAAAGAGGAAGAAAGGTGCCAAAAGAGGGATAAAGGTTCAGGAAGAGGAAGAAAGGTGCAGAAAGAGGCAAGAGCGATGTAGAGAGAAGCAAGAGTGGTATTGAAAGAGGCAAGAGAGGTACAGAAAGAGGCAAGAGAGGTGGAGAAAGAGGCAAGAGTAGTGCTGAAAGAAAGAAGAGACCTGCAGAAAGAAGCAAGGGAGGTGCAGAAAGAGACAATAGAAGTGCAGAAAGAGGCAGGAGAGGTGCAGAAAGAAGCAAGTGAGATGCAGAAAGAAGCAAGAGAAGTACATAAAGAAGATAGTGAGATGCAGAAAGAGGCCAAAGAGGTGCGGAAAGAAGCAACAGATGTTACTGGAGGTATCTGGTGGGTTAGTTGGCCCCCCGAGACCCTCAGTAGCGACGGGGACTTCATCCCCAACCCTGAGCGCACCAGCGTGTTTGCAGAGTAGTGCAAAGAGGGGGCGAGCATCTTGCGAGTTGCTGGCTTTGTTTTTTTTCTATGTTAGGAAGAGGGGCTGTGTGGCGCCCCTTCCCTTGATCTTTTTTGGGCCCTGGGGACCCCATCCCCCAGGGCCTGACTTAATTTTTGTTTTAAAATAAAAAAGGAGAGGGGCCGCGTGGTCCCCTTCCAGAGGCCAATTTTGGCCCTGGAGACCCCATCCCCCAGGGATAGGCCTTGTTTTCTTTTTTTTTTAAAGGGGAGGGGGGCCATAAGGCCCCCCTCCTGAGGTCAATTTCGGCCCCGGGGACCCCATCTCATGGGGCTTGGCCATTTAAAAAAAAAGTTCTAAAGGAAAGGGGCCACGTACCAATCCATTTTTTTTTTTAAAGGGAGTGGCTGGGGGGCCCCCTCCCGTGCCAATTTCGGCCTGGGGACCCCATCCCCTGGGGCTTGGCATCTGTGTCGGGGACCGTGGGGGGAGCCTCAAGGCCCCCGCTGGCTCCCTGCCTCCTGTGGGAGCCGGCATTGATTTAGGGCTCCAGGTTTTAACGGTCTCGCATTCTAGTGCACCAGTTAATCTGAAAAAGACACGTTAGTATTAGATTCCTTACCTAAGAATATCCCCAGGCGTCAGACTGGATCCGGAAACTTTTGCGTAGCAGTACCCTTGCGCGTCGGTAGGCGTCGTCTGCGGCTCCGCGTCCGTCGTCGGCGTCGTGGGCGCCGTGATGACGTCGTCGGAGTACTTAGACGCCGCCTCCGCGTGCTGACGTCCGTTCTTCTTTTTTCCGCGCCAGCAAGCGCAGATCTGGAAAAAGCAGTAACCCTTAGTCAATTTTTGACTAACTTTTTGGATCACTTTTGATCATTTCTCGAAGTCTTACGACTCCGATCGGTGCCTTAGGGATGCCTGGCTTTAAGCTCTGCGAGGATTGCGACCGCACGATGTCGGTCACGGATCCTCACCACCTGTGCCTAACTTGTCTAGGCGTCGACCACGACGACAAGGCCTGCTCCGATTGCCGGGCCTTCTCTTCGAAAGCCAGGCGGGAGCGGTCCCGCAGGCGACTCGAACTCCGGCAATCGGTCCGGCGCCGCGAGAGGTCTCGGTCCCACGGAAGGTCGAGGGACAGGTCGCGGGCTCGGAGCCACCACAGTTCCGAGAGTAGGCCGCACTCCTCCGGGTCGAAGTCGTCGTCAGGTAAGAAGCACAAGAAGTCCAAGAGGCGTCATCGCTCCTCGGACTCCCCCCGACGCTCGCGCGATGCAGCCGGGGGTTTGGGTAACACCACCCACGCGGCTCCGTCGGAGTCGCGGACGCCGCGTCCAGCTCCACACCCTCCGGTCCCTGGGCAAGACGCGACGCCGGAGGAGATCGAGCGCTTCCTCATGGCCATGAGCAAACTCTCTTCGCTGACGGGCTCCGCGGCGCCTCCGGTCCCAGCGGACCCGTCTGGGGCCTCTAGCGGGTCGGGTGGTTCGGCCCCGACGCCGCCGACGCCTTTGGGCCCGGCGCCGCAGGGCCCCACAATCCCGACACCGCCGGTGCCTTCGGGCCCGGCGCCGCGGGACCCCGCTAGACCTTCTTCAGGATCTGGGTCGTCGCTGGTGGACCTTACGACCTCCCCGGCGTCGGACCATCAGGCGGCGCCGTCCCCAATACCTCCTTCGTTCCTGTCCCGACGCCGCTTGGGGAGTTTAACTTCTATGAACAGGCCCCATTGATTGCGAACCCTGAGTATCAGGAGATGGGTGATGAAGGGGATTGGGAGGGGTCTGAGGACCCTCTGACCCGAGAGTGTCAGTCTTATGAGGACTGGGCAGGAGTCCTTGGGGAGGCCAGTGGCCTGGACACTTCTCCAGACACTGGTTTTGTCTCCCCTCCTACCATGGCTTCGGAGGAGGGGGCAACCTACAGTGTGGTGTTGATGAGGGCTGCCAAGGCCTTGAGCTCCCCGTCGCGGCCGTGAGGACTAATCTCCTCACTGAGGTCCTTAAACCGCAGTCAAGCTCGGCCGAGCCTCTGCTGCCCTTTAATGAGGCCTTGACCGACGTTCTTCTGGGCACTTGGTCCAAGCCCGTTACCGGATCGCCCGTAGATAGGAACATGGCCAGACGCCACCGCTCAGCCCCGGGCGACCCAGGTTTCCTGTCCACCCATCCCACCCCCGATAGCCTGGTCATCCAGGCATCCAATTCCCAGACCGCATTCCTGTCGGCGCCGCCGGACAGGGAACCCAAGAGGTACGAGCAGTACGGTAAAAAGATCTTCTCGTCCCTTAGTCTGGGACTGCGGTCTTCCAACACCGCATGCCTCTTGGGCCGCTACACCCACTCTCTGTGGGATACGGTTGCGGAAGTGCTGCCAGAGAGTCCGTTGGAGGTACGGGCCAAACTCGGCCAAGCCATTGTGGAGGGCCGGGATGCAGCCAAATATTCTATCCGGTGTGGGCTGGATACCATCGACTCACTAGGTAGAGCGATGGCAACGACGGTGGCGGTCAGACGCCATGCCTGGTTGAGGTCCGCCAACTTTTCGGCCGATGTCCAAAACACACTGATGGACATGCTGTTTGATGGCCGTCGCCTCTTTGGCGACAAGGCAGACCATGCGCTTGAGCGCTTTAAGGACTCCAGGGCTACGGCCAAGTCCTTGGGCCTCTCGGCCCCGCGCCAGCAATCGGCTGCCTTTCACTCCTTTCGTGGCCACGGAAGGGGTGTACCCACACATGCTGCCAGCCACGCTCCGCAGGGTAATACCCAACACGGTGGCGGCCGTGGGAACCGCCGTCCCGGTGGTCGGGGACAACGGCGATGTCAGTCCACACCTTCCGCCGCAGCATCCGCCTCTAAATCCTCCTAGTCCGTGCTTTCAGGCCCATGTGACGCCAGTGGGGGGCAGGGTTCGCCATCACCACCTCCACTGGCGCACTCTCACTTCGGACAGGTGGGTGCTGCAAATCGTCCGAAGGGGCTACTCCCTCCCCTTCGAGGCGACTCCTCCAGCCATGCCACCGCAGAACCACCGTGTATCGGGGGATCATTTGCGACTTCTGCAGGAGGAAGTTACGGCCCTCTTGGCCAAGGGGGCCATCGAGCGCGTTCGTGAGCCAGAAGTAGGGTGTGGTTGCTACTCCCACTACTTTCTGGTACCCAAGAAGGGCAAAGGGGGTCTACGCCCTATCTTGGACCTAAGGAACGTCAACGGCTTCCTCCGGAAGGAGAAGTTCAAAATGCTGACACTGGCTCAGGGCCTAGCTGCCCTGGACCCAGGAGACTGGATGGTAGCGTTGGACTTGCAGGATGCTTATTTCCACATCCCCGTCCTGCCGGCCCACCGGCGCTACCTGCGGTTCACGGTTGACCACAAGCACTTTCAGTATACGGTGCTCCCCTTAGGCCTTACCAGCGCCCCACGGGTGTTCACAAAGGTGATGGCGGTGGTCGCAGCTCATCTGCGCAGGTTAGGGGTTTCAGTCTTCCCCTACCTCGACGACTGGTTGTCGAAGGCGGGCTCGCCCCAGACAGTCGTCAGCCACCTCCAGACTACGGCAGATCTCCTGCACCGGCTGGGCTTCTCCTTCAATGTGCCGAAGTCACACCTGTGCCCCTCTCAGAAGCTCCTTTTCATCGGAGCGGTTCCGGGATATTCAGGCTCTGATTCCCATCTTTCAGCCGTTATCCCGGGTCTCGGTCAGGTTGACGCTGCGGCTTCTGGGGCTGATGGCCTCCTGCATCCTACTGGTGCATCACGCCAGGTGGTGGATGCGGGCTCTGCAGTGGGACCTGAAGTTTCAGTGGGCCCAGCATCAGGGCAACCTGTCTGACCACGTCCTGATCTCGGAGGGCACTGCGAGACAGCTGCAGTGGTGGCTCACGGACCGCGATTGGGTCAGCGGCAGATCCCTCTCCCTTCCCCAACCGGAGCACGTAGTTGTGACGGACGCGTCCCTCCAGGGCTGGGGAGGCCACATGGGAGAGGCGGAGATCAGAGGCCTCTGGTCTCCAGCGGAGGCCCGGCTCCACATCAACCTGTTGGCGTTACGGACGATTCGTCTAGCACTGAAGGCATTCCTCCCCTCTGTCCGGGGGAGTGTAGTGCAGGTGTTCACGGACAACACCACCGCCATGTGGTACTGCAACAAACAGGGCGGGGTGGGGTCGTGGACCCTTTGCCAGGAGGCTCTGCGCCTCTGGCAATGGCTGGAACGCCAGGGCGTGACCCTGGTGGCTCAACACCTGGCAGGTTCTCTGAACGCCAGGGCGGACGAGCTCAGCCGTCGGTGCATGATGGATCACGAATGGCGTCTGAACTCGGACGTGGCGCAAGGCCTCTTTCAGCAATGGGGAGAGCCTTGGTTAGATCTATTTGCCACCGAAGAGAACGCTCAATGTCATCAGTTCTGCGCGTTGGAATTTCCAAGGCGGCACTCGCTCGGAGACGCTTTTCGTCGCGAGTGGAGTTGCGGTCTACTGTACGCCTTTCCGCCTATACCACTTCTGCCCAGAGTGCTGAAGAAGATCAAGCGCGACCGGGCCCAAGTCATCCTTGTGGCTCCGGATTGGGCACGAAGGTACTGGTATCCAGAGCTACTCAGTATGTCAGTCGATCCCCCGGTTTGTCTGCCTCTTCAGAAGGACTTTCTGTCGCAGCAGCAGGGGACGGTCCTCCACCCGAACCTGTCCAGTCTCCACCTCCATGCTTGGAGATTGAGCGGCGACAGTTGAGGCCATTTGACTTGCCTCCTGAAGTCTGTAACGTCATTCTGGCAGCCAGGCGTCCCTCCACAAAGTCGGTATACGCCTGCAGGTGGAACAGATTTGTCGCATGGGGCACAGCAAAGGCTGTGGATCCTCTTGCTGCCCCTCTTTCTGAGGTTCTTCTCTTCCTTTTTTCTCTTGCCCAGCAGGGCTCTGATCTGGGCACTATCAAGGGCTACCTTTCTGCCCTTTCAGCCTTTCTAAGGCTGCCTGATCAACCTTCTTTGTTCAAGTCCTCTATTGTAAATAGATTTCTAAAGGGCATCACACACACATTCCCTCCTGTTCCGTTTGTGATGCCTCAGTGGGACTTGAACCTGGTTCTTACGTTTCTGATGTGCGCTCCCTTTGAGCCACTTCACAACTGTCCTCCGCCTTCTTACTCTGAAGACTGCTTTCCTGGTTGCCATCACCTCTGCCAGGAGAGTGAGTGAGCTCCAGGCCCTTTCTTGTACTCCTCCTTTCCTTTCTGTCCATCCGGACACAGTGTTGTTGCGTACTAAGCCATCTTTCCTGCCCAAGGTTGTCACGGCCTTCCACATCGGGCAGTCTATCACCTTGCCAACCTTCTTCCCGCCACCGCATCCCTCTAAAGAGGAAGAGCGGCTCCACCGTCTGGACCCAAAACGTGCGCTCTCATTTTACTTGGATCGCACACGTCAGTTCCGGGTGGATGACCAACTCTTTGTTGGTTACGTGGGCGCTAAGAAGGGGAAAGCGGTGCACAAGAGGACCATCTCCCGGTGGATCATCTTGTGTATCCAGGCATGCTACTCCTTGGCTAGAAAGGAGCCCCCTGTTGGATTACGGGCTCACTCAACCCGAGCCACGGCTACTACAACTGCCCTGGGCCGGGGAGTGCCCTTACAAGACATCTGTCAGGCAGCTACGTGGGCATCGCTGCACACGTTTGCAAGACACTACTGCCTGGACAGCCAAGTCCAGAGGGATGGCTTCTTTGGCCGTTCAGTCCTCCAGGACTTTCTGGTGTGATTATTGGTTCGCAGACCCACCACCGGGGTTGGTATTGCTGGGGTATCTATTCTAAGGTAAGGAATCTAATACTAATGTTTCTCTTTCAGATGCACAAGTTACTACTTGTGTAACGATATATCTGTAAGAGACATTAGTTAGTATTAGATTCCTTACCGACCCACCCATCCTCCCCGTTCTGCGAACCGATATCTAGGGTTAGGGTTACCCCCTTTCAGGGCCCTAGTTTCATGGGCACCAGTGTTGGTTTTTAACATGGCTCTGCTTTTCTGGCGCGGAAAAGCTGTGTCTAAGAACTGACGTCAGCACGCGGAGGCGGTGTCTAAGTACTCCGACGACGTCATCACGGCGCCGACGACGGACGCGGAGCCGCAGACGACGCCTACTGACACGCAAGGGTACTGCTACGCAAAAGTTTCCGGATCCACTCTGACGCCTGGGGATATTCTAAGGTAAAGAATCTAATACTAACTAATGTCTCTTACAGATATATCGTTACACAAGTAGTAACTTGTCCGTTAAGTCCTTATGGTTTCATTCCACCTCGTGCTGATGCTGATCTGGCCGTCAGTCCCAATCATTAATTAGCTCCGTTTGACGCATTGGTTGGAGTGATGTGCAGAGATCAGTGATAACAGATGCGGTCGTAATGAGCCTTTTGGTCGAGGCAGATTTTGCTGCACATCCTTCTCTTTGACGTATTATCACCGACTTGTGACCTCTCTTAGTACAGTGCGTTGAGATGTGTACTGAAGTGCCTCAAATTCTACTATATTACTCTTCTTAGAATGCACGTTTTTTGTTATTGAAAGATTGTTCTTTCGGCTTTCTCTTTTCTTGATTTTTTTAAAGCTTTTTACTATTTAACTTTTGTTTTTGTGAAGCCCATAGTTTTTCCCAATATAACACCTGTTATTCCCGGTGTTATTCATTCTGTCGTATGATTACCTCAGTGATGTTACCGCTCGAAGCCTGGCCCCTGCGCTTTGCCAACAGCTCTGATTCCTGGTTCACAAAGAGATGTCACAATCCGATAACTGGCTTTTAGAGTGACGTCACAGTTGGATATTCTGAAGTTACTATTCCGGTGTGATGCCATTGTTGGAAGGCTGCTTTGCTCGAATGATGTAAGGGCTATGGTTTCTGCAGGGGTGTTATTGTCTGGCATTCTGTTTGTGCAGCTGCCAGTTTTCTTCATGTATTCTTTTAACAACCTCTGCTGCCACTCCAATAAGAAGAATCATCAACGATTCCTTAACTACCAGAATATTTCCAGAAGAACTCAAAAAGTCACACATACGCCCTTTACTGAAGAAAACAAACTTGGACCCGCTGAACCCTGACAACTACAGACCCATTACAAATGGACCTTTCCTGGGCAAACTGATAGAAAGAGCCATGTTCGCCCAGAAGAGAATGACATAATTTCAGACTTCTAAACAGGATTCTGTCCGGGAAGAGGCACTCAATCTGCCCTCCTTGCCATCTGGGATGACCTGAAGAATACAACAGACCGCAACATGGTTTCTGTGCTACTCCTCTTGGAATTCTCGGCTGCCTTTCACACGGTTGACCATGACACACTGAAACAAAGACTCTATGAAGCCGGCATAGAGGGAACTGTTCTAGACTTGATTGTGTCCTATCATCGAAACATAACTAATGTCATCCATACCCCACCTTTCTCTTCCAAACCATACTCCACAAAAGCAGGGGTCCCTCAAGGCTCTATCATCTAGCCCATGCTTTTCAAAATCTACATGAAGTCATTACCGGAACTGATCAATCAGTTTTACCTCACGTGCTATAACTATGCAGATGACACACAAATACTCCTTCAAGTGGAATGCCCCAAAGACATTGGAAAATCCCCAATTTTTAGTTGTCTCAGAGCCGTGGATCAGTGGATGACTTGGAGCCATCTCAAATTGAATGCTTCTAAAACTGAAATACTCACGTGTGGCGATTGTAAACATTATGACCCGCTTGGTGCCTGGCCTGATGAACTGGGATCACCGCCTAAAGTATAGAAGGTAGTAAGAAACCACTGAATGACCATGGACTGTTGATGAATGCCCCGTGGACAAATTAGCAAGATCAAGCTTCTGATGGATCCATCTGCCAGTGGATTTCTCACCTTGTGAATATCCCCTGCGCCAGCAACATTCAGAAACTTTTGTAGCTCCCCACGCCGACGAGGACGTAGACGACGTCACAGAGGCACGACTCTGCTCGCGACCTCGCTGACGCCACTGGATCCATAATAGAGCAGCGTCGGCGTGATGACGTCAGTTCCCTTTTTTCTGCGGCGTCGACGTCAACGGTTTGGGGGACTCTCCGTAGCTTGTTACTTTGTGTTTTCCAGTTTGTATCCTGTTCTATCTTTTACTCTTTTCAAGGATGTCGTCGAGAAAATCAGGATTCAGGCCATGCAGGGAGTGCGGTGGACACATGTCCATAACAGATCCTCATGACGATTGCGTATGGTGTTTATCATCGGACCATGACGTCGAGGAGTGTCCTTCCTGCAGGAAAATTAACCTGAAGGCTCTGAAAGAAAGGGAAGCCAAGCTGTTTATGGCGAAGATGTGTAAAGAAAAGAGAGGTCGGAGGAGATCGAAGAACAGGTCGAGGTCGAGATCGGGCTCGAAGTCGACGTTGGGTCATGCTTCAAAATCCAAGAAGCATAAAAAAAAAGAGGCATGGCTCTCAACGCCGGTCGGATAAAGAGGAGGCTCAGTCGTCGGCTTCGAAAGCTCATCGACATCAAAAGGACTATGTATCTCTTTTCCTTCCCCGGTGAGAGAATCTTCTCCTGAGGCTTCACCGGCGCAGTCACCGGCGCGAAATCCTTCTCCATCTCCGGAGCATTCTCCGGCTCCGGTAGAATAGGTACCAGAACCTGAAAGGCCATCGACTCCAGTGGATCCACCGTCGGCGCCGGCAGGCCCGAGTCCGGTGATGCCTATGCCTGAGCGCATTCCAGGCGAGTACCCTCCTTTTCCTGGTCCAGGGCAACACCCAATGCATTATCTTAATGCGATGTACGCTGTCTTTGGAGGGCAATGTACCCCTCTGGTGCACCTTTGGGTCCCATGGGTCCCATGGCATTCAATTTGGGAGTACCTCAAGGGTATGCTCCAGCTCCCTTCATGCCATTTATGCCTTCGGCTCCATCTTGGCATTTCCCGGTGCCGAGAACGTCGACGCCGGTGTCGATTCCTCCATCTCCGGCGCCGTCAGCTCGACCTCGGTCGATTTCGAATGTGCCCCTGGATCCGAGTTCGACGCCGGTTCCGACTACGTTGGATCCATGTGCGACTAAAGCCAGACGGGAGGCACAAAGGTTGCTGGAGGAGCAGCGTTATAGGGAGGATGAGATGGAAGAAGGAGAACTTCAAGAGTCAGAGGACTTTTTAGAAGACTTAAGAGAGGCAAGTGGTTTGGAACTATCACCAGAATGGCAACTCTCTCCTCCTTCAGAGGTTTCCTCCAAAGATGTGGTTCCTTACCACACTGTGATCCGTAAGGCGGCTGATCTTTTGGATTTGCAACTCCCGACAACGGAATTTAAATCTAATATTCAGATTGAAGTGCTTAATTCTCCTTCTGCAGTAATTGACCCTTTACTTCCATTTAATGAAGCTATCACTGAGCCAATTATGGAAGTTTGGCAAAAACCCTTTTCGGCTCCTGCAGTTTCGAGGTCAGTTGCCAGAAGATATAGGACGGCTCCAGGAGATCCGGAGTTTTTATCCTCTCATCCTGCAGCCTGCTCAAAGAAATCGGCTGGAGCTTTTCCACAGACTCCAGGTGACAGAGTTTAAGAGACTGGATCAGGCTGCTAAAAAGGTGTTTTCATCGGCTTCTATGGCTCTTAAGCCCACCAATGTCACTTGTCTTTTGGGCAGGTATATCCATGCTTTAATGGATTCTGCTAGACAACTGGCCCCAAAGTTATCGGAGGAGGACAGAAAGAACTTTGATGAGGTCTTGTCTGACTCTCAGGCAGCTACAAAACAGGTCACCCGGAGTGGCCTTGATACAGCGGATTCTGTAGCCAGGATAATGGGGTTGTCGTTGCATCTAGGAGGAGTGCCTGGCTTAAGTCTTCAGAATTTTCTCAGGATGTCCAGGTAACTCTTTTGGACCTCCCATTTGATGGTTCTGGACTTTTTGGGAAGAAGGCAGATGCAGCTTTGGAAAGGTTTAAAGAAAGCAAGGCTACAGCCACGTCCCTGGGTCTGCAGACACAGCCATGGGGTTCTTGTTAAAGGAAGTTCAGGGGATTTGGAAGGTTGTCCTTTCGGACATACAGACAACCTCAGCAGCAGTAGCAGAACACCCTATATAAGTCATATAGGGTCAGGAACAGAGGTCGCCCACGAGGTCGACAACCCTCCTCCTCCTCCTCTTCCTCTACCTCTTCCTCTACCTCTCCCCCTCTTACTACAGCAAAGCAGCCCTAGATCCCCCATTCTAGATCATGTTGGTCCTCTGGGGGGTCGGCTTACTCATTTTCTACAAGATTGAGAACCCAACGGTCTGTAGTGACCAATTCCCAATCTTGTAGAAAATGGGTATGCTCTTCCCTTTCGGGAATTCCCTCCAGATTACCCTCCTTGCCAAGGAGCTTGCTCGGAGGACCATCTTCTTCTCCTTCAGGAGGAAGTTCTAACCTTACTAAAAAAAGTTGCGATAGAGGTGGTTCCAGAGCAGGAAAATTGTCAGGGATGCTTCTCCCGGTATTTCCTGATACCCAAGAAGGATGGCAGGTTACGTCCAATCCTGGATGTCGGGGTCTTGAATCTTTTTCTGAAGCAAGCAAAGTTCAAGATTCTCACCCTCGCGCAGGTTCTTCAAGCGCTGAAGCAAGAGGACTGGATGGTGTTGATCGACTTGCAGGACACGTATTTTCATATTCCGATCCTGAAGTCGCACAGGAAGTATCTCCGTTTCATGGTTGGGTCGCAACATTATTAGTTTGCAGTCCTCCCGTTTGGACTTACTACTGCACCTCGAGTCTTCACCAAGGTGATGGCAGTGGTGGCAGGCCATCTCAGAAGATCAGGGATTCCAGTTTTCCCCTATCTGGACAACTGGCTAATCAAAGCAGTGTCACCAGAGAAGGTGTGTCATCATCTGCAGGTAACAACCCAGCTGTTGTACAAATTGGGTTTTTCGATAAACGTACCCAAGTCTCACCTGGTGCCCTCACAGCGCAACCTGTATATAGGGCGGTACTGGACACTACTGTCTGTCGAGCATTCCCTCCTCCTCAAAGGATTCTCGATATTCAGGAAATGATTCCCTTGTTTTACAATGGAGCGGTCGTTCCAGTCCTGAAGGTCCTTCGTCTGCTCGGTCTGTTTTCTTCCTGCATCCTGTTGGTCAACCATGCACACTGGCACATGAGGGCGCTCCAGTGGTGCCTCCGCAAGCAGTGGTATCAGCACAAAGGAGATCTCAGGGAGTCTGTGAGGATCTCCAGAGAAGCTGCAGCGGATCTGTCTTGGTGGAGCGTGAAGGGCAATCGGTCTCAAGGAAAGCCCTTCCATCTCCCTCCATCGGTGGCCACAGTGATAACGGATGCATCCACTCTAGGGTGGGGTGCTCATCTGGGGGATCTGGAGATCAAAGGTCTTTGGTCTCCAGAGGAAAGGTTGCTTCACATCAACCTTCTGGAATTAGGGGCGATACATGTAGCGCTCAAGGCCTTTCTCCCTTCTCTTTGCGGTCAGTCGGTTCAAGTCCTAACGGACAACACTACTGCAATGTGGTATGTCAACAAACAAGGGGGAGTAGGGTCGCATTGTCTGTTGTGTGCAGAGAGGCTCTACGTCTCTGGTCCTGGGTTCGGGATCATCCGATTTGTCTGATGGCAAATCATCGGGCCGAAGTTCAAAACGTACGTGCAGATAGTCTTATTTGGCAGTTCTCAGCCGAACACGAGTGGAGGCTTAATCCGGAGGTGGTTCGTCACGACTTCCGGACGTGGGGAACTCCTCGGGTGGACCTGTTTGCCACTCACGAGAACGCTCACTGCCCGTCATTCTGCAGTCTCCAGTTTCCGATGCAGGGGGTGCTGGGGGACGCGTTTCAGTTGAGTTGGGGTTCTCAACTCCTTTACGCGTTTCCTCCCATACCCTTGATTCCTCGGGTTCTGAGGAAGATTCGCCAAGACCGGGCCCAAGTCATATTGATAGCCCCGGATTGGCCAAGAAGGGTGTGGTACACGGATCTTCTCCACCTCTCCTCGTGCCCTCCGCTCCGTCTCCCTTTCAGGGCAGATCTCCTCTTGCAGTCGCAGGGGCAGGTTCTACACCCACACCTCCAGAGCTTACACCTTCATGCCTGGAGATTGAACAAGGCAATCTGAATTCTTTCTCTCTCCCGCCTGACGTGGTGGATGTTATTCTTTCGGCCAGGCGGCATTCCACCAAGTCGATTTATTCCTATAGGTGGTCCAAATTTGTTTCATGGTGTCTATTAACCCTTTAAGTGCTCATTTATCCAACATCCTTCAGTTTGCTCTTTTTTTAGCCCATCAGGGCTTTGCAGTGGCTACTGTGAAGGGGTATTTGTCGGCTTTGTCGGCATTCCTTTGTTTGCCGGATCAGTCGTCATTATTTATATCTCCTATTGTGTTACGTTTTATTAAGGGCCTTACCACCAAATTTCCGCCCACTCCATTTATTGTGCCTCAATGGGACTTAAATCTTGTCTTAACCTACTTGATGGGTTCTCCCTTTGAACCCTTGCACCAGTGTCCCTTGAGACTGTTGTCTTTAAAAACGGTCATTCTAGTTGCTATTACCTCGGCAAGGAGAGTAAGTGAGCTTCAAGCTCTGAGTTCGAAACCCCCATTTTTGACCATTCATGCTGAAAGGATGGTACTCAGGAACAGGGCTGCTTTTCTGCCTAAGATGGTAACTCCCTTCCATCTGGGGCAGTCCATTACCCTTCCTACCTTCTATCCTCCCCCCTCACCCTTCCAAGGAGGAGGAGCGGCTTCACCGCTTGGACCCAAAGAGGACGGTGAGCTTCTACCTTGACAGAACTAAGGACTATCGTGTGGATGACTAGCTCTTCGTGGGCTTTGCTGGCTGCAGAAAAGGCAGAGCGGTGCTCAAGCGCACACTTTCCAGTTGGATTGTCTTGTGCATCGAAATTTGTTACTCTTTGGCCGGTAAGGAACCTCCAGAGGGTTTAAGAGCTCATTCTACCAGGGCAAAGTCTTCTACATCTGCCTTATCTAGAGGTGTTCCTGTCAAGGACATTTGTAGAGCGGCAACTTGGGCCTCTCTCCACACGTTCGCGAAGCATTACTGCATAGATTCCGAAGTGAGGAGGGATGTCCATTTTGCGCGTTCTGTCCTTCAGGATTTCTTGGTATAGAGGAGTGGACACCCTCCTCCGGGAGTGGGGACTGCTGTGGGATTCTATTCACAAGGTGAGGAATCCACTGGCAGATGTATCCATCAGAAGAACAAGTTACTTACCTTCGGTAACGCTTTTTATGGTGGATACAGTATCTGCCTGTGGATTCCTCACTGACCCACCCGCCTCCCCGTTGTCCACTCTTCTATACCTGCAAACTGTTTATTTTATATTTATATCTTTCAATGGAAATATTGAATTGTTCTTACTTTTTGCATTGATTTCACACTGTGTGTGTTAGTTTGAATACTGTGTACTGTGTATACTATACCTATTTATGTCGGTCCGTCTGTGTGCCTCGGGGGCACAGAAAAAAAGGGCGGAACAGACGTCCTCACGCCGACGAGGCTCTATTATGGATCCAGTGACGTCAGCGAGGTCGTGAGCGGAGTCGTGCCTCTGTGACGTCTACGTCCTCGTCGGCACGGAGAGCTACAAAAGGTTCCGCATGTTGCTGGCGCAGGGGATATTCACAAGGTGAGGAATCCACAGGCAGATACTGTATCCACCAGAAAAAGCGTTACCGAAGGTAAGTAACTTGTTCTTTGTCACTATAAAAACGCTGCAATTAATTTTCTTCATTTGGGATTCTCACACAAAGTCCAAGCTACCATCTCCCTTGTTCTGTCCAAACTCGATTACGCCAATAGTCTTTACCATGGATCACCTTTAACGACCATGATAAGACTACAACGGATTCAGAACTGGGCTGCCAGACTACTCTTGCATTTCAAATCTCGAGACCACATCTCACCTGCCTTGAAAGCCCTGCATTGGTTACAGATTGCCAAAAGATCCACGTTCAGGCTACTTTGTATCATCCACAAAGCAATACATGGAATGGGACCACTCTTCATCAGGAATAAAAATCACCAAACAAATTCAGCAAAGGAACCTCCACTCTGAAGGGGCATCTCGCCTCAAAATCCCGAGATACAAGCAAAAAACCATGAGTGGCACATCCTTCTCTGTTCAAGCAGCCAAACTATGGAACTCGTTACCCCCCAACATAAGATCCACCGACAACCACCTTATCTTCAGAAAACTACTCAAGAATTGGCTCTTCCCCACATAAGCACTATACGAAACAGAAATTGACAGCATATACCTCCGTATATAAGCATATATTATCACTATAGATATGTACCTATCTTTGTGTTTTGCTTTGTATAAACATGTGGAATAATTATGTTGTAATAAATAAATTAATGAATAAAAAAAAAGTTATCTTTGGTTTACATGTACTTGCTTCCATTGTGCATCTATGTACCTCCATGTACTTGGATCTGTGTGTCTGTTACTTTTCTCTTGAAAAAGCATATCCAATGAACTACCCTATTTCTCATCCTGTACCTCTATCAATATCTTTAATCTACATATACTTACCTCCTTTATGCATCTATATACTTTCAATGTACTTACGTATCTTTATATTAATCACTTTCTTCTAATTTAGCATTTCCAATGCACTACCCTATTTCTCAGCCTATACTTCTCTCAATATATCTTGTAGCCCAACTTTCTGACTCATCTCAAACTTCTTTCTACTACTCTTTTCATTGCACTACCATATCTCTCACCCTATACATCTATCTATATATTCTCTACATCCACATTTATCCCAAACCCCATACCACTACTATGATCTTCAAAATAACCCTTTCTAGACTCTCTCCTACTCTACCCCTCCTTATTTCATCTGACACCTCTTTTACTATACCGACCCCCAAAACAATCCTTTCTAAACTCTTCCCTCTGATTCTTCCCCACCAAAAACCCTTTTTACTCATCCAAAAGCCTCCTCCTACTGCTATGACCTAAAGAAAATCGGGGGGAAAAATCCTTCACCCTTCTATCCCTCCACTATCCTTTTCGATCAAAATAACGGACTAACATGTTCACTTCTCAAATTCCATATTCCACTATACTAATTCACCACTAATCCTTTATGGGTTCCAGAGTAGCATGCTACTCGCCAATAAAGCATTTCAACAACCCATCAGGGTTACAAGCGCTATATAAATGCAAACCTCTTTCCCTTTTCTATCCCTCCCAACCCTTCTCAATCCAAATAACTGACTAACATATCCACCACTCAAATTAATTTCATCTTTCACCATACTAATTCAACACTAATCCTTATGGGTTCCAGAGTAGCATGCTACTCGCTAAAAAAGCACTACAAAACCCCATCAGGGGTAGTAAGCGCTATATAAACGCAAACCTCTTTCCCTCTTCTATCCCGCCACCTACCCTTCTCTATCCAAATAACTGAATAACATATCCACCACTTAAAATGTACTTGCATGTTTCGCTATACTAATTCAACACTAACCCTCCATGGGTCATGGAGTAGCGTGCTACTCGCCGAAAAAGCGCTAAGACGCCTCGTCAGGGGTAGTAAGTGCTATACAAATGCAATTAAAATACAATTACAATACAATACATGCAGCTCCCTTTGCCCAAAAGCAATTCTGATTCGCTTCATGGAAGCGGGAGCAATTTTCCTGCTCTCGCATCCATGAAGAGAAGCAGAAGTTTGCTATGGCATGCCATGCTAGAGCAAACTTTAATGTCCCGGGGTGGGCACCCCAGGACATTGCTGGAGCCGGCCTGGTGGGTGGCGGTTCATAGGGCCATTATTGGGTCCTGGAGGGTGGCCGCGCGGCCCCCCTTCCAACTTGTGTGCAGCCCCAGGGAGGTGGTGGTCCCCAGGGCCAGGGGTCTGCAACGGACCCCCACATTTAAATAATCTGTGACTCAGAGAGGTAGTGGTCCCCGGGGCAGTGTGCGGGGGGCTTGAGCCCCTCCACACTTCATTGTTAAAATAAGACCAGGGTCGGTGGTGGTCCCCGGGGCTGCGGAGGGGCCGCGTGCCCCGCAGTTAAATGAGTATCACCCTAGGGAGCTGGTGGTCCCTTCATCAGCGGGGGGCCCTGAATCGCAATGTGGCATTGCCCCCGGGACCAGGCTTTCCCGGGGGCTCAAAGAAAACGAAATGCGGGAGACAGTGATTCATTTTTTTAAAAAAAAACATTTTGGCGGGATTTGCGGACCCTACATGACTCACCAAATTGTTTTCTACCCCGCCCCCTTTTCTTGTTTTTTATCTTTTTTCTTGTGACTCAGTTCAACCGAGTCACAAGATGGCTGCCAACACTTCCTGGTTTGAAGTGTTGGCAGCCAATCAGATCTCAGGTACGAGATCGGGAGGGTTTGCGGATCCTTCGCGTCCCTAGATATACAATTTGGTATTTCTTTAAATATCTCACAAACCACTGAACAGATTTACACCATTTAACAAAAAGAACGCTTTCTGAACCAAGAGCTACCTTTTTGCCAAATTCAGTGTAATTCCGTTCAGCAGTTCGGGGTCGTAGCCTTGTCTAAAGTTTCCTCTGGAAGTTAACATGGAGAAAACGCATTTTGGGACCCCCCTGTTTTCTCGGCCTCTGTTGAAGAATCACCCCAAAACTTTCAACACAGCAGCTGAAATGAGCAGGCCATTAATTTTGAAGCATTCGTCAAATGGCGCCAGAGATATTGGCAAATCAAATAACGCTTTTCCTATGGAAACTAGGTCCTAACTATAACTACCTACTGCCGACTGCCATTAGATATTAATATATAATTAATATGTGCTTCTGAGTCCCCGCACATAGGCAGGAATATTCTAATGCTTATGACTTTGATGAAGATTCCCGAAGAAGAGAACTAGGATTACACGTATGCACCTAATCCTTCTCTGCAGCTACCTTAGCACTGAGGTCAGGCAGTATTATTTGTTTATTGGGCTGATATTAGCATACCTTTTTTATACTTACCCAATTCTGGATTCTGTCCTGAGTGTGTGTGTAATCAGTCATTGATTGAGTGTATACAATAAATGCTTAACACACACTCCTGATAAGCCTAACTGCTTGCCCACACTACCACAAAGAGCGCTGTTAGTGATTATCTAATTTAGCCTCTGCTATACCTCTGGGGATCCCCGGGACTCTGTGTACACTATATCTTACTTTGGTATACTATATACAGAGCCAGCTTCCGTCAGCCTCCTAGGCTTAAACCTTTCAAGATTGTCACGATGCACCAAATTCATGATTTGTGCTGACCGTGATACTGTTAATTGTCTGGGACCGGCAGTTGGCACCAGTGTGGTGTGCTGTTGCCAAGTGTTCCACAGATATTTTCAGAAGACGTACAAGATTTCCTTGTGGATATGCCTTTTGATGACTCACACCTATTTAGTGAGAAAGCAGATTCTGCCTTGGAAGGTTTCAAGGAGAGTAGAGCCGCAGCACATTCCCAGGGCCTTTTGGCCCCTTCCAAACAGTTTCCTGACCAGTTTAGGACATCCGAGGCTCCTCTAGGGGGTTGGAGTGAAGGTAACACCAGTCTCCCCAGCCTAACTTAGTCACTCCTGTCCTTTCTAATTGGAGGACTTGGATCTGGCAGGCAACACAGAGGTAATCTTGGGAATCAATCCTCCCAGTCCCCCACTCCTGTAGCAATAGTCGCCAAGCAAGTTTAGCTTGCTGTTAGCGGTGCACAGCCACCATGAGGGAGGTAGAATCCAGTACTCTCTCTCAGGATGGTGATCCATCACATCCAACCGATGTGTCCTCCAGATCATTCAGCAGAATTGTGCCCTTCTCTGTCTTTGTGCCCCACAGCACCTCCCTCCAACACCAAAATGGTTCTCTGAGGAGCATCTGTCCATTCTAATGTGGGAGGTGCAAGCTTCTCTCTCCAAAAAAGAAATGGAGAGGGTTCTGTACTAGGAAATAGGGACAGGTTGTTACACTCGCTATTTCCTTGTGCTGAAGAAGGATAGAGGGTTTCAGCCGGTCTTACATCTTCACCCTCTGAATGCCTTCCTACTGAAAGGCAGATTCAAAATGCTCAGATTCTGATAGATACATCTGCCGTGTGGATTCCTCACCTTGTAAAAATCCCCTTGCGTCAGCAACATTCGGAAATTCTTTTCGTAGCTTCGCGCCGACGTGGACTTGGACGTCATAGAGGCACGGCATCGCTCGCGACTCCGCTGACGTCACCGATGCCTATAACATGGCCACGCCGGCGTGATGACATCAGTTCCCTTTTTTCCGCGTCGTCGATGCTAACGGTTTTCTAGGGATCGTCCGTAGCTTTTACAGTGACTTTGTTACTTTGTATTGTTGGTGTTCCTTTATCTCCTCTTTCAACATGTCTTCAAAGAAGATGGGTTTTAAAGCCTGTGGAGAATGCGGCAGAACCATGTCCATTACGGATCCGCATGAATGCTGTTTATGGTGTCTTAGCTCCGACCACGATGTCGAAGACTGCCGATCCTGTAAGAAGATGACTCCTAAGGCCCTCCGGGAGAGAGAAGCTAAGCTTATTGTTGCAAAGCTTAAAGGAAGTAAGGAGAAGAAGAAATCGAGGTCGCGGACTCGACGCTCGAGGTCAAGAGCTCTCTCTCGAGGTCGCGTTCGGATTCGTCCTCGGCTCATGCTTCGCGATCTTCAAAAAAGAAACATAAGAAAAGATTTCATGAATCCCAACATCATTCGAAGAAAGATTCGGGTTGTAAGCCGAAGTCGCAAGTGAAGCTGGTCGAAAAAGAAGTGGTGTCTTCGGCTTCGGAAGAACAGGACCCCGGAGGTGAGGCGTCACATGCGAATTCGCCTGGTTCGCCAAAGCAGACAGCGAATCCATCTCCGGTTCCATCCCATTCTCCGGATCGGGAGGATGAAGGTGAGGAGGAGATGGTTGGAGAGGGAGAGGCTCCATTGCCCGAAGGTCTGTCGACTCCGGTGCACCAGCCTGAAGAGGAGGTCGACGTCGTATTGACTCCACGCCCTCAAGAGCCGCCTGGGGGTTCGTACCCAGCCTTCCCGGCTCCAGGTCAGGATCCGACGCATTTTCTAAATGCGATGTATGGTATCTACTCCAGGGCTATGTACCCCTCTGGGGTTCCTGTTGGTCCCACGGGTCCGATGGCGTTTGGTTTGGGTGTTCCCCAAACCTATGCACTTGCGCCCTTTATGCCCTTTATGCCGGCTCCGGTGCCGCATTGGCATTTTCCGACACTGGCGAGGCCTTCGACTCCGAAGCCATCGACGCCGAAGTCGATGACGCCGAATCCTTCGACGCCGATTCCATCATCTATGGTACCGAACCCCGAACGACGTCGTGGAATTCTTCCTCGTCCGACGTCGGGCTCAGCGCCGGCTCCGACTTCGACGGAGTCGACAGCGGATCCGACGGCTTCGAAAGTGAAGCACAGGTCGAGGCGTGAAGCCCAGAGGCTGATGGAAGAAGAGAGCTATCGTGAGGAGTATTTGGAGGAAGGTGAGCTACAGGATCCTGAGGACCCTTATGAGGATCTTTCGGTGCCCAGTGGCCTTGAACTGTCCCCTGAGT
This sequence comes from Lissotriton helveticus, assembly GCF_964261635.1. Classification (NCBI taxonomy): domain Eukaryota; kingdom Metazoa; phylum Chordata; class Amphibia; order Caudata; family Salamandridae; genus Lissotriton; species Lissotriton helveticus. Next base: position 690,636,090 of record NC_136070.1, on the reverse strand, counting down.
GGGATTTGGTTTCAATAACAGACGAACCCTCTAAAGATGTGGCTCCTTACCACGTTGTGATTAAAAAAGCGGCAAATTTGTTGAACATTGCTTTACCTACTGCTGAGTTCAAATCAAATCTACTCACGGAGGTTCTTTACTCTCCATCATCGGTGACTGAACCATTGCTGCCCTTTAATGATGCCCTTAGAGATCCTATTCTAGAGGTTTGGAAGAAACCCTTGTCAGCTCCTGCTGTGTCTAGGGCTGTTGCCAGAAGGTACTGGACTGCTCCAGATGACCCAAAGTTTTTATCTACTCACCCTCTGCCTGAGAGTTTGGTGGTGCAGGCTGCCTCTTCCAAGCGATCAACAGGAGCTTTTCCTAAGGTTCCAGCTGAAAAAGAGTTGAGAAAGCAGGATCAGGCTGCTAAAAAGATTTTCTCCTCTTCTAGTATGGCACTGAAGTCCACAAATGCGACCTGCCTGATGGGGCGTTATATTCACGCCCTTATGGACATGGTAAAACAGTTGGTACCCAAATTACCTGAGGAGGATAGAAAAGACTTCCAGGAGGTTATCTCTGACACTCAGGCTGCAGCAAGGCAGGTGATTCAGAGTGGGTTGGACACGGCGGACTCTGTGGCAAGGGTCATGGGCTCTTCTGTAGCTACGAGGAGAGCTGCGTGGCTGAAGTCGAGTGAGTTTTCTTCAGATGTCCAATCTACGTTGTTGGATCTCCCCTTCAACGGATCTGCTTTGTTTGGCAAGAAGGCAGACGCTGCTTTAGAACGCTTTAAAGACAGCAGAGCGACAGCCAAGTCGTTGGGCCTTCAGACCAGGGGCACTTTTGGAAGGCGTACTAGAGGATTTAGCAGATCTTCCTTTCAATCCTACAAATCTACGCAGCAGCAGCCGCAGCAGCAACAAAACACACTGTACAGGTCTTATAGGGGCAAACAAAGAGGTCGTTCTCGAGGCCGTCAAATCTCCTCCTCTTCCCCTTCCCAGCCCCCTGCCAACGCAGCAAAGCAGCCCTAGATCCGCCATTCCGGCTCATGTGGGCCCAGTGGGGGGCCGGCTTACCCATTTTCTACGAGATTGGGAATTGATAACCTCGGATCTTTGGGTTCTCAATCTCGTGGAGAATGGGTATCCTCTTCCTTTTCGGGAATTTCCCCCAAATTACCCTCCTTGCCAGGGTTTTTGTTCGGAGGACCACCTGCTTCTCCTGCAGGAAGAAGTCCTGGCACTGTTCAGAAAGGGTGCGATAGAGGTGGTTCCGGAGCAGGAGAGGGGTCATGGATGCTACTCCCGGTATTTTCTGATCCCCAAGAAGGATGGCAGGCTTCGGCCAATCCTGGATCTCAGGATCTTGAACCTTTACCTGAAACAGGAAAAGTTCAAGATGCTCACTCTTGCACAGGTTCTTCAAGCGCTGCTGGAAGAGGACTGGATGGTGTCGATCGACTTGCAGGATGCGTATTTTCATATTCACATCTTGAAGTCGCACAGGAAGTATCTCCGTTTTACGGTTGGGTCGCAACACTACCAGTTTGCGGTCCTTCCGTTTGGTCTTACTACTGCGCCTCGAGTCTTCACCAAGGTGATGGCAGTGGTGGCAGCACATCTCAGGAGGTCGGGGATTCCTGTATTCCCGTATCTGGATGACTGGCTGATCAAAGCGGAGTCGCCAGAGAAGGTGCTCCATCGTCTGCAAGAGACGACTCATTTGTTGCACAGGTTGGGTTTTTCGATAAATGTACCCAAGTCTCACCTGGTGCCCTCCCAGCGCAACCTGTTCATAGGTGCGGTACTGGACACTACTGTATGTCGTGCATTCCCTCCTCCTCAAAGGATTCGCGACATACAGGAAATGATTCCTTTGTTCTTCAATGGAGCGGTTGTTCCAGTCCTGAAGGTCTTTCGCCTGCTCGGTCTGATGGCTTCTTGCATTCTGTTGGTCAACCATGCACGCTGGCACATGAGGGCACTCCAGTGGTGCCTCCGCAGGCAGTGGTATCAGCACAACGGAGATCTCAGGGAGTCAGTGAGGATCTCCAGAGAAACTGCGGCGGATCTGTCTTGGTGGAGCGTGGAAGGCAATCTGTCCCAAGGAAAGCCTTTTCAACTTCCTCCATCGGTGGCCACGGTAATAACGGATGCATCCACTCTAGGGTGGGGTGCTCATCTGGGGGACCTGGAGGTCAAGGGTCTTTGGTCTCCAGAGGAAAGGTTGCTTCATATCAACCTTCTAGAGTTGCGGGCGATTCGTCTGGCGCTCAAGGCCTTCATCCCTTCCCTTCGCGGTCGGTTGGTTTAGGTCCTGACGGACAACACGACCGCGATGTGGTACATCAACAAGCAGGGAGGAGTGGGGTCGCAGTGTCTCTGCAGAGAGGCTCCGCGTCTCTGGTCCTGGGTTCAGGACCATCAGATTTGTCTGATGGCAAATCATCTGGCCGGTGTTCAGAACGTTCGTGCAGACAGTCTCAGTCGGCAGTTCTCTCCCATACCTTTGATTCCTCGGGTTCTGAGGAAGATTCGCCAAGACCGGGCCCAAGTCATATTGGTCGCCCCGGACTGGCCAAGAAGGGTGTGGTACTCAGACCTTCTCCACCTCTCTTCTCACCCGCCGCTCCGTCTCCCTCACAGGGCAGATCTCCTCTCCCAGATGGAGGGGCAGGTTCTACACCCCCACCTCCAGACCTTACACCTTCATGCCTGGAGATTGAACGGGGCAACCTGAGTTCTTTTTCTCTCCCGCCTGACATGGTTTATGTCATCTTATCAGCCAGGCGTGACTCCACTAAGTCCATCTATTCTTATAGGTGGTCAAAATTTGTCACTTGGTGTGGAGAGAAATCTATAGACCCTTTGAGAGCCCATTTGTCTGATGTTCTCCAGTTTGCCCTTTCTCTGGCGCAACAGGGGCTTGCTGTTGCCACAGTGAAGGGCTATCTTTCAGCAGTCGGCATTTCTCTGCTTGCATGACCAGCCATCTCTTTTTAAATCTCCTGTGGTTTTAAGGTTTTTGAAGGGCCTCACAAATAAGTTCCCTCCTACTCCTTTTGTTGTGCCTCAGTGGGATTTAAATCTTGTTTTGACCTTTCTGATGGGTGCTCCCTTTGAGCCTCTTCACAAATGTCCTATGAGCTTTTGACTCTTAAGACGGTTTTCCTCGTTGCAATAACCTCGGCAAGGAGGGTAAGTGAGCTTCAAGCTCTTAGTTCCAAGCCCCCTTTCTTGTCCATTCATGCTGATCGAATGGTTCTTAGGACCAGGGCTGCTTTTCTGCCTAAGGTGGTGACTCCTTTCCACCTTGGTCAATCTGTTACCCTTCCTACCCTTTATCCTCCCCCACACCCTTCCAAGGAGGAGAGGTTACACCGTCTGGAGCCCAAGATGGCGGTGTCTTTTTACCTGGACAGAACTAAAGACTGTCGTTTGGATGACCAGCTCTTCGTTGGCTTTGCGGGCTGCAAGAGAGGAAGAGCGGTCCATAAAAGAAGGTTATCAAGATGGATCGTCCTCTGTATAAAGATCTGCAACTCTTTGGCCGGTAAGGAACCTCCAGAGGGTATAAGGGCTCATTCTACTAGAGCTAAGTCGTCAACCTCTGCATTGGCTAGAGGTGTTCCTGTAGAGGATATTTGTAGGGCGGCGACTTGGTCTTCCCTCCACACTTTCGCGAAGCATTACTGCTTGGATTCCGAGGTGAGGAGGGACGGTCACTTTGCACGCTCTGTCCTCCAAGATTTCTTGGTCTAGAAGAGTGGACACCCTCCTCCGGGAGTGGGGACTGCTGTGGGACTCTATTCACAAGGTGAGGAATCCACACGGCAGATGTATCTATCAGAAGAACAAGTTACTTACCTTCGGTAACGCTTTTTCTGGTAGATACAATATCTGCCTGTGGATTCCTCACTGACCCACCCGCCTCCCCGTTGTCCACTCTTCTATGCCAGAGTTTCTATTATGTTTCTATTTATGGTCAAGGAGTTGTTTACTTCAAATGTTTTCTTGCATTTGCTTCACACTGTGTGTGTTTCCTTGATATTTGTACTGTGTATACTGTGTATATATCTACTGTCATTGGTCCGTCTGTGTGCCTCGAAGGCATGGAAAAAAGGGCGGAACTGATGTCATCACGCCAGCGTGGGCCTGTTATAGGCGTCGGTGACGTCAGTGGAGTCGCGAGCGATGCCGTGCCTCTATGACGTCCAAGTCCACGTCGGCGCGAAGCTACGAAAATAATTTCCGAATGTTGCTGACGGAAGGGGATATTCACAAAGTGAGGAATCCACAGGCAGATATTGTATCTACCAGAAAAAGCGTTACCGAAGGTAAGTAACTTGTTCTTCTGGGCCCAATTTAGAGTTTGACGAACAGGTTTCTCCATCACAAATGTGATGGATTTTCTGTCTGCTGTATTACAAGAACCACGGATATAATGCACTTGTAATACGTTTGTGACCGAGTAACCCGCCTTCCGAACTCTAAATCAGGCCCATAGTCTGCCTTGTATCCAGGCTGGGTGACTGGATGGTAGCCTACATTGTAAAAAGACAAAATCATAGAGCATTGTCTGCAATCTTTTTATGGTTGAATAATTTTATTTAAATTGTAGGTGAGCAATTTAAACACAACACCCACCTACAACCAATGGCTGGTGGGTAATAGCAAGAATTATACGTGTATTGTGAAATATAGAGAAAGAAGAGAGAGAAAGTAAGAGAAAGAAAACCAAAGGGATAGAAAATAAGATAGTCAGAGGCCTACACATTTCCCATCGCTCGACTGAGTAGGGTTCTAGCCAATGGGAAGCACCACCTCTTCCTGGGCGGGTTGCTCGCCGGCAGGGGGAGTAGTGGGGAACTGGAGTACCCATAAATACCTTGACCATGTGAGCTCTACAAACTCCGAGGATAAATAAGCCACAGTGGAGCCTCAAGTCTCATAAAATTTGGGCACTGTGCGGTTAATCCCAGCTGTGATCCTTTCCATACCCACGACCTCCCAGACTCTATGAAGCCAGTCTAATTTTGTTGGGATGTCTTCCTTGCCCCACCTTGATAGTTGCACTTGTTTAGCCGCCCCTAGTGTCAAAATAATCTCTCTACCCCTATAGGATTTAAGGGGATATGCAAGAGGGTTGGGGAGTCCCAATAGGATGTAACTAGGAAATATAGGGAGTTCCGTATGGTATTTGGTATCAATATCAGATAGGCTAGAGTCCCAAAAGGCTTGTATCTTAGGACATTGCGATAGAATGTGCGTCAGTGTGCCTGTCTACCCACACCGGTGCCAACAGAGATCGTCGCTGCGTGGTTTCCACCGGGCGATGTGTGCCGGGGTATAGTACCAATAATGCGCAATTTCAATAACATTTCCTTACCCGTGATACTCCAGGAGGAGGCCCTGGGCCTAAGGATAATGTCTGCATACTCCTTCAGGGAAAATTCCCGCTTCAATTCTGATTCCCACCTGCGCTGCGCTGGGGATTTAGAGGGGTTCTAAGCTTTGTTCAGAAAGTTGTTGATATCTGATAAGAGACTTTATTTGAGGTATGGGTGATGAACCAGAGCTCAAACTTTGTAAGAGGACGACCTTCGTGTGGACATACCTTGGGCTGGGTGACCCAGTGACGTAGCACCAAGTACTGCCAATACACTTCTTTGGGGATCCCAAAGCCCGACACTAATTGAGGGGAAGTCCATAACTCCCTGTGTATCAAAAAAGTCCCCTATGCATTTGCAATTGGCTGCCTGCCATTTCAAGTACGCATTCCCTGTATTAGCAGGGCGGAAATTCGGGTTACCTATAAAAGGGGTCAAAGAGGACATGACAGTCGAGAGCTCATATCTCCCTTGTACTCTGTCCCATACCTTCGTGGTGGGCCTCAAGACCGGAGAGATGTACACGTCCTGTGGACGGTGTTGTTTGGGAAGTCAGGGGACCTTGCAGATGTGTATACCGGCTACCCAGTGGTCGATAAAACACCAATGTTTTTCTAATTCTAGTTTATACCACTCTATCATATAGCATAATTGCACTGTCTCATAATAACGCCCCAGATGCGGGACCCCGAGTCCCCCCTCCTCTTGCCTCAGGTACGTCAGGTGACGAGCTATGCGTGCCCTCTTCCCACCCCATATGAAACCCTCAACGAGCAGCTGTGGCTGGGACAATATTTTGGGCGGCGGGCATAGTGGGAGCGTCTGCATTAGGTAAAGAATACAGGGTAAAATCGTCACCTTGATTGCAGCAATCTTGCCAAACCATGAGAGAACGTGTTTCTTCCAGCTGAGCAGCTCCTTACGTACTTTGGTTAGGATCTCCAAGTAGTTCACCTGAGCAATCAACTGTTGGGAAAACCCGGATCCCCAGATACGTAATGCCACTAGAGGCCCATGAGAATGGGAACTGTGCCGCTACTTGTTGCTGGCCTATTTTGGGCAATGTTAGGCTGAGGGCCTGCGTCTTTTGCAGGTTGATTTTAAAACCCGAGGTCACGCTAAATGCCTCTATCTCTTCTAACAGGGGAGAGAGAGAGAGTAGCGGTTGTGTCAGAAATAACACCACGTCATCCGCATAGAACGAAATCTTATGCTCTCTAGCTCCCATCCGAATCCCGGTGATGGTAGGGAGTTGTCTAACTCTTTCGGCAAACGGCTCCATATAGAGCGCAAATAGGAAAGGTGAGAGTGGGCACCCCTGTCTCGTGGCCCGCCCAAACTGAAAAGGACGAGAGGCGACCCTATTCACTCTGATGCGTGCCTGTGGGCTACGGTATATACAGTTCACCCACCGCATAAATTGTTCCCCAATACCAAATCTGCTTAGTACCTGTCAGAGATAGGGCCAATGAACCCGGTCAAACGCCTGTGCAATCTTTTTAGAAGGTGAACATAATCAACGTGCATGTTTATATTAGAATTGGTTACACAATCTTTAAAATAATGTAAGAAGAGCAAAAGGTATACTTTCATGGCTGCTGTTCAGTGCATGTTCCTTGCTCGGGTTAATGACCATAGCAGCATGTGACAGGTTGGCAATCATTCTCGATTACTGTATTCATGTTTGTTGGGCACTGGTGTTTGACTGTTACTGAAATTATGTTATGGTGACAGATTTACATGCCGACCAGGATTAATTTTAGCACATGGAGCCTCTCAGCAATCACACACTACATAAATACATTGTGGCATCTGCTACCATTGCAAGAAGAAAGAGAAGTAGCAGAGTTCTAGTTCCACTTGATTCCAGAGCTTGGGAGAAGGAAATAAATGAGATGTGGTGCTATCAGGAGTCAAAGCAGTAGAAAGGGACTACAGTTAGCGGGATTAATATGCAGCCATGGAGAACCATATTATGTAGTAGGTTAATTGTATCTTTTAATTTTTTGCAGGTATTTGTCCTGAGGGAAGGAAAGAGTACCCCTCTTCTCACCGCCCACATTAGCATGCCAGTGAGTGAAGGACTCATCGCAGCATGATTAAGTAAACTCCAAGTGGAATCCGGCGTAGAACACCAGAGAAGGCCAGTTGGATCACACAGAGCTTTTATACTGGCAGCAACCAGACGTTCCCAGTCTCTTTCAGGATGAAGAGCAAACCTTACCATCCATGTAGCACTGTTGCTCAGTTGAGGCTAGTCTGGCCTGTTTTGAAGCACTTAATTTAATACAGCGAGCTAGAAGGGACAGATATGCCATTTAGCCTGTATAAGGAAATCAAAGGTATAGAAATGTTTAAACTCATTCTTTCTTTTACTCTGTCATGTACTGGCTCCAAATGAACAGAAATACTCTGATTAAGGTGCATTACCAAAATAGGAAGAACTGTAGCAGGTCAAGATAGAGCAGGATTGTTAAAGTTGTGGATTACTTAAACTGAAGGGAGAGACAAGAATACTTTTTACTGTAGGTTTACGGGTTTAGGTACAGTGGCAGATGTGTTCATTTTGCATGTAGGAGCGCATGTGCGGGGAGCAAGGAGGGTCGGTTGCTGGAACAGCAGATGTTGTTGAATATTAGGACTTGAGAACATTAGCAGACTTACACATATGTGTGCACTTTCTTAATTCCAGATTAGCAAGTGAATCTGTAAGTTTCTTGCATTGGCAAGGCAATGTCAAGACCATTCAGGCAGTAAAAAGAATAGTAACAGTGAAAGTGGTAGCGGGCAGGAAAAGATTTTTGTCAACTTGTGACTGAACTAGGTATTGTGCAATATGCAGCATACACGCCCTAAGGTAAGCTCTAGATTCTGAGACAGCTAGCAGACTAGGCATCAAACTACTGTGCACACACTGTCCCCTCAGATCTAGTGATGTTAGAAATAGTGACCAGAATTCCTGTAAGAGGTACCAAGAATTGTTACCTGGAGTGCAGAAAAACAGCCGACCTCAAGCAGAACACGGTCAGTCTCGGGATAGTGTATGGACGTACCCCAACTTTGTTGTCCAGCTTCCCCTCACCAGCCCGGAACATCTTTCCTGCACTACTACACCAGATGCCACTCTGGAAGAATAGGATATCTGATTAAATCAGGCATAACACGGATCACACCACTTAGTGAGGAGGCCACCAAAGGAGAGCAGATGTTCTCTGGAGGGAAGTCATGGGCAGCTGGTGCAGACCATTACTGAAAATGACTGGAAGAGCAATGCACTTGTGCGACCTACCGACTAGGCAACCGTCCTGAAACCCTGCCATCTGTACACCAGAAAGAAGAGAACTGCACTGACAGAGCTTTGGGCCACATGTACAAAACATTTTAGGGGTTGGAAATGGAAATTCAGGCCATGTGCAACTGCTAAATAGCCTTTTGACTTGTAGTAACTATATTTTGTGAGTCTGTAACCTATTACCAACTCTCAAAATAGGGTTTGGGAGTCGGTATTAGGAAGGGGCGTCCCTTCCTTATAGCGAGTCGCAAGGGGATGTATGAGTGTTTTTCCACAGGAATGTGGTCGCAAAACATTTGCAGTTTACTGCCTACTACAAGTAGGTGGTGCGCCAGTCGCAAACTGGAAGGAACTCTGTGTGAATGGTTGAGAAAATGTTTATTTAGAGCAGTCCCATGGACCTTTGCCTACTCTTAAAAAATGACACTGAAACGTTTAATTTCTCTTTTTTGATCCTTTAAGAAAAACCTGCAGGCCACCGTCTCTGTATTTTATAGATTCATAATGAGTCTGAAATTGCAACCTACCTCATGAATATTGATGAGGTAGGTCAATTGCGACACCTTTAGGAATCGGTAAATGTGTCTGTAACACATGAGTACATCTAATTTTGCGACTTTCTAATTGCGAGACGCAAAAAGTCACAATTAGGAACACACAACATAAAGCGGTCGTACATGTGGCTCTATATGTGTCATCCCAGTACTGAAACAGGTGGGTGTTGAGAGAGGTGCTAAATGTCAGAAATAGTGCATAAACAAAATATATGGGAGTTACCAGTACAGGAACAGTGGGGTGGAGCAGAATTAAGATACTGTGGCAAGGTTTTGTCTAAAGTACCAAAGTTGAAATGGAAGGGATTATTGTAAGTAAACCCACAGTTCTACTGGTGAATCAAGTGTGCTACATGGCAAGGCATGATTTGTGACAGGAAGCTACCGGTGTCACAGAATAGCCTGCATTATTTAATCTCTGCTTTCACAACAACCTGCAACTTTCTTAACCACACCGATTAAGTCAAAAACAGAAATTCCATGGAAGGAACAATCCCCATGTTCTAGTTAGAAGAAACTTAGTAAATGTTTAAAATTAAATTCACCAAGTGTATCTATCGATTGTATCAGTTTTCTGTTTCTGTATCAATCATTTTAGCATCCAGAGAAACCAGTCCATATTTATCTCTATGACAATCAGAGTCCAGGCTTCTGAATCCGAAGAAATGGCACTCTGGGCTTTCTGGGTGAAACCAACAGAAATAAACAAGGTTGTTCCCCGTCTCATTTCAATACTCGTAGAATACTTTTCTCTGGGGTGCATGGACATCAGAGTGTTTCTCTCTGACCACTAACATTGATAAAGCTTTTAAGGCCATAAACGTCATGCTTGGACTACTGCTTCATGCTACTGCCTGTGCCCCTTTGCAAAACACATTGTCTAGAGGAAACTCAAAGCACTGCAAGAACTCTATAAGAGCTAACAGGGTTCGTCTATTGACAATGCTCATTAAACAGTTATCGCGTTGTGAAAGCCGATTTCTACACTCAAGACTCTTGGACTCAATTATAGAGCCTTTCATCGACAAGGGTGTGCTGTTTGGAGATTTAGCCACCAACATGCAGTAGACATACTAAGTTTAGGGAGGATCAGTTCTGAAACTCTGGCAGGTGACTAAGCTGTAAGAGCTGCAGAAGCTTAGACCAAGATGCCCCATGCGTGGTCAACATCTAGGATATGAAGAACCGGGCCTTATGGGCCTGGCGGCGCAGGGCACGCCTTAAATCTCCGAGTTCACCTGCCTTGTCAGACAGAGACACGAGACACTCTGTTAGGCGTAGAAAATCAGGTTTATTAGCTGCAGCTAAGCACAGTTGTCCCAGAAGTACAAAGTAGGTTCTTAGGAGACTGCCACTTCAATTCCGTGGCGCACAATCTTTTATAGCACACATATTTACAACGTATACTCCCAATACATACAAGGCTAACCAATAGGAAAAGTTGGAAAACAAGCTATCGAATGTCCCAAATACGCCCTTCTTTCAGACCCCGTGTGTCAACCCTCCCCTCAATGTAATCAGTACTAGTGCCTGTAATCTAATTTGCAGGTGGCAGGACATATTTGGGTGCCTCAAAGGATAGTTGAGTAACAAGAGAATACAAGAGAAGAATAGCGAAGGCCAGTTGGATAAGATCGAATAAGGAAAGAATAGAGAAAACCAAACAGTCAGTCGAGACAGGGATCAATCAGTCCAGACATGGACTAGTGGACTCGGCCAGACCCTGACATCGGTTTCGTAAGCAAGGGCAGGAGGTTACTTTTTAACAGAAGAGACACATAGCAGCTGGAAATGGCAAAAACACTCCGGTCGCCGTGCTGCCTGAGTGAAGGCAATACAAAATGGCGACAGGACACAAAATGGCGGCTAAATACGGAATGAAGTCGAAAATCAAAGAACCTCAGGCCCTCCTTTTGCCATTACTCAGGCAAGACACAAAAGACTCAAGTTAGTCTGAGTCGATGTCAATGGCCATGAGGTCGTCGAGCTGTTGCTGCAACATCATTTTAATGTGCTCTGTTCTCTGTGACACAGGTCTTGGGACTCATATAGTGGTACAAAGGCCGCAAATGGAAGGGCCACACTGTACACAAAGGCAACAAGTGAAAATGATAGCCATAACCATTCCAAGGAAGGTTAATACCTTCCATCCCCATGTGGACAGTAGTCCCCAGAACCATCCCATTATAGACCAATCTCCTGCATCCTGGTGAATCGACTCGGAAATTACGTGCAATTTAGAGATGGCTTGGTATACTGTAGGGGCATTATCAGGAATATAAATGCAGCAACTAGACCTGATCAATTTACAGACTCCTCCGCGATCTGCAAGAACAATATCTAGAACCTACGGTTCTGCAGAGTCATAAGGCGGTCTGCCTGAAGTTCGGCTATTAGATTACTCAAGGCTCCGGAAGTCACGTTTATGGTAGCCTCAACAACACGAACTAACTGTCTAATGTTTCTGCTATTGGCCATCGGGCCCCAGAAAGGAAGGAACCCTTTGAGAAAGTCCCCTCCCTCTTGTCCTGATGTGTCTTTAGTATTGATAACCCCTCTGCCAAATCTATTTCTATGATGACCTGAAGGAACAGTGTATGTTGGAGGGAGAAGAAAGGCTACATAACACGTTCCTGAAAAGTTGGTGGGGAGCCATGTGTACGCTCTGTCGTGGCAGACGAAGTATGTACCCTGAGATGGTACTAATGGTGAGGAAATCTGGGATGAATAGATGTATGTTCGAGAACAAACACTCTTTTCCTGTTGGTTTTTAATATTCTGACCATTTATCTGTAAACACAAATTTCCTCGATGAGGTATGGTCCAAATTGGTGGTGATCTTCCTTGTCTAGCCTTATCTCTGAGGCTAGTAACGTAACAAGTCACGTTTCAACCATCATACGCTCGTTTCTCATCAACGGGAATCTTACCACTTTCGGCAACTCTAGCCATAGCCACTATTCCCTTTATTACAGAACTATGACTAAAATCAGCTTTTCCACCATATGGACCACCAAGAGGATATCGAAGTTGATTCTGGTATGCATTGGAAAACATGGCCAGATAAGCCCAAGCGGAGCCTTCATAAGAAAACGGAAGGACTAGATATGGCATCCCTTTCTCTGTGTTATGAGGCATGAGTCCACAAACCCAACAGTCAGTAGTATTGACTGCCAGTTGATGCTGATGCAACAGCTGGATAAATGAATTGTTAAAGTATTCTATTCTCCTAATCTGTTCATGTTCTGGGAGTGTATAAAACTGGTGTGGAAAAACAGTAGTGGACAAAGGCAAAGATACAGAAGTAGGAACAGGTGCTTGCTGCATAGTGTGAACGACCCATCCCACACAAGCCAATAAAATACATGAACATATTAAAATGCACAAGGTTACGCCACATGGACTAAACAACAATTTTCTATATTGGCTATTCATTTTTTGCTTTTTATCATTCTTTTCAAATCCAATATCCATTCTCTAAGGCGTTGCTCACAGTAATCTTCCTAGATCACTTGGTTGTGGTTATTAGCCGTCCTATGACACTGCAAGTCCTGCAGACCTATGTCACTACTCAGGTCACAGCCTAAGACTCCTACCGTGACCCTGCAATTTGATGGATGGTAAAAAAGAATGTCTCTTAAAAGTGTAACCAAAAAAAAAAAGAAAAGTTCAATTGTTCTTAGTCAATCGAGGTCTTAGGTTGTACCGAGTCTTGTCAGGTACCGTTTGCTTCCGAAACAAAGTCTCTGGATTTGCTGTGTTGAGTCGCAGATGTGATGGTACAGCTTCTTGCAACACGTCGTCGTCTTCTTTTTCAGATCTCATCCGATCCAGATGTGCACTACTGAAAGGCACCAACCGAGGGACCCTTTCGCCCTCACTATCACCTATACCCTTGCGGACCCACTGGTCAAATGGCAAAGGCAAAGGTACCCTTTTGCAGTGCACGTCATGGATCCAGTTCTTCTTTCCAACGACTTTCACTGCTGTACGTGTTACAAGAAGGACCTGTCAAGGCGGCCCCCACCGAGGTTCCAGATTCTTCTTTCGCTGAAAATTCTTCAGACAGACCCAGTCTCCGGGTTGGATGGAATGCCCTGGGTCTGCGGGGGCCTCCAGCAAAGCGTTTTGAACCTGCTGATGAAGAACACGCAATTTAACGGTGAGGTTATGTAAGTAGTCAATCAACATAGGGTACGGAATATCAGAGTACTTTTTAGGTCGTGGGACTCCCCAAACGTTAGCTGGATGCCCAAAAACAACTTCGTATGGGCTGAGTCCCAAACGAGAGTGTACAGTTGTTCTCGTGGATAAGAGTGCCAAAGGTAAAGCATCGGGCCAAGCGAGACCCGTGCTGGCCTGAATCTTTGCCTATTTGAGTTTTAGAGTGCCATTATAGCATTCTACCAAGCCTGCTGACTGAGGGTGGTTTGCAGCATGGAATTTCTGCCTAATACCAAGGCCTGCACACACCTTCTGCATAATCTGGCCTACAAATTCACTCCCATTGTCACTCCAGACAATTTGCGGCAAATCAAACCTCGGGAAGAATTCCTTCAAGAGGACTTTGGTAGTAGACAAAGCAGTATTATCCTTTAGGGGGTAGGCCTCTATCCATCTGGAAAAGGCACACACCACCACCAGAACATACTTTAAGTTATTGCAACGTTCCATATGAATGTAATCAATTTGCAATACCTCAAAAGGATACGTAGGGGGAGCAAAATGACCTGCCGGAGTTGGGGGTTCCCTTTCCTGGATTATGCATCAAACAAACGATACAATGTTTCACCACATTTTCCGCACATTTAGGGATTCCCTCATTCTGCCATACTGGAGCCAGAAGTTTGCATATCCCTTTCGCACTCATGTGGGCTGGACCATGCGCCATGGTAACTACAGGCAATACATAGGCATCTGGTAACAGCCAACGCCGGTGTTCTGACAATTCCGTCTAACACCCTGTCGCGTCCAACATTCCCGTACTTTCTCTCCACTTACTCAATTCCTTCTCTGTAGCCTCTTCTTGAATCATTCTCACACTTTCTATTGTGTCCTCACACATTCCTCTTTCCCTGACCCATCTTGCAGGGCCTGCAACATACATACGACTTGTAGCATCTCTCGCTGTTTCTTTCGCTATCTCGTCTGCAAAAGCATTCCCGCGACCCACATCATCAGTGATCCTTTTATGTGCACTACACTTCACAATTGCTATCTGGGTCGGCAAAACAAGTGATTCCAAAAGATCATTCACTAACTGACCATGCTGTATTTTAGTACCATGTGAAGTAAAGAATCCTCTTTCTCTCCAAAGGCAGCCAAAACTATGAGCCACCCCAAATGCATATTGGCTGTCGGTGAACACATTCACTCTCTTCCCTTCAGCCAATACACAAGCTCTGGTCAAGGCTATTAATTCAGCTGCTTGGGCTGAATTCTGCCTAATGCTTGCTGTCTCTACAAATGAATGCAAAGTGGTAACAGCATAGGCTGCAGTCGTTTCACCATTAGAGAGCTTAAAGCAAGACCCATCCACCCATAGGATCCCATCCGGGTCCACGAGTGGTGTATCTTTTAAATCTATTCTGCCTTTTGTTTCCTCCTCCGTACGGAGAAAACAATCATGTTGTTCTTGGGTGTCTTTCTCTCCTGGAATAGGTAACAATGTTGCTGGATTCAAAGTATTACATCGCTTGATGTGTATATGACTAGCCAAAAGCGTCAGCTCATACCCAGACAAGCGGGCACTCGTAAGATGCTGTGTTTTCGTTCTGTTCAAAAGAGTATCTACTGCATTTGATACCATAACAACAAGGGTGTTATCCAATACCAATCCAGCAGATTGACGAATGGAGATCGCTGCTGCTGCTGTAGCTCTAAGACAACTAGGCAATGCCTTGGCTACTGGATCCAATGTAGCCGAAAAATAGGCACATGGCCGCTGTTTGTCTCCAAATTGTTGTGTTAGAACTGACAACGCACAACCCTCTCTTTCATGAACATAGAGTGTGAAAGGTTTACTGTAATCTGGAGTACCTAACACAGGTGCAGAACACAAGGCAGTACGTAAGTCAGAGAAACTCTTCTGACATTCGTCAGTCCAAGGGAGAGGTTGGGGTGTGTCTTTCAAAGTAAGTGCCAGCAAAGTATGCCAACAAAGGAAAATTTTGAATCCACTGCCTACAATAAGAGGTAATGCCCAAAAAGGCACGCACCTCCCTTTGTGTGGATGGTACAGACATTTGTGCGATTGTTTGAATACGTTCTGGGGTCAATCGCCTTCCCTCCTTCGACAAGAGATGACCTAAATAGGTAACCTCTTGGCGACAATATTGTAGTTTAGAGGGTGACACCTTGTGATGTAAATCAGACAAATAACGCAACAACAAAACAGTCACATCCTTACAAACATCCTCTGAATCAGCAGCGATCAACAAATCATCCACATACTGAATAAGAGTAGCACCTGGGGGCAAAGTGAAAGCATCAAGCTGAGATTTCAAAGCCTGACTGTAAATGGAGGGACTCTCACAATAACCTTGGGGTGCACGTTTAAATCGAAAACTTCGGCCCCCGAGAGAGAAGCCAAAAAGATCTCTACTCTCCTCAGCAATAGGAATACTGAAGAAAGCGTTCTTGAGATCGATAACTGAAAACCAGGCAGCCGAAGCAGGTATCATTGTGAGCAAGGTAGTGATATCTGGGACGACAGGAAACTGGGGCACAACAATCTTGTTAACCTCCCGAAGATCGATCACAAATCGATAGACAGGAGGCTGAGAGGAATCAGTGCGTTTAAGAACAGGTAGAACAGGACTATTGCAAACATTTCCTCTAGTTTCCTCAACCACACCCTTCTGAACCAAATCATAAATAATAGCTAACAGAGCTCTTTCCCCGTCACTAGAAATTTTATACTGAGGAATGCGTGGTAATTTAACATTAGGCTTGACAGTAACCACGTAAGGTGGAATTTGAAGCAAACCAACATCATTCAGACCTGTAGCCCAAAGCGTAGCAGGAAGGGAATGCAATTCAGGTGGGAAGTGGTCCTTGGACAAATACATAGGAGAAACCAATTTCTCACCTAAAGTAAGATGTACACCAGAGGGAGAACAGTACAATGTTGCATGAAGACGTTTTAATAAGTCCAAACCCAACAGATTCTCACCGCAACCAGTTGTTAAAATGAGCGGGGCCTCCAAATTATAAGGACCAATTGAGATAGGCAAAGGGCAAGAAACCGGGTTACGAACTGGGGCGCCAGAGAATCCTACAGAAACATTTGTTTAGCCAGACAAAGGTGCCCCAGGGAGTTTGGAGTGAATAATGGAACTTCTCATTGCACCAGTGTCCAAAAGAAATGGCTCTGAAACACCCAATGCAACAACTTCAACATAAGGCCCATTCTGATCCACTGGAACTGATACGACTCCCTTGCTTTGTCCATGGCTGTCCTAACTAGAGTGAAAATCCTGATTCTCACTTTCAATACAATAGTCGTCATTGTAGTATTGTGCAGACTGAGTATTCTGCTGGTCAAAATAATTCATAGAATTCTGAGGGGGGAAGGAACGCTGTCCCTGAGACAACGCACCTCGCCCCCTACCCCTGGGTGCGGACTGAAAACCACCACGGCCTCGCGGCCCTGGAAATCCACTATTACGCTGCAATAAAACCGGACAGCTATTCTTAAAATGACCTTCCTCTTTACAATAGGCACATTGATTAGGACCGAGCATAGGTCGTGGAACAAAAGGTTCAGGTTTCTGTAATAACCTCTGAAACTGGGGAGGCTGTTAAAATGAACGCTAAGCAGAACGAGGGGGATAAGCCTGTTATAAAAGAACCTTCGTTTTTAATTCTTTAGTCTTTTTCTCGAGTTTATCCTTTTCCTCCTTATCCCTATTCTCGTAATACTGAGCAGTGGCTAATATCTGAGCAGAAGAAGAAACAGCCCACGAACTTTCAGAGTCTTTCAATTTATGTGACAATTCTGGAAGTAAGTTAAATACAAATTTATCCACGAATAATCGTTGTCCACCCTCCGTACTCATATCCTGACCACTATGGTCGATGAACGTCTCCTCGAAACGGGTAAAGAAATCGGAAACACTCTCATCTTTCTTCTGTTTACATGCAGCCAACTTATCCCAATTAACACGTAAGGCAGGCATCATCGTTTTCATTAAAGTGATTATCCTACCGGGCAATTCTGTAATCAAAGCATTGGGTTTAGCACCACCTACTTGTGCTGCATCCGCGGCAACTATAGCAGCCCAATCACCACCTAAAGCTTGGTTGTGGTCTTCCCTTCGAATCCGAGCCCATAATGCTTGTGGGACTACATTTCCCATCAACATATCAATATCGGCCAAATTCATGATACACGCATCAACAGTCTGGGACAACTCTTTATACTATCCAGCAGGAATTTTACGAGGATCCGGTAAAGACTGTTTAAGCGCCAAAACTTCAGATCGTTTCCAAGGGACATGTACCCATATACGCTGGAAATGAGCTGGTATAGGCTGATTACCACCCTGAGCTGGAACCGCATCTCTCCATACTGGGGGAACCTCTCGCATAGGGTAGTGTTTCACTTTCTGTCTAACTGCAGGATCAGGTTCAAGAAAAGCCTGAGAAGAAAATAAAGACCTGAAAGTGACAAGTGTCTTGACGGCGTTCTCGACCTCTGAACCCACTATACGTCCTTTATCGAATGTAGCCTGTACATCTAACAGACCCTGGGGAGCTAAACCCAAATCCATATCTTCCCATCCTTTAACAAGAGTGTCGCACATAACATTAAAAACATATCTCTGTCTGCGCGCATCCCACTGGTGAAAGGTGCTCATGATATCTGGCACACTATACTGTGGACCACTCATGATCCATTTGTGAGCTAGATTGTTCAATACAATTCGCTCATTGGAACCTGGGAGTTGACTACGGGATTGCCTTCGAGAAAGAGCAGGAGTCAGGTTAAAAGACCCAAAGAGGGGGGAGAAAAGGCCTGAAACAGTATCAACCAATCGTTTACGAGTTGTGGGAGAATCAGACAGTAGAAGGGGAGACAAAGCGTTAGGAGGGGTGACAGTTACAAGAGGAACCGAGTGTAAAGGAGACTGAAGTACAGGAGTCCGAGGAACGGGAGTCGGTGGCAAAGGAGGCGGGGGTGGTAATACTGGAAGAGGCAATTGTGGAAGAGCCGGGACAAATGGTGGAACGACAGGTGGCTGGACAGGTGGTAACAATGAGGGTGCATTAGCACCTTGTACATAGTGCGGAGGCAATCTCAACAAATGGGACATTAAGGGATCTTCGTCAAGATCCCTACTCTGTAGGGAAGTAGGCAACACAGGGTAACATTTATCGATTGCCATACAATGCTGTCTGTCAGAGACTTCAATCGCCTGATCAATCTCATTATCTTTAAACTGTTGGGCAGCCTGTATAATTGTCATACCCTTCTCTTTCTTATCTCTTTTCACCTGCTTAATTTCTTTCTGTTTGGCTTCCTTACGCCAGAGGCTGAAAGAATCAAACATTGCCGGCCTGGCTTTTCTTTTAAACAAAATTGCTTCTAGATTATCTAATATATCAGACTCGAAACTACCATTCTGTGGCCACTGCAGAACACCATCTTTCTTCATGTATCGGATCCATGCGTCGTTAAAGACAATGGGGCCAACACCATGTTTTGAATAAAGCTCATAAGTGGGAGTTCCAACCGGAGGAATGGGACAATAATCCTCCACCTGGGAATCCCTAGTACAATCAAGACAACAAGACTTCCTAAACTTACTAAGACCAGGCATCGTAAATCACTGATCTATTCACAAACTTCAAGGGCTTTAGAGCTAATCACACAGCACAAACGTACTTACCCCTTGGCTTTGGCTATTGCAATAGTCGAATAACAAACCCAAAGAAAAACAAAAACAAAGAAGTGGGCGCTACCCACGAATACTTAACTAAATGTTTTCTTACGCCAACAGAGGTCCGTCTAACGTCTCGCAATACAAATCGTCACCAAAGGGGCCAAGTCAGGGCAGCAGTCATCAGCAGCCGTCGGAAAGGAGTAGCCGCGCTGCAAAAGACCTTCGGTCCACTTCGACATACAGGGGTCGCTTGACGTGGTTCGCGAATCCTCCGGAATTTTCTTGCGAGGCTCCTCACGACCCTCGGGCTGAACCGCTACCACTGATCCCGCCCCACGTTGGGCGCCAGTTGAAGCACCGGGCCTTATGGGCCTGGCGGCGCAGGGCACGCCTTAAATCTCCGAGTTCACCTGCCTTGTCAGACAGAGACACGAGACACTCTGTTAGGCGTAGAAAATCAGGTTTATTAGCTGCAGCTAAGCACAGTTGTTCCAGAAGTACAAAGTAGGTTCTTAGGAGACTGCCACTTCAATTCCGTGGCGCACAATCTTTTATAGCACACATATTTACAACGTATACTCCCAATACATTCCCCGCCGTTTCTCCCTAGCCCCCAGTGCTCCCCCTCCTCGACCAGCCCCGGCCGCGTTTCCCGCCACCCCCTCGCCGCTGCCCCCCTGCGGCCCCGCCCCTTCCCTCGCTCGCCATCCCCATTCGCCACCCCGCTCCCCCTCCCAGCGGCCCCTCCCTCCCACGAGACTACTTAGAGGCCTCTGTGGCCAGTGAGGTGCAGTGACCACTGTCCCTCCGGGCAGGTCACCCCCCGAGCACACTCCCCGTGAGTGAGCCCGGCCCCTGGTGCCGCCTCTGCCCTGAGCTGTGCCCTGTGCCCTGCGCATCTCTGCCAGATCCGCTTCCACGGATCTCCAGTGCCTCCTGCCACCAGCTGTGCCCTTGGCTGGGCCTGACTGCCGGATCCGCTTGGTCCGCGGAGCTCCTGTGCCCCCTGCCACCTGCTTGCCTCGCCGCCGTTTTGCTTTTCTCTCCCCACCGTTTCTCCCTAGCCCCCAGTGCTCCCCCCTCCTCGACCAGCCCCGGCCGCGTTTCCCACCACCCCCTCGCTGCTGCCCCCCTGCGGCCCCGCCCCCTTCCCTCGCTCGCCATCCCCATTCGCCACCCCGCTCCCCCTCCCAGCGGCCCCTCCCTCGCTCCGCCCCCCCACTCTCCTCATATGGCAGAGTGGCCAACGCGCAGCGTGCACGCGCAGCGGGCGCGCCCTAAGCGCGCCGAATGCGCGCCAAAGGTAAGCCCGTCTGCGCCCGTCCGCGCCTGGACCGCGCCCAGCGCTCGTACCCCTGGCCCCCGAGGACCCCAGCCAACCCGCCGGACGTACACCGCCGCCACCCTCAACGCACTCAACACCGGCCGAGTCCCGGGATGCTACCGAGCCACCCCGAGACGCACCCACGGACCCTTCAGCTGCCACGCCTGCAAGTTCACCTGCATCCGGACCTGCCTCGCACCAGCACCCGCCAAGCCGAACACCAGCAGCAACCACCTCAAGTGCATCCTGCTCAACACCCGCTCCGTCCACAGACACACCATCGAACTCTGGAACCTCCTTGACACCACAGCCCCTGACGTCGCCTTCCTCACGGAAACCTGGATGAACAACTCCTCAGCGCCCGACATCGCCATCGCCATCCCAGAGGGATACAAGATCACCCGGAGAGATCGCGTCAACCAGACTGGAGGAGGCATCGCCATCATCCACAGGGACACCATCCACATCACGACCAACACCGACGACACCCTGACTACCGCCGAACACCTACACTTCCAGATCCACACCGACCCGAAGACCACCCTCAGAGGCACCCTGATCTACCGACCCCCGGGACCACGCACACAATTCAGCGAGGACATCGCCGACTTCGTCAGCCCGCATGCCCTCCCCTCCGCTGACTACATCCTCCTGGGGGACATCAACTTCCACCTGGAGAACAACAACGACCGCAACACCACCACCCTGCTCGACAACCTCGCCAACCTCGGACTCAAGCAGCTGGTGTCCACCCCCACCCACCTCGCCGGACACACACTCGACGCCGTCTTCTCATCCAGCAAAGACATCGCCTTCAGCCACGCCACTGGACTCCAATGGACGGACCACAGCTGCGTCCACTTCACCTTCAGAAGAACGACGATCCACCACCACCAGCAACAGGTTGCTCGAAGAAGCTGGAACAAGATCACAGCCGACCAGCTCGCCGCTTCCCTGAGCCAGCACCCTCCCACCAGCTCAGCGAACCCCAGCCGGGCCGCCGACAACCTCACGAAGTGGATCAGCAACTGCGCGGACGAACTCGCCCCACTGAGGACCCCGCCCAGCAGACCCGGCAGCAAGAAGGCCCCATGGTTCACCGACGAACTCACGAGCTCCAAGAAGAACTGCCGAGCCCTCGAGAAAGCCTGGAGAAGGGAGCCAACACCGGACAACATGACCACCCTCAAGCTCGCCACCCGGAAACACCACCAACTGATCCGCGCCACCAAGAAAACTGCATTCAAGGACCGGCTAGACAACAACGCACACAACTGCAAGGAACTCTTCAACATCGTGAAAGAGCTCTCCAACCCCAACGCCGGAAGCAACGACATCACCCCATCGCAAGACCTCTGCAACTCCCTCGCCTCCTACTTCCACAACAAGATCGCGGACATACACAACAGCTTCAGCACTCAACCGATGCTCGCCACGACCGAACCACCGCCCCCCACCACCACCCTCCGCGCCTGGACTCCGATCAGCACCGAAGACACAGTCCGCACGATGAACTCCATCCACTCCGGATCTCCGACCGACCCCTGCCCTCACCACGTCTTCAACAAGGCCGACGCTGTCATCGCACCCCACCTGCGGGACATCATCAACACCTCCTTCGACACCGCCACCTTCCCGGAGAGCTGGAAGCACGCCGAACTCAGCGCTCTACTAAAGAAACCAACAGCGGACCCCACCGAACTCAAGAATTACCGCCCCATCTCGCTCCTCCCGTTTCCAGCCAAAGTCATCGAGAAGACCGTCAACAAACAGCTGGCCGCCTTCCTCGAGACGAATGGATCCCTCGACCCCTCACAGCCTGGCTTCCGAGCCAACCACAGCACCGAGACCGCCCTCATCGCTGCCACCGATGACATCCGAGCCCTAATGGACAACGGAGAAACAGCGGCCCTCATCCTCCTAGACCTCTCCGCGGCATTCAACACTGTCTGCCACCGCACCCTTGTGCAGCGCCTCAGCAACGTCGGAATCCAGGAGAAGGCGCTGGAATGGATCATCTCCTTCCTCGACGGAAGAACACAGAGAGTCCACCTACCACCGTACAAGTCAGAGGCCACCGAAGTCATCTGCGGCGTCCCTCAAGGATCCTCGCTGAGCCCCACCCTCTTCAATGTCTACATGAGCCCCCTCGCGGCCATCGCACACCAACACAACCTCAACATCATCTCCTACGCTGACGACACCCAGCTGATCCTCTCCCTGACCAACGACCCCGCCGCCGCCAGAGCCAACCTTCACGAAGGGATGAAAGACGTAGCCGAGTGGATGACGACCAGCCGCCTGAAACTGAACTCGGACAAGACGGAAGTCCTCATCCTGGGCTCCTCGCCCTCCGCCTGGGACGACTCCTGGTGGCCCCCCGCCCTGGGCACCGCTCCCAAACCAACAGACCACGCACGCAACCTGGGCTTCATCCTGGACTCCTCCCTCTCCATGACCAGACAAGTCAACGCCGTCTCCTCGTCGTGCTTCAACATCCTGCGCATGCTACGGAAGATCTTCCGGTGGATCCCCACCGAGACCAGGAAGACGGTCACCCAGGCCCTCGTCGCCAGCCGACTGGACTACGGCAACACCCTCTACGCCGGAACCACCGCCAAGCTCCAGAAGAGACTCCAGCGGATCCAGAACACCTCAGCCAGACTCATTCTCGACATCCCACGACACAGCCACATCTCCGGACATCTGAGAGACCTGCATTGGCTCCCGATCAACAAGAGAATCACCTTCCGTCTCCTCACCCACGCACACAAAGCCCTACACGATCAAGGCCCGAGCTACCTCAACAACCGCATCAACTTCTACGCTCCCAAACGCCATCTCCGATCAACCAGTCACGCCCTCGCCGCCGTCCCCCGCATCCGAAGAACGACAACAGGAGGAAGGTCCTTCTCCTACTTGGCCGCCAAGACCTGGAACTCCCTCCCTCCCTCCCTCCCAACCTGCGCCTGACCCAAGACCACCTCTCCTTCAGGAAGAAGCTCAAGACCTGGATGTTCGAGCAGTAGCAGCACCCCCCCCCCCCCCCCAAGCGCCATGAGACCCTCCGGGTAAGTAGTGCGCTCTATAAATGTCTATGATTGATTGAATACATAAAAAGGCTAACCAATAGGAAAAGTTGGAAAACAAGCTATCGAATGTCCCAAATACGCCCTTCTTTCAGACCCCGTGTGTCAACCCTCCCCTCAAGTTAATCAGTACTAGTGCCTGTAATCTAATTTGCAGGTGGCAGGACATATTTGGGTGCCTCAAAGGATAGTTGTGTAACAAGAGAATACAAGAGAAGAATAGCGAAGGCCAGTCGGATAAGATAGAATAAGGAAAGAATAGAGAAAACCAAACAGTCAGTCGAGACAGGGATCAATCAGTCCAGACATGAATTAGTGGACTCGGCCAGACCCTGACATCGGTTTCGTAAGCAAGGGCAGGAGGTTACTTTTTAACAGAAGAGACACATAGCAGCTGGAAATGGCAAAAACACTCCGGTCGCCATGCTGCCTGAGTGAAGGCAATACAAAATGGCGACAGGACACAAAATGGCGGCTAAATACGGAATGAAGTTGAAAATCAAAGAACCTCAGATACAATCTAAGTTCCAAGTTGTGTTTTGGTGTTTAGCTGAATTGATACCTTCACCAGTAATTTAATCCAATTAATTGGGCAAATATATAGACCAGTGTCATAGCACCATCTTTTTATACTGTTATTATATTGAGTGTGGGGCTCTCCTGGTAAGAATTTTCTTAGTCTCAATATTAAGGTTATGAAAATCCAGATGAATAAGAGAATCAATTCCATACAAGTGCGTGTTTTAAATCCTTTCATTTTCAGTACCAAGTATTTGCAGACGGTCCTGCATTTTTTCATACTTGCAGCCAACACATGTTTTACCCCTTACAATGTCCATGTGGCCAGGGCTTTCTCAAGGGGAAAGGAGATAGGGACGACAGACCAGCATGGCCAGGCTTTGCTCTTTCTGAGACTCCCTGAGTAGCCTATACAACTCAGCAGCACTGATTTGAGCCTTACCACACAGTGACCGTAGTGGGCAAGATCCTGCAGGGCTACACAGATACCATGGGGAAATCTGACCACAGGCAGTCAAAACAGCACTTTGAGTCTAAGTCCAGATGGCAGAACAAATGCAGCAAGACTACGCCGCTAAGCCCACTACTTTGAGTGTCCTCAAGGATGTCTCTCCAGACCTCGAAACACTGCTACACACCATGCAGCAAAGGCTGTCTGCTAACACCAAACTAGATGCGGTCATTATCAGAATGGATCGTATGGCTCAATGGATGGACAAACAATAACTACAGTCACAGCTGTAGAACAACACATTTTGGATGTTAAGAATGAAGTGTATTTTAAGGTGTGCAGACCGGACAATGTTGAAAAGGAACTGGCTTTACGTAAGACAATCAGAGGACCTGGGGGCCAGGTCATGGAGAAACAATGCGCGTATTCCAGGAATACTGCGAATGAGTAACACAGCAAAGCTGGAAACCTTTGTGGAGAACCTCCTCCAGGCAATATTTGGAGTGGACAAGTTTACGCGTCTCTTCGCGGTAGAAAGAGTGCACTGATAGCTGGCACTGCAGCCCTCGCCCAACCCATAATAGCACGTTTCATGAACTTTCAAGACAGGGCAAGATCCTCGGACTCACACAGGAAAAAAGGGCCCTAATGCACAAAGGCAACCGCATCAAATTCTTCCCCGACTTCACGCTGACAGTGCAAGAGGCACAACGGGAGTTCTTGCCAGTGAATACATTGCTATAGCAGGCTGGTATAGAATATGCAATGCTAGATCCGGCTACGGTCAAGTTCTCATTGGAGGGCAAGCAACATATTTTTAAGGCCCAAAGAAGGCAGATAGTCTCCAGAGAAAAGGTTGCACCCGCAGAAAGTTCCCTATGCCTGGGCCTGCGATGTCAGAGAGGTCTTCACAGTACGGCGACTCAGACTAACACAACACCAATCCCTGTCTTTATTGAAACATTTGTCTACCTTCACCAAGAGAAGGCCTAAGTACTCAGAAATACCCATGAAGCCCTATACTGTACATCCCACCAACTCTGCCTCTGCAGAGGATACCCACCGGTAATCTGATTGCCCCACTAGGTGTTTCTGATAAACTTTTTAACTTTCATGATCATTCCATGTTTAGTTATTGTTGTTTATTTTGTTCTCAACGTATCTATGTTTGCAGACAAGGGAATGTCGGCATGTTTTGGATGCTGATGTGGGTGGGGAGAGGGGTAAGGGATGTTTCACAAAATATACCAACACTAACAGAAGTACACATTTTGACATGCAACAATCCCAACTCCTAAACTAGGAGCACAGCACACACATACTCTCACCAAATAACACATGGTTAAGGGAATGTAGGGGGGGCGTGGCCACGAGGCGGATGAGGGAAGATGTGTGAGCGCTGAGCTCCGCGCCGACCCTGACAATTATCCTGGTTCGGGACATTGCAAGAAGCCCCCGAGCGCCTTGGGGGGACGGCGGCGGGGGGCCGGAGGCTCCCGCAGCGTAACTGGGGAGATTTGCCGCATCATTGCCCGAGTAATCGCCAAAAAAGATCGGACGCCTACCGGATGCCTAAGATGGCGGCATAGTGGAGCTGAGAACCAGGCAGCGGTGCTGAAGGACGGCCCTGAGAGTTTTAGCTGGAGCTGCGGAAGGGAGCGGAGGTCGCCTGCTGGGGTCCCGGACTGGCGACGCCTCACGGAGGTCTGGGGGCTCTGAGGGACTGGGACCAACTTATGCCACAGACCTGAGTAAGTGATCTGGCCGATGCGGGGAACCTAAGATGATGGCGATGCTGCAAATCAAACAGCGGTGCCGCAGGACGGCCTGAAGATCGTCAGGCAGAGCTGCGGGGGGGGGGGGGGGGTGGAGGGTCCCAACCGCAAGCGCCTGAGCGGGTGGTGACACATCGGCGAAGGTGGGTGAAGTCTGGGGGCCCGGGACTACCCACTTCCGCCGTGGAGTTGGGAGGACTGCTGCGACAGAGCGCTGAGATCGGAGAGGCGGCCGCAACCAAGAGCCGGTTACAGGGAGGAATATTGGAAGGCAATGAATGAGATGTAGGTGGGCCGATCGCTTTGCTGGAGCGCCTGCAGGGCGGACGGTCTCTTGCTGCTGGGGCTGCCATTTTGGGAATTTGGCAAGCTGGGAGAGGTGACCGGAAGAAGAACAGCGGTGTGCGCGAGTGCCCGCAGCCCCCCCTCTAGGACCTGCAGCCTGTGTGACCCTGGGTGGGGGAACAGCGAAAAAAGGGACATCCGATGACCCCGTTGGGCAGTGGTGGCCAAGGCCTGGGGAAGTGAGTGGACGCTGGCGGAGGCCATGAGGTACTGTGGCACTGGAGGGTGCTGTGCATGGGATTTGGCCTCATTGACTGCCCCACTGTAATACACATTTTCAAAATTATACAATCACTTAAAATTAAGTAATCTGCACCTACACACTTTGGTCCTGAGGAAAGCCAGTTTTAATCATAAAGGCCTGGCGGAAACATGTAGACCACACCTGGATGTAGCAGATTAATACTCCTATAACATCCAACAGCCTTTTTTTAATGCGAACAGTGACCCAGTTATTAAAATATAATTTACCCTCGGGTACTGAGATCCCTGTATAGCTTTTAAACTTTCACCTTCACGTCACTACACTGCACACTCAGAAACATACCTGCTCCGCTGTATTCAGGTGTCGAAGCACACCTGGGACACATTCTGTGTCACTGGGTGGGCCCGATGATGAAGCATGCCACCAACCAGGTTGGTGGGTGAGAGCTTCATGAACAAACAAAAGGGTTTGTACCCTGTCGTACAGTCTTGAGTCTATGTAAATTCACAAATAGGCTAGTCCTTATTGATTTCACATGGTGAGGAGACCTGCCATCTTGCACTCCTGAGGCGGCGTGACCATTGAAAAAGGGGAACAGGCAGGGCAGCACGGCTGAGCAAGGCCGGGGCCCTGAAGGTGGGGGCTCTGTGGCCGGACTGGGTTGGAACCCCACTGAGGCACAGCTGTATGCCTAGCCAGCGATAGTGAGGAATAATTGGAGAGTCGGTGCATCGCTCCAGCGGCGACCAGGTGCACCTGGAGGACTGCGCCTATGAAGTGGCAGGCCACGTGAAGAGGGGCAAAAGCGGAGGCAGTGGTGACAGCTTGACTGCCTGAGGCGTGGGCATACTACTGGTGGTCGATACGGGAGAGGTGGGGCACTGGAGGAGAACCTGCCTGAAAGACGGATCTCACGCGGCGAGTAGGCATGGGGAAGCCCAGAGGGAAGCAGGCAGGTGCGCCCACAGAGCAGGAAGAAGACGCAGGCTCCCCGGACATGAAGGAGGGGCTACCGCTTCGTTCGGAAGGGATGCTCCAGCGGCAAGTAGATCAAATCCTCAAAGCTATCACAGACACCAGGGAGGCCCTACAACTGGATATTGCGCATGTGACCCAGGGTCTAGGATTGCTCTGAGCCGACCACGCCAAACTGGCCGACAGGGTGAAGCAAACTGAGGTCGCCCTAGAATTCTTGGAACCGGCCCAAAAGACGATGGCAGCTCAGATGACGGATTTCCAACACCGGCTGCAAACCCTGGAGACGAGGACAGAGGATGCCGAAGGGAGGAATTGAAGAAACCATATCCGGGTGGTAGGGCTGCCGGAGGGAGTGGAAGGGGCCGGTATGGTGGATTACTTGGATGACTGGCTGAGACACCTTTTTTCACCCTGGAAAGAGCCCAGAGGGTGCCAGCCCGACTGCTGGTCCCCGGGAGACCGCCTCGACCGATGGTGGCCAGGCTGCTCCATTACAAAGACAGAGACCTCTTGTTATACAAGGCCAGGACTGCGGGTCCGTATACAGTGGGCAACATTAAGGGGACACTATTCCCGGATTACACACTCGAGGCGCAGGGCCTCCGGGTATCGTTTGTGGCAGTCAAAAGAGCACTCCAGGATGAGGGCCTTCAATACTCCTTGATGTACCCGGCACGCCTAAAGATAACTGGATGATAAGACGTTTTTCCACAGCAGCCCTGAGGGGGCCTGGGACTGGCAGGCGCCGGGGAAGCAAGGCGTGGCGCGAGCACTCTCACGGAAGGACCACAACCACGCAGATCGCGGCGCATCCAGCGATGCCAGCCTGCAGCTCAGATGCCTACGGTGACACAGACGGAGACAGAACGCACTGCCGCCTTGCGGGCTGTCACGGCCATCTCGCGAGAGGATAGGACTGCATCTCTGGAGGAGACGGAGTCGGAAAAGGGATCTCTGGAAACAGACAATGAACAATTGGACACAGGAAGCGTGCAATTGCCACACGTGACGGTTGGGACTTCGGGTGAGATCGTGGATGGGTAACTACGGCTTGCCAAGCATGGGCTGAGAAGTGGGCAGGGAGTTGGTTCCGCTCTGGGGGTGTTGCCCCTAGACTTGATTGATTGGTGACTGCCCATCGATGGTTGGAGGGGCCGGCAAGGTTGGCTGAGTACACTCTTAGGTGATCCCGCTACACTCTAGCCTCGAAGTGGGCAGGCTAGCTATCATGGGAGTTGAGCGCAGGATGATGGCACGCTGGGAGGTCGACCCTCTGAAGCTTAGGGCACACACCCCTAATTTTATGTGGGTATAGCTCCTTGGGGTTTTTCTTGAAGGAGCAGTTTGAGCATATGTTTGGATGGGTACTAGCATTGTAGCGCCTGTTCGGGGGGGGGGGGGGTTGGGGCGGGGTTTGGGGGTTGGTTGGTGTAGTTAGAACCAGTGGCGGCTGGTGAAGTTTCAAGGTGGTGAGGCGTAAAATGAAAACATGAATTTGCTTCATAGAGTGCAGCCACTGAGCACATCTCTGCTCAAGGAGGTGCTAGGGGTCTCTCCCCAAGGAACAAAAATAAATATGGCACAAACTGGTCCATTTTCAAAATGATTTCTTTAATAAAACAACCTAAATTTCTTTTTACAGGAAAACACAATATTTGAGAAAATCCCCAGTAGTGCTGTTACCAGGCAAAAGGGCTTGGAATTGCCCCCATAAAGCGTTTGCGCAAGTGAAGTAAGAGAGAAAAATAACTTTTAGGCTAGTTTTAAAGATTCAGGTAATAATTACAGATACTACGTTGACAAGCCTGTGAATAACTACATTGCCCAAAACAACATACATTGCAATGCCAGGCTACTCGTTGTTGTAAACTATAAATACAGATGTGCTGCAGGTTCATTAATTTCCTTGAGCAATGCTTCTTGGATTTTAAGCTGCGACCGAGGACAGAACAGAGAAATAAAATACACATGAAGATGAATGAACCTGTCTCCTAGAAGGAATACATCTCCTGTGCCTTTCCGTGCCGACGATGAATAAATGCAAGTGTGGTGCCCCAGTTATACATGCAAGCACTGATAGTGAACGAATGGGGGAGGGCACCTTGGTTGCACATGCACCCACAGAGGGCTGTGATCTGCTATCAGTGCAAACACAAACAAATGAAGGTCCGTGCCACGCTCTGAATGACAAGACAATGCGAAGTTCCAAATGCAATCAATCACATACAATGGAGGGGGCACGTGCTGCCTGCCGTAAGTGCTAACACAAACAACGAGTGCCCTGGTGCGAATTAACGTCCACACTGACACACAATGCACATCTGGAGGAATATATATTAGTACCACTACCTCACCCCGGGAGCTCCGGAGCCCTCTCCATCCACCTCCCCCGCCTTAGCAGCTGTGAAACTCCCGCTCCACTGCTGAAGTCTACAAGTAACTCAACCAACGTCTAAACAGCTGTAAATAATTCTGGGATAAATGAGAAACATTAATAAAGAGTGCCACCGGATAAAGATGTGCGTGGAAAAGAGCCGGGTGCATTCCCTGCCTAAGCTGTTCAGAAGGTTTCCCTTGCGCTGCTAGTTTAACCACGCGAGATAGTAAAAAAGAGGTCTTTTCATAAGTGAGGTGAGGTAAGGTTGTTCTTGAAGCACTTCCAAAGCTTAGAAGAGCAGTCTTGCAAAGTGCTTGGCACAGGAGAATCTGAAAGAGACACGTTAGTGATAGATTCCTTACCTTAGAATATCCCCAGGCGTCAGACTGGATCCGGAAATTTTTGGCATAGCAGTACCCATGCGCGTCGGTAGGCGTCGTCCGCGGCTCCGCGTCCGTCGTCGACGTCGTGGGCGCTGTGATGACATTGTCGGAGTACATAGACGCCGCCTCCGCGTGCTGACGTCAGTTCTTCTTTTTTCCGCGCCAGCTAGCGC
The DNA here is from genome assembly GCF_964261635.1 of Lissotriton helveticus. Taxonomy (NCBI): domain Eukaryota; kingdom Metazoa; phylum Chordata; class Amphibia; order Caudata; family Salamandridae; genus Lissotriton; species Lissotriton helveticus. The sequence goes on along the minus strand of NC_136070.1, from coordinate 690,605,361 downwards.
AGATCTGGAAAAAGTTGTACCCTAGTCACTTTTTGACTAACCTTTTGAGATCCTTTTTGATCCATTTTCGAAGTCTATTCGACTCAGACGGTGCCGGTAGGGATGCCCGGGTTCAAGCCCTGCACCGACTGCAACCGACTGATGTCGGTTACCGACCCCCATCGCCGGTGCCTGCACTGTTTAGGCCTGGACCACAACGACAAGTCCTGCTCCGACTGCCGGGCCCTGACGTCTAAGGCTAGACGGGAGCAATCCCGTAAGCGATTAGAGCTTCGGCAGTCCGCCCCACGCCGCTCGAGGTCCCGGTCCCATAGGAAGTCGATGGACCGGTCGCGGGGCTGGAGCCCCCACAGTTCCGGGAGTCGTTCTTCGGGCTCGAAGTCCTCAGGTAAGAGGCACAAGAAGTCGAAGAGGCATCATCGCTCTTCTGACTCCCCCCGACGCTCGTGCGACGCGGCTGGGGGTTCGGGCGACACCGCCCACGCGGCTCTGCTGGAGCCGCAGGTGTCGCGGCCTGCTCCACACCCGCCGGTCCCTGGGCAGGACGCGACTCCGGTGGAGATTGCAGACTTCCTCATGGCCATGAGGTTGCTCGCTCCTCTGTCGGGTTCTGCGGCGCCTTCGGGCCAAGCGGCTCCGACTGGGTCCCCACGCGGGCCGGGCGCTCCGGCCCCGGCGCCGTCGGGTGCTTCGGCCCCGGCGCCACCGGCGACTTCGGTCCCGACGCCGCAGGGCCCCGCTGGGTCCGGTTCCGGATCCGGGTCGCCACCGGTCGACCTCATGACCTCGCCGGCGTCGGCCCCACGGGTATCGCCCCCGGCGCCGTCCCAGGACGATGTCGTCCCTGGTCCTACCCTCGATTCGGGTCCGGCGCCGCTACCGACGCCATTTGAAGATTTCTACTTCTATGACCCGGTCCCATCTTTTGAGCCTGAGTACCAGGCGGTGGGTGATGAGGAGGATTGGGAGAGGTCTGAGGACCCTCTGGCACGTGAGTGTTATGTTATATGTTATGTTATATGTGGATTTATAACGCGCTCCGATAGTGAAGACTGTCCTGGCGCGGGGCGAAACTGAATCAGAGTAGAAGAGGAGTTAGCTATTCATGAGTTTGAAAGAGGTGAGTTTTAAGCAGTTTTTTAAAATTGGTCAATTTGGGAGCGTGTCTGAGAGCGTCTGGTAGGGCGTTCCACATTTGAGCTCCCTTTACCGTCAGAGATTGTCCACCCAGGCGAACTCTTTTAAATCTGGGGACGACCACTTGCTTTCTGGAGGTAGATTGCAGCTGGCGGGTCGGGAGGTAGAGAGTGAATCTTTTGGCTAGATAGGAAGGGCACGGTCCATTGAGGGCTTTATAGACGAGAACCAAGGTTTTAAAGCGCACTCTTTGGGCCACAGGAAGCCAGTGAAGCTCCTTCAACTGTTTGCGGACGCTGAGTCTCTTTGGGATGTTAAAAATGAGTCTCACAGTGGCATTCTGGACTACCTGTAGTTTTCTGATCAGATAGTCAGGTGCTCCTATATAAAGGGTGTTTGAGTAGTCCAGGCGAGAGAGCACCAGAGCTCTGGCTACCGTTTCCTTTGCCGTTTGTGGAAGAAGGGGAAAGAATTTGCGAAGGGTGGTCAAGGTTCTGAAACACGTCCCCGCCAGTCGCGAAACCTGGTCGCGAAAACATAGGTCGGCTCCGAACCAGATACCCAGGTTCTTGACTATCCCAATCTCACCCGCAGGGCATGTTGATTCACTGGGCCAGATAGACTCCTTAAAGTTGGTGGGAAATTGGCCGTAGAGCAGAATTTCAGTTTTATCCTCATTGCATTTGAGGCATGCTCTAGCTAGCCAGGTAAATACAGAGGATAAGCATTGGCGTACTCCAGAGGTGCATAAGTTCTCTTTTTTCCAGGTGAAGAGAAGCTGGGTGTCGTCGGCGTAGGCCATAATCTTAGCACCCCAGTTCTCTGCCAGCCGGATCAGAGGAGTTAGATAAATGTTAAATAAGAGGGGACTTAAGGTCGACCCTTGGGGAACTCCAGTTTCTACCCTTCGATTAGAAGAGTGGAAGGGGGGTAGCCAAATTTGCTGGGTCCGGTCTGTGTCAGTCTTCTGCGGACTGGACAGGAGAGCTTGGGGTGGCCAGTGGTCTGGACACTTCGCCCGACACTGGTTTTGTCTCCCCTTCTAACGTGGCTACGGAGGAGGGGGCTGCTTATAGCGTGGTGCTGATGATGCTGATGAGGGCGGCCAAGGCCCTGGGCCTTGAGCTCCCCGTCGCGGCCGTGAGGACTAACCTCCTCACTGAGGTCCTTAAACCGCAGTCAAGCTCGGCCGAGCCTCTGCTGCCGTTTAATGAGGCCTTGTCAGACGTTCTTTTGGGCACTTGGTCCAGGCCCGCCACAGGGCAGCCTGTGGATAGGAACGTGGCCAGACGCCACCGCCCGGCTCCGGGCGACCCTTGCTTTCTGTCTACCCACCCCACCCCTGAGAGTCTGGTTATCCAGGCCTCCAATTCCCAGACCGCATTCCTGTCGGCTCCCCCCAACCAGGAATCCAAGAGGTACGAGAACTACGGGAAAAAGGTTTTCTCCTCCCTGAGTTTGGGATTGCGGTCAGTCAATACCGCGTGCCTCTTGGGCCGCTACACCCGCTCTCTGTGGGACACGGTCGCGGCCGTGCTGCCAGAATGCCTGGTGGAGGTCCGGGCTAAACTCGGCGAGGCTCTTGTGGAAGGCCGAGATGCGGCACGGTATTCCATCCGTTGTGGGCTGGACACTACCGACTCTCTAGGCAGAGCGATGGCAACGACTGTGGTGATTCGTCGTCACGCCTGGTTGAGGTCCGCCAATTTCTCGGCCGATGTCCAAAACACACTTATGGACATGCCGTTCGATGGCCGTCGCCTTTTTGGCGACAAGGCAGACCATGCGCTTGAGCGCTTTAAGGACTCCAGGGCTACGGCCAAGTCCTTGGGCCTCTCGGCCCTGCGCCAGCAAACGGCTGCCTTTCGCTCCTTTCGTGGCCAAGGAAGGGGCGCCCCCACACGTGCTGCTAGCCACGCACCGCAGACTAATACACAGCGCGGTGGCGGCCGTGGAAACCAACCTGGCGGCGGTCGGGGACAACGGCGAGGCCAGTCCACACCTGCCCCTGCAGCATCCGCCTCAAAACCCTCCTAGTCCGTGCTTTCAGGCCCATGTGACGCCAGTGGGGGGCAGGGTTCGCCATCACCACGTTCACTGGCGCACTGTCACATCGGACAGGTGGGTGCTGCAAATCGTCCGAAGGGGCTACTCCCTCCCCTTCGAGACGACCCCTCCAGCTATGCCACCGCAGTACCACCGCGTGTCGGGGGATCACTTGCAACTTCTGCAAGAGGAAGTTATGGCCCTCTTGGCCAAGGGGGCCATCGAGTGCATTCCTGGGCCAGAAGTAGGCCCTATCTTGGACCTACGGAACGTCAACGGCTTCCTCCGGAAGGAGAAGTTCAAGATGCTGACATTGGCTCAGGTCTTAGCTGCCCTGGACCCAGGAGACTGGATGGTAGAGTTGGACTTGCAGGACGCCTATTTCGACATCCCCGTCCTGCTGGCCCACCGACGTTACCTGCGGTTCACGGTAGGCCACGAAGACTTTCAGTTTACCGTGCTCCCCTTCGGCCTTACCAGCGCCCCACGGGTGTTCATGAAAGTGATGGCGGGGGTCGCAGCTCATCTGCGCAGGTTAGGGGTTTCAGTCTTCCCCTACCTCGACGACTGGTTGTTGAAGGCGGGCTCGCCCCAGACAGTCGTCAGCCACCTCCAGACTACGGCCGACCTGCTGGGGTTCACCATCTATGTGCCGAAGTCACACCTGTGTTCCTCTCAGTAGCTCCTCTTCATCGGAGCGCTTCTAGACTCTGCGCAGTTTCGGGTTTATCCTTCTGAGCAGCGGGTTCGGGATATTCAGGCTCTGATTCCGATCTTTCAGCCTTTATCACGAGTCTCGGTCAGGTTGACGCTGCGGCTTCTGGGGCTGATGGCCTCCTGCATCCTTCTGGTGCATCACGCCCGGTGGCGGATGCGGGCTCTGCAGTGGGACCTTAAGTTTCAGTGGGCCCAGACCATGTCTTGATCTCGGAGGGCACTGCAAGACAGTTGCAGTGGTGGCTCACGGACCGCGATTGGGTCAGCGGCAGATCCCTCTCCCTACCCCAACCGGAGCACGTAGTTGTGACGGACGCGTCCCTCCAGGGCTGGTGGGGCCATATGGGAGAGGTGGAGATCAGAGGCCTCTGGTCTCCGGCGGAGTCCTAGCTCAATATCAACCTTCTGGAGCTGTGGGCGATCCGACTTGCACTGAAGGCATTCCTCCCCTCTGTCCGGGGGAGTGTAGTGCAGGTGTTATCGGACAACACCACCGCCATGTGGTACTGCAACAAACAGGGCAGGGTGGGGTCGTGGACCCTATGCCAGGAGGCTCTGCGCCTCTGGCAGTGGCTGGAACATCAGGGCGTGACCCTGGTGGTTCAACACCTGGCAGGTTCTCTGAACGCCAGGGTGGACGAACTCAGCCGTCGGTGCATGATGGATCACGAATGGCGTCTGAACTCGGACGTGGCGCGATGTCTCTTTCAGCAGTGGGGAGAGCCTTGGTTAGATCTATTCGCCACAGAAGAGAACGCGCAATGTCATCAGTTCTGCGTGTTGGAATTTACAAGGCAGCACTCGCTTGGAGACGCTTTTCATCGCGAGTGGAGTTGCGGTCTGTTGTACGCCTTTCCGCCTATACCACTTCTGCCCAGAGTGCTGAAGAGGATTAGGCGTGACCGGGCCCAGGTTATCCTTGTGGCTCCGGACTGGGCACGAAGGTACTGGTATCCCGAGCTACTCAGTATGTCAGTCGATCCCACGATTCGTCTGCCTCTTCAGGAGGACCTTCTATCGCATCAGCAGGGGACGGTCCTCCACCCGAACCTGTCCAGTCTCCACCTACAAGCTTGGAGATTGAGCGGCGACAGTTGAGGCCATTTGACTTGCCTCCTGAAGTCTGTAATGTCATTCTGGCAGCCAGGCGTCCCTCCACAAAGTCGGTATACGCCTGCAGGTGGAACAGATTTGTGGCATGGTGCATAGCAAAGGCTGTGGATCCTCTCTCTGCACCCCTTTCTGAGGTTCTCCTCTTCCTTCTTTCTCTTGCCCAGCAGGGCTCTGCTCTGGGCACTATCAAGGGCTACCTTTCTGCCCTTTCCGCCTTCTTAAGGCTACCTGATCAGCCATCTTTGTTCAAGTCCCCAATTGTAAATAGGTTTTTGAAGGGCAGAGATACAAACTCGGAGGGGGGAAGCGAGGAGGCCCCCACAGCAGCCGCCACCGCCAGGAGTCATTCTTTGCAGCCCACAGCGCCGCCGCCCCGGGACTACATCTCCCGGCAGCCTCAGCGCCGGCGCTGCAATTTGACATCACGAGAGCGCCAGGAGGCGCCTGAAAGCAGCGCTCTGCTCTGCTTCGCGGGACGCGAGCGGGACGCCGAGCGAAGCCCGGGAAAGGGCGGGCCCTCTGTGGCCCTCAGAGGCCCGAGTAGGTCGGGGCGGGCCATCCCCCTTGGCCTCTACGGAATAAGGTATAGTGTGCCTGTGACCTACACTTCTACAACCACTGCAGAGTACTCCTTTTGACATACATTGACATCCATTGACTTTATGCAGGGTTTTTCCTGCTGCACTGTCGCTATGTCTCATAAGGGGGCTCTCAATCCTTGTACTCTCCCAAGTGATCCTAGTAGGGGGAGGTCTGACTGCTATGCAGAAAGGATAGACAGGGCATTAGTACCTGTTATTCGTGAGTTGGAAGATTTAGAAACTCGCTTGCCCTCCCACACAGTAGACCCGAAACAACCCGAGGTGCAGCTTCTCAACACTACATCTAGTGTGTCCTGGTTGGAGGAATTGAACGCACTTTGTCACATTCAATATGTACCAGTTGAGAGTATAGCCGACCCACCTCAAGCCTTACCCAGCTCTGCACCTCCCGTACAACTGCCAACCAATTCGTTATTGAACACAAATGATAATATCCTGGTTGCCCCACTCCTAACCCCGTTAGTAGAAGTAAACATCAAACAACTTGGGCTCCCCAATTCTCCTATGGTCACAAGAAAGCGCCCCGGGGAAAACAGCATGGGGAGGGAAGCTAAACTGCTCAAGCCTTGGATAAATCCCTTACCGCTCCACAGCATGTCATCTACAGTACCCCAGGTCAGTGATAGTATTGAATCCTTTGCACCTCCCCATCAGGCAGCTCTTTTGGCCCTGATTGAGCGAGTGGTCTCTTCTCTACTATCCCCCCTGACTACAAGAATCAACTCCTTAGCGGATAGACTAAGCGATATTGAGACCTCATTTAGGGCACCGACTCAATCTAATAAGAACCTGACAGGAGTGGTACCACCACAGCCCTTATCCGCTACCAAGGTTTCCAAGTTAACACCTCAAAGAGGAAGCATCTCTCCTAACAGACCTATGCTCCCACAGAACTGCCCATGTATCTCCTCGCCACCCGTCACCGAATCCATTACCACGAAGAGTATCCTCGCTGACGTAGGGGTGCTAAATGTCCCCCCCCTATATGAGGAGAAACCTAGTACTAACCCAGTTTACACTAAGCATATACATCTGCCCCCAATTGCCGCCCCCTTTGTTTGTGTCCTCACTGGTGTTTTACCTATTACAAAGGGAAAAACCGAGAGACCGGAGGATTTAAAACACAAGGTCATCTATTGGCTGTCCAGGAATCAACCATTGCCAGCAAACATTGATGGTGCCATTCGAAGTGTTAGAAGGGTGGGATGGCTTGGCCCCCTTCCAAAGGCCCCTTCAGGCGACCTGGTGCTGGTTAGATTCTGGAGTGATCGGGTGGTGCCTTATCTACAATCCTGGCTTCCACAATTAAGGGATGGCCCGATCTCTGTCTGGGGTCTCAAAGATTTTTACCCCAGGTTCCGCTATCCTCGGCCCTTAGAGACAAGTCCAGAGAGAAAACACTACTTCCCAGAAAGTATTAACTACGTACAGAATGGCTCCAACATCCCCACCCGAAATTATTTCTTATGAAGGGTCTTCTAGTAGTGATATCCCGTGTTTAGTTAATCATTTAAATCGATTTATTTAATCAACTATTGCATTGACCTATGACTAATGATTATGTAATTCAGGTTACAACAACTGGAGATTAGGGACATGATACTTATTAACTCATTATGATGTGATATATGAATTTGTATATTTAACGAATGCTTTTTGAACTTTTTTAATTGTTTGTATGGAAAATGTTAATTCATCCGTTCCCTGTGAAGATATGTTTTTCTTCTGGCATTTTTTTATTTTATTTGGATTTTAAATTGATTAATGTAATGTACGCTTTTATGATATCCTTGTGATAATCGAATAAAGCTTCTTGATTTGATTTGATTTGATTTGAAGGGCATCACACACGTTTCCTCCTGTACCTTTCGTGATGCCCCAGTGGGACTTGACCTTGTACTTACTTACCTTATGTGTGTTCCCTTTGAGCCACTCCATAACTGCCCTCTCCGTCTTCTTACTTTGAAGACTGTGTTCCTGGTTGCCATCACCTCTGCCAGGAGAGTGAGTGAGCTCCAGGCTCTTTCTTCCACACCTCCTTTCCTCTCTGTCCATCCGGACAAGGTTGTGTTGCGTACAAGACCCTCTTTCCTGCCCAAGGTTGTCACGGCCTTCCACATCGGGCAGTCCATCACCTTGCCCACCTTCTTTCCGCCTCCGCATCCCTCGAAAGAGGAAGAGAGGCTCCACCGTGTGGACCCAAAACGTGCGCTCTCTTACTATCTGGATCGCACATGCCAGTTCCGGGTGGATGACCAACTCTTTGTTGGTTACGCAGGCGCTAAGAAGGGACGGGCGGTGCACAAGAGGACCATCTCTCGGTGGATCATTTTGTTCATCCAGGCGTGTTACTCCTTGGCTAAGAAGGAACCTCCTGTTGGGCTGAGGGCTCATTCCACTTGGGCCACGGCGACTACAACTGCCTTGGGCCGAGGGGTGCCCTTGCAGGACATTTGCCAGGCAGCTACGTGGGCCTCGCTGCACACGTTTGCGAGACACTACTGCCTGGACAGCCAAATCCGGAGGGATGGCTTCTTTGGTCGTTCCGTCCTCCAGGACTTTCTGGTGTGATTATTGGTTTGCAGACCCACCACCGGGGTTGGTATTGCTGGGGTATATATTCTAAGGTAAGGAATCTATCACTAACGTGTCTCTTTCAGATGCACAAGTTACTACTTGTGTAACGATATATCTGTAAGAGACATTAGTTAGTGATAGATTCCTTACCGACCCACCCATCCTCCCGGTTCTGCTAACCGATATCTAGGGTTAAGGTCATCCCCTTTCAGGGCCCTAGATTCTAGGCACCAGTGTTGGTTATTATCATGGCTCTGCGTTTCTAGCGCGGAAAAGCTGTGTATAAGAACTGACAGCACGCGGAGGTGGCTTCTAAGTACTCCGACAACGTCATCACGGCGCCCACGACGCGGACTACGGCCGCGGAGCCGCGGATGACGCCTACCGACGCGCATGGGTACTGCTACGCAAAATATTTCCGGATCCAGTCTGACGCCTGGGGATATTCTAAGGTAAGGAATCTATCACTAACTAATGTCTCTTACAGATATATCGTTACACAAGTAGTAACTTGTGCTTATAGTCTGACATCCCATCAAGGAGGCACCTGTAGCCACGCGCTCGCGGTGGGGGGAGGGAAGGGGGGTGAGGGGGGAATGAAATACAGTAAAAAGTAAAAAACAAAGAAATTAAACTTACCAGGACGAAGCATCTCCTCCGCCGGCGGCCGGTCCCGCGTCATCACATCACGTCTCCGAGTCCAACGTGACAAATCATAGGACTTGGGGCGGTATCCTGCCATTTGACACTGCATGTGGGCGATTCTACATCACCGTCCGAGCAGGAGCCTATCCGCAGACTGCTGCACTACACTAGGCATGCGCAGCATGCCTAATGTAATGCCAATGGAGTGGCCGTGCTAAATACAAAGCGCCCCTGGCTCGCAGATGCGCAGTAGGAGTCCAGTTCTCTGGACTCCTGCTGCTCTTGCCTGCCTGCATGCACTGAATCACGCATGCGCACTTGAAGCAGCTGCCAGCACAGTCCGGAAATGTAAACAGACAAATGAATTGCGTCTGCTTACATTTCTTGCTGCCTGTGTCAACGTTACAGTTTGTCTTGATTGTGATAAGTGGGGCGCTGCCCCGACGCCCCTAATGGACCAGCCGCCACTGGTTAGAACCACTGGTGTGTTCCGATGTGAGGAGTGTGTGCTCGGGGGGAATTGGTCACCAATGGGGACGTTACATGATATGAAATGTGTTACCTGGAATGTAATGGGGCTCCATACAATGCAGCGGCAACACAAGGTGCATGCTTACCTGGTGCATGCTTACCTGGTGCGGCGGGGGGCACACATAGCCTTTCCCCAAGAAACTCATATTAACCGATCTGAGGGATTAGCACTGAAACGTAGATGGAGGGGGCAATTATTCTAAACAATTTATTCAGCTTTTGCCTGGGGTGCTTTGATATGGGTCAGAGCGGGTGTCCCTTTCCAGCCGACGCAACAATTGGTGGAACCAGAGGGAAGGTTTGTAGTGGTGGTGGGGCGCCTCAGTGGGGTGGAGGTGACGCTATGTAGCATATATGCCCCCAATGTGGACCAGATCTTTTTCTTTGACCGTTTATCAGGGAGCTTAGCACCATACCTGACTAGTTCGATAATAATGGGAGGGTACTTTAACTCAATTGTAGATGTGGTGAAGGATAGGTCCTACCCCCTGCTTTCTGACGCCCCGGTACATATACTCTCCAAGGCGAGACGCGCGTGGCAGAATAATTGGTGGTTGGTTGATACATGGCGTGGGCATCACTTAGAGGAGCGGGATTACTCTTATTATTCTGGCCTCCATGACCTGCATGTGCGGCTTGATGCGATATTGTGTACCCTTGAAGTCCACTCCAAGGTAATAGATAGTGAATACTTGACTATGGCGATATCGGATCATAACCCGCTCTTAGTGCGGATACGATGGGTCAGAGAGAGAGCTGCGATTCCAACCTGACGGCTCCGACCGGAGGCGCTGGAGGACCCGGTCTTCCGCGAAGACGTGGGGACGGGCGTTAGTCAGTATTTTTATGAGAACGAGGGGACGGCAACGTCAGCGGCAGTTGAGTGGGATGCATTTAAGGTAGTATATTGGGGTTTCTGTATTGGCAAAATGATGGGGGTAAGGAAAACATTGTTGACATATTTAGAGACGGCAGAGCGCCGGTTGCGAGAAGTTGAGAGAGCCTACCCTGGGGACCCAGGAGCGCAGAGTGAAGTCTTGGAGGCTAGAGAGGCCGTGGCAGTACAGGTGGATAAACTGCGCTCCTTTGACCACAGGTCCTACAGAGCGAGGATGCACGCAGAGGGGGATAAATCAAGCGCTCGGCTGGCGTGGTTGGCTAATCCGAATCCCATGGGGACACCAATACTGGGACTGACAGCCCCGACAGGAGAAATGGTATACACGCAACAAGGGATAAATAGTTTATTTTTGGAGTATTATACTGAGCTCTAACGCAGCAAATTGAGTCAGGGTGCCGACGACATAAGGGAGTACCTTGCAGACTTGGCCCTGTCGCGCATGGAGAAAGTGCAGGAAGGTTCGCTAGGGCGTTAGATCACGATCGGAGAAATCAGGAGTGCAATCAAGCATATGACGCGTAATAAAACGCCTGGGGTGGATGGCCTACCAATAGAATTCTATTCCACGTACGGGGATCGCTTGGCTCCGTGCCTACAAGCGGTATATCAGGAAGCACTGAAAGTGGGGCAGTTACCAGTGACCACTCGGGAGGCTATTGTTGTTCCCCTCCTGAAGCCGGGGAGGGAACCCTCTGACATGATGGTATATCGCCCACTCTCAATGTTCACGACCGATTACAAAATTTGGCGTAGGATCCTTGCATCTCGCCTCCTCCCATACATGTCGCAGCTGGTTCATCGGGACCAGGCGGGTTTTATTCCTAAATGGAACACGTCTATTAATGTGCGGCGACTACTTCGTATTTTGGGAGAGGACCATGGTTTGCCACCTACCGCAATGGTTCTCTCGGTCGACATTGAGAAGGTCTTTGATAGCCTGGAATGGCCGTTTCTTTTCCAAGTCATGCGAGCGATGGGTCTGGGAGAGGCATTCGTGGGGTGGACCCAGATTCTATACAGCTCAGCAACGGCCCGAGATGGTATTGTCGCCCTGTTTAGTGGGGCGAGGGATACGACAAGGTTGCTCACTGTCTCCACTGCTGTTGACTCTTGCGATTGAGCCATTGGCCGCATGAGCCAGATCAGGGAAGCATTATGTCAGCCTGGAGTTACGTGGGGACATGCAGTATATCTGGCTTTAGATGATCTGCTCATGTGTCTGGCCGCCCCAGGAGAGGTCTTATCGGGAGCGACGATGCTCCTACGGAGGTTTGCTGTGGTTTCAGGGCTTAGAGTGAACTGGGGGAAGACTTGTCTGTTCCCGGTACATCAGGCGATGGAGAGTCCTGATTACCTGCAAGGGAATACGATGGGAACCTCACTGCTTGCCTTATCTAGGGACTAATATCTATCATAGGCAGGAGGACCTCTTGGAGGGTAATGTGGGCAGAGCGGTGCATGGGATCAAATGGAGCATGGCATTCTGGGTTACGCTGCCATTATCGGTAGCAGGCCGAGTGGCACTTTTGATGATGGTAGCACTGCCTAGGCTGCTATATTATTTCAGGACGCTCTCGAACTGGATTCCAAGCTCAGTGTTCGGGACGCTCCGGTCCATGACAGGATTTTTTTTTATGGGGAACGGTAGACGGCGAGTAGCACTGGCCACGATGATGCGACCCCGGGCCGAGGGCAGATGGGCGGTCCCAGACTTTGAATTGTACTATCTGGCCGCTCAATTGCAGTGGCTTACCCAAGCGGTGGCTAGGGAGTTCAGGGGCCCGGATGGCTTGATGGACCGATGGCTTCCACGCCATGTTTATCCTTTGTTGTCCTTTGTCAGCGGATGCGAATAGGCTCATTAACCCACGAAGAGCGAGCACTGAGATCATGCTGGAACCGAAGCAGGCGCAGAGGTGGGGTTACTCGTCCATATGCCCCGGAGATTCCTTTGGGCATGTGCACGGCCCGCCCGCACGGGGGGGGGACTGGTCCGCGCTAGCCGTATGGTAGGAGCGGGGGTTGCAAATGATTGGGGACCTATACGAGGAGGGAGTCCTTTTGCCTTATCAGGCATTGCAAGGTAGATATGACCTACCCAGGGGTGATTTTTACTGCATGCTGCCTTAGTGTCAGCGGTCCAACGACATTGGGGAGGAGGGTTATCGGAACCACAGACGTCTTTAACATGTCAATATGTCGTAATGGCAGCAGGGACAGTCAAAGCTATAACGTGCTTATATAGGTGAATGGTGGAAGAGGGACTGCAGCCGCTGAATCAATTGCAGGGGAGGTGGGAAGCAGACCTGGGTAAAGACGTTCCAGAAACGACATGGGCTAAGATAGTGGAAAGAGCGTGGAAGAGCACGCGTAACGCTAGATTCCAACTTATTCATTTCTACATATTAGATAGGGCGTATTTAACTCTAGCGGGGATAAATAAATATTTTAACGTGGATACAGCCCGATGCCGCTGATGCCAATCGGACGCAGCAGACTTTCTCCATATGATGTGGAGTTGCCCGCAGCTAGGAACATATTGGGAGGAGGTGGTTGATGTACTGTGTGGAGTGACGGGATAGGCAGATCGAACCCGACATGGGAGCATGCATATTACACTGGTTTCCCCACAGGGCGCGGACGAAAGTCACAAATAAGTTCTTAGACCTGGGGTTGCTGCTAGCCAAAGGGGACTTAACGAGGCAATGGAAAACCAGGCAAGGACCCAGAATCGAGCGTTGGAGGGTGGAGTTTACTGCTTGGGCGGCTAGTGAGTGTGGTTCGGTTTCAGCAAGCTAGGAGAGCTAACAATGAGAAGGCACTGGAAATCGCAAAAGCATGGGAAGCTCTGGTTGCGTTGCTGACGTTGCCTGAACCAGAATCTGATAATGAATCACAGGATGTACCGCTGGGTACTCCCCGGATTGACAGCTTATAACGGGGGTCCTGCAGATCCGGGGGACAATGTTGCGGAATTACGAATGACCTAGGCCAGGTTGCCATGTTGGGAGAGTAAGACAGCCACACAACCTTGAAAAGTTACGAAAATTGATAATTCTTCGTTCATGTTAACCAGAACACACCGGTGGATGGGGCTAGGGAGGGTAAAGGGAGGGAGGTGGCAAGTAATTCGGGGAGCGCAGATCTTGGCTGACACAAAGATGCATAATGTTATGGTGCAAATGTAAATCGAGGTGGTCATCCAATAGTAGGTGGCACTGAGAGAACAGCATAATAGAGATTATAACGTGTAAGAAAGTTCAGATGATGGATGTGAACCAATGCAAATGTATCAAGAAATGTGCCCCATGACAATAATGTGCTACAACTATGGATGTTAAGTTTGTGGTGAAAAATCAATAAAATATATTTTTAAAAATGGTAAAGGGAATGTATGTGGTAGGTAATCATATCGTGCCTGTCTCGGAATGTTAGGGGCCTTAATGACCTGCTGAGAACAAGACATGTAACAGCAAACCTAAGCCGCTATAAAATTAATATTGCCTATCTGCAGGAAACGCACCTTACTCCAGACACCGAGAATAGGACATATATGCATGCTGTGATGACCCCGGTTGCTATGTGAAATGTACAAGACGCAATTCATCGAACCCAACTTACTCTACTGAACCCATACAGTCTGAATAATGATAACCCAGCATTCTAAACAACGATGTGGAACAAACTACTCACACTAACGACATGCACTGTTCTGCTGGAGTGGTGGACTGGGGAGGGGGAACTCTATACTTGCTTGAACCCCACGCTTGATAGATCAGTCTCCACGCACTTGCACGGTAAGCGGGCTGCTCAAGCTATACTTTCCAGCATGGAAGATCACAGGATTTGCAGAGAACAAACTATACCACCAGGTGTGAAGGCATATTCATATACTCTGTTCATAACACATGGTCGTGTATGGTCTACTAGCTGACGACTTAAGATGTAATGACTGGACATGGGCTATTACACACCGCCCCAGAGCACTATCAGACTACACCCCAGTATTGCTTACGATAGTGATCAATACACATGCATCCACCCAATTCCTGTGAAGGTTTCGGCCTAAGGAGCTATCAGACCCGGAATGAAATACGGTACAGCATAACAGCATACATAGGGGGGCAACACAGGTTCGGTGGAAAGGGCAAGTACTCTGTGGGAAGCGTCTAAAGCTACCATTAGAAGCACATGCATTTGTAAACAAGCCGGTATCATTAAAGCATTGTGTAAGCAATTGTGCAACACAGAGCAGCAGATACAAAGAAAACATGCTGAGAACCTAAAATGTTTGCTAAAATACATCAGCTGGTGAAAGATTATAATGCCCCAGTTGACCTAGAGATAAAACACATGTCTACGCAGTGGAAGACTGGGACGAGCTTTGGCCTAAAAGCTAAAGACAATATGGGCGCACACGAAAATACTCAAAATTAATTCCCCCGATGGCACGGAATACTATGACACCAAGAACATACTGGAAGTCTTCACAGATTATTATACTAACATATATAAAATGTATGACATGGGCTCGGCTAAAGAGCTGAGTAGCTACCTAAATGAGATTGCGCTGGCCTGGCTATCGGATGGTGAAAGGGAATTTCTAGCACAGCCAATCACAGTAGACAAGGTCAAAGAGACCATATTGAACTTCCACGAAGCAAAGCCCCAGGACTGGATGATCTAACAGGTGAATTCTATAGAGAATTTCCTCCCCTCCTAGTGCCACACTTGCTTACACTATAGAAGGAGAAATATGACACAATTGTTACCTCCCACACTACGTGAAGCGCTTATAGTTACCCTCCTCAAGCCACAAAAAGCATTGGAGCTCTATGGGTCTTACAGGCCTCTATCACTCATAAACGTACATGTAAAATGTCTAGCTAACAGGTTAATGCATCTCCTGCCTAACTTGATCTTGCCGGATCAGTTGGGATTCGTGCTGAAGATGTCACAATTTACATACCATCTCCGCACTACTCCACCAACAAACCCTCAATTGGACGCTGAGGTAGTGTTATTGGACGCCGCCAAAGCCTTAACTCAATAGTTACATGCTTGCGATTTTGCAATGTATGGGCATGCCTGCAAACTTCATACAATGGATTCAACTATTGTACTCCGGTCCAATGGCCTGAGTATGAATAAATGGGCGTACCTCTAAACCCATAAGAATCTGCAGGGGATGAGGCAGGTCTGCCCCCTCTCCCCACTGCTATTCGCTGTAGCACTGGAACCAATGGCCTTTACTATACGACAGTGCCATGCTCCCACAGCTCTGTGCTTCAATCTGAGACCACTCTCCATCTCCCTCTATCCTGACAACATGGTGTTATATGTTAACCACTTCGCACCACTGATTCAGGAATAGCTAAACTTTGGGAGATTTGCGGACCTCACTATTAACTGGGACAAATCCTTTTGTCTTCCCACTCACAATGGCCACTGTGTCCTGTGAATTGGAGTACCCACTGAGGTAGGGTACTGGCCCAGTGAGATACCTCAGGATATGGCTACACCGATACCCAGACAAGACTGTACGTAGCAAATATGGCACTGCTATATCAAGCCCAGAGGATAAGGTACAAAGATCTCTATAGGGCTACCGAAATATTTCTTTAAGACACAGCAAACACACCTCACCACCCTCGTCTGGACAGATTCAACCCAAACTACGATGGTAGATATTTACCTTGCCCTATGCAAACGGTGGTTCAGCCCTCATGCATACATCCCATCTGTTGTGGTGAAATCAGATAGTGTATGCCCGATTCCAATAAGCACCATTTTGACTCATTGGGTGAATAGTGAAATAAGAGAGAAATCAACACGGTGCGCGCATGGCAGCGATTACAATCTTGTAGAAAACACAGGAGCAAAAACCCGTCAACCACATTGGGATTGGGGTAAATAATTAGAATAAACATATAGTATCCCAACTGGTATTATTGAAAGACAATTAGAATGGATATGCAGCAAACATTATCAGAGCAGGAAATAAGGAGACTCATTGAATATTCCAAAGGTGCTCATGGCATCACATTTATCTGGAGGTAGTTGGGCAAGATACAGTTGTAGCAGCACTGTAGGTAAACAAATTACAATACAACTTGGTGCTCAAAGTGTGCAAGTGATGAACAGGGTGGCAACGCAAGTGACAATGTGATCAGCATAAACGGCGCAAAGTGACTGGTGCTTCGATATATACAGTGAGGAAATGAAACACAATGTGGCTCCAGCTGAATTGTGAAGCTTGAGTTCTAAGTTAGGTTGATTGCAGTAAGGATGAACCACATTGTGGGCTGTGCCTCTTATTGCGCTGAGTGGTCGACAACGTTTCGATCCTCATTGTTTGGGATCATCTTCAGGAGTGGGTTGAAGAGGAAACAGTGCTGTAGTTACTGGAATGTCAGAGGCGATCCAGGGAAAGAACAAATTGGTCTCGCGGGTGAGGCAGGCCTGAATGCTGGGTAGAGTAGGGCCGAGGACAGTAGTTCCGTCGGTCGCGATGAGACCGACGATCCGTGAAGTGATCGGGGTCCGGAGAATCAATCTCGGGCTGAAACAGGCAGCGAATACGGGTTCGATCGAATCTGGCATAGTCAAGGCAGCGATTACAAGCACGGGCCACTCAGGATCTTCTCTATGCCCAAAACTCGTGCTACGGTACCACCCCCTTTTATCGGCAACACATGAGGAAAACAAATTAGAGATCCTAGACAAAGTGTCACTATGCTATATTACGAGTAGGGGAGGTCATTACATTAGAAGATATCCCTCACCCGCAATATCAACTCCTCTGCTAATTGTCGCATAGTTGCCCTTGTGCTGCAGTTCGAGCTGCGTTCTCCCATGACCCTCCCACTCTACATGCACTGCATGTACTGTTGATCACTACTACGCGCTGGAGGCTGATAACCATGTTCTACAACAGTACTCAAACAGAGAGCCAAAAAACGACAGAGAAAGCATCGAGCAGATGGAATGAAGCACTGAAGCCATCACTGACACAAGTAGGATGGGTTTTTTGTTGTACACAAACAGGCATGTTATCCCCTAATGATAAACTGCCCATAATACACTGTAAATGTTTGCACCAACTCTACCATACTCCTGTCATACTCCACAGATATGCAGGGAGGTGGATGCTGACGTTGTCCACCTGGCCTGGATGTGTCTCCCAGTATTCAGCTACTGGACACATAAAAAGGACGTACTATCAAACATGTTAATGTAACAGATAGAATAGAAAACCCAAAACGGACTCTTGGGCTTCGTTAAATATGTGTCACAGGTGGCACGGAGACTGACAGCAATGGCCTTACTGCTGGCAAAACGAATAATAGCAATATGCTCGGGTAAACGCTCAGTACTGACGAAACAGCAATGGATAGCGGATCTTGTCTACTACGGTGGCCAACTTGTAAGTACGCAGAACAGCTGCCGGTGGCATCCTGCCCTAAGGATATATGGGCCCCTCTAACGGCCTGACTGCTGACAGAAGGTGATAATGCTTCATAGAGACAGTGAACGTGGTCACACTAATACGAGACATTTGGTCCAATACGAATCTGTATTGTACTCAACTCCTGTATTGTTGCGTGGTAGCTTTCTCTTCAACTATAGCTCATATACTGGTATCAAACTTCTGTTTTTTCTAATTTCACGGATTTGTGATGTAATAGACTCTCAACTAATAACATTTATAGTAATAAAAAAACTTCTGCTTAAGATGTAAAGTAAAGCATTCTCCTAATTAAGTTTCCCTTTGGTGGTAAGCGTATAAATTTATAATAGACCAAGCATGTAACCATTTTGCCAAACCCTGTTTTGTCTTTTAAGAATAATAAAAGTTTGAGCGATGTATCTACAATTGTTTTCGAGTACGGCAACTTGTAGTGTGGTATCCCATTGCTTCTGAACATCAAGTAAATCTGTTGCTGTTTGAAAGTACCTATTCCAAGAGTTGGTTTTACTGTCTCTTTTTTAATTTATTTCCTTCAAATATATAGCATTTAAATGACTTCTTTGTTTAAAGTATAACACATTGTAACAAACGCTGCTTGTGGCGAACGTACTTGTTTAGCTAGGCCGTATTCTGGACAGATACGGGTTTGGGATATGGTTTTCAGTAAGCAATGTAATATTCTTGAAGTATTACGTTGGACCAATTAAAAAACGTTTGCAAATTTCGTAAGTGTTGCCCCTGCAGCATAGTTTATTGATGGCAATAATTTCCTTTCATCTACTCACAGTAGTGATCCTAAAGAATAGAAGCTGAAGATGGACAGTAGTAAACCCTGTCCCTGCTCAAGGGCTAAAAGAAACAAGCATTTGCTATGCAATAGGTCTCACATTACTGAAAGTTTGAGCTATTGGCGTTGCTAATAATAATACAACGCCAATAGTTCAAACTTTCAGTAATGTGAGACCTATTGTAGTGCAAATGTTGGGTTTTCTATGTATTCACTTTTGAAGCAATCGTGCCACTCGTGCTTTAGCTTAAGATGTTTTAAGCTAAAGAGCGGGTGCTGTGATTGTAACAAAAGTCAATGAATAGGAAGAAAATGTGGCACCCACACTTCAGCTTAAGTGGGGTGTGCCGCAATTGTAACAAAAGTATAGAAATAGAAAAAAAGGCATGCAGCCGAGTTTGGCGAGCCGCAAATAAGAGAAAGAAAGGCTCTCCGGCCACTACTGCAGCTGCGGCGTGCCGTGCTGTTAAAAAAAAATAGTGCTCACAGGGTGTAATTAAAACATCGAGGGGCCAATTCCGATCTCGGTTGGAAAGCACTCCAACCGAGCTGGATCCGGGGTGTTTTCCGACCGATCCGGACTCCTGCAGTCCAACCGAGCGAGTACGATGCAGTCGTATGCTGTCGAACTCGGTTCGGTCGGACTCTCATAGAAGTCAATGGGAGCCGATCGTACGATGCATACATGGGCTCCCATTGACTGAATGGGTACGTTGCGGACAAGTGCGCCCCCTACAGTGGGTACGCTTTGGTACCATCCGCACCGTACATGCCTGTGTTGGGGAGACCCATGGGTCTGCCCCTGTGTCCGAGTCGTAAGGCTACGGGTAACAGGGTGTCCGGCGCGGACCCCCAAAGTCCACCTCCGGGAGATATTTTGAGCCGGACGCTCTGACTCGATCCGGCTGTCCGAATCCAGCATCGTAAAGGCTCGGTCGGAATTCGCATCCATTGCGCGCCGCGGTTAGCTTACGGCCGAGACGTACGGAGCAGTTCGGACCCGGAAACAATTCGGACGGAGATTCCGTGCTTCTTTGCATCGTACTACGTCGTCCGGACCCGTGCACGAACTGGACGGAAATTCAGCCTCCGATTCGGATCTGCTGATGCCGATCCCTTCCGACCGAGATCGGAATCGGCCCCCTAGAGTAACAACATATGTATAACAGGTAGTCCTCATGGGAGATTACAACAGGAGAAAAGGATGTACTAAGGTGGGACTACTAAGCCTATTGATGAATCAAAAGCCACAATTTACAAAGGACAGTAACCAAAGCCAATTGAAAAGATGGGCAGAAAATAGGCAGAGCTTAAAGTCAATACCTGAATACAGCATATATCGAAGAGACAGCACAAGCGATGCCTAGGTGACACCTACATTTTTTTTAAAGCAACTCGCATGACACAATTAAATCCCTACGTTGGAAGAATAAGATTACAAAGAGAACCCCTAGTAGGCCGGAAGATGTTTTCTTCAGGTGACCCAATTACTAGGATTCCAGCAATGGGACACCATTTATGTCGCCAGAGTGGGCAACATTATGGCCAGGACTAGTCTAAACTCCACTCAACTTTCAGACAGGATTTGAACTACACCACAGCTAGTTTTTCTGATACCTGCAACTTCGATTCTCCCTTAGGCCCTACATTGTGGGACAAACAGAGCTCCCAGATTTTAGTCAGTTGGAGGCACAAGTATGATGGAAGAACTCCAGAAACATCTCAAATATATATGCCATTGGGTAATAACACACTTGACTCATTTGCATGCCTGCGTGAGGCTTGTGAAGGGGTCTTGGGTCCACAAACGGACTATGCCTGCCTGGGGGACGCACGACTCCTCAAGATGGGCTCCTGTGGCATAAAAATTTGGGCTTATCCAGTTGAATTATTTGCACTGCACATACTTTACGCTATATAGATTGTTGAGACAAGGACGGGTGTATTCTCCACTTTGCCTTTGGTGCTTAATACATTTTGGAAACTTGGTTCACATGGTCTACAGTTGTGCGTTGATTTGCCTTCTGTTTGAATCACTGACAAAATATCAATGGACGAAATATTGTGTTCCCAAAATATCGAGACATAAATGTCGATGTCAAAAATATCGACATCTTATCTACATAATGGTAAGTACTAAAATCTCGAGAGAAAAATATAGTTGTTAAAAATATTGAAGTAAAAAATATAGTTTTTTTTAAATGTACAAAAAATAATGTAAAATAAATTAAATACATATAGCTTATTAGACAATGTTAACAATTAAAAGTAATAAATGTAATGTCCAAATAAATTAAACATACATATATAAAATGTAGTATACATATTTACTTAATAATTAATCAATAATTATTTTAATACATTATAAAATGTTAGAAATATATTAAAAATTATAATAAATATATATATATATATATATATATATATATATATATATATATGTATATATATATATATATATTCACTGAAAAAACCATAGGTTATAGACCATATATAGTTAGGAATTAGCATTTACAAAACCTTGAAAATTCACTGAAAAAACCATAGGTTATAGACCATATATAGTTAGGAATTAGCATTTACAAAACCTTGAAAATTCACTGAAAAAACCATAGGTTAGAGACCATATATAGTTAGCTGGACATTTTATTGACATAAAACCAATGAAATTCCATATATAGTTAGTTGCACTAACTATATATCGCGCACCCGCAATCCACTGCTGATGATGTCACATATTACATCATTCATGACATGGTCAGTGACATCACTGATGACATCACTGATGACATCTCAAATGACATCACTGATGACATCTCAAATGACATCACTGATGACTACATCCAGTGACTGTATAAGTCTGTAAAGTTAAAATATGTCTTACATATTGAAGAATTAGTGGATGTATAAGTGTCTGGACGAAGGATTTAGTAGGTGCATGACTGAATGTATGAGTGAGTGATTAAATGTGTCTCACTGAGTGCATGGGTTAGTGACTAAACTGTCTTAATTTGTGCATCATTATGTCTGTTGTTCTGTAAACTGCTGCATGTGTTGATCAGTAGCTATATGAGTAACTATATGGGTTATTGATTGATTGCCCAAGTATTTGTATAGGAGACTGAGTGTGTGTGTGGCTAGCTGGGAGGTGTGTGACTCTGTGCAGATCAATCTGTACTTGTATCAATGATTGTATAAGAAACTAAGTATGTGTTAGTACATGTTTGAAAATGTAAGGTGCTCTATGTTTAACTGTATAGACAAGAAAATGGAAGTCTCATTGATTCTTTACAGGACTGACTAGGTGTGTAAGTAACTCCATGGATGAGTGGCAGACTGTGAGTGTCTGTATAGGTGTATGAGTGCATATGATAGTGTTGTAAAGATGAGTGATTGTATGTATGAATGATTGTATGGGTGAATGAGTGAAGGTGTGTGTAGACGTAGCAATCAGTGAGTGCGTATGTAGTAACTAGTATTGGTGTGTCAATGGTTTCAAAAATTATACTCTTTTTAACACTGGGTGAAACAGAGGTTATATTAAAATGTGAGGAGATGCATTGTATTGTCACATGAATGATATCATCAGTGATGTGGTCATTGATGTCAAATGAGATGTCATCAGTGATGTCATCAGTGATGTCATTTGAGATGTCATCAGTGATGTCATCAGTGATGTCACTGACCATGTCATGAATGATGTAATATGTGACATCATCAGCAGTGGATTGCGGGTGCGCGATATATAGTTAGTGCAACTAACTATATATGGAATTTCATTGGTTTTATGTCAATAAAATGTCCAGCTAACTATATATGGTCTCTAACCTATGGTTTTTTCAGTGAATTTTCAAGGTTTTGTAAATGCTAATTCCTAACTATATATGGTCTATAACCTATGGTTTTTTCAGTGAATTTTCAAGGTTTTGTAAATGCTAATTCCTAACTATATATGGTCTATAACCTATGGTTTTTTCAGTGAATTTCAATGGTTTTTTAATAGCAAATATCATAAGCTGTCGAATGTCAAGTACGTTGTAAGTAAAAACATTTTCGTGTTTATGCACACTGATCTGCTTTGAATGCTGCCCCCCACCCCTCATTTCTATTAGGAGTACTCTCTCTTTGCAGATAGTGAAGGGTAGTTAACGCAGCCCTTTGCCCCCTTTGTAATCCGTCGTGCCTGCTTCTCTCTCCATTTGATTGATTGTTCTCTTTGGTTCATTCTCTATTTACAAACAAGCACAGAGTCGCAATACTCTGTTTAGTCTTTGCAGATAGCGAAAAACCGTGTAAAAAAACAAAAGGAATCGAGCAAAATCAGTAGGCCACTAATGGGATCTCTTTTTGACCTCGCTAAAATAGAAACATTAGGAACAACCTGTTGAAAATAGCAATGCGTATGTACATAAGCGGCGTTCATTTGTGTTCACAGTACCCCTTGTTGATTGTTTGAATCGAGCATTGAATTGTTCGAAGTTGGTTCTCTTAAGGATCTTCTCTGCCTGCAAACGAGGAAGAATAGGAATATTCTCTCTCCCTTTGCAGATAGTGAAGGGTAGGTAACGCAAGCCTTTAACACGTCGTACCTATTTCATTCCTCATTGATTGATTGATTGTCCGAACATTGACTGTTTGGGAATTAGTTCTTTTTGGAGGTATTCCCTGTTTGCAAATAAACGTAGGAAAATCTTTGCAAGTAGTGAAAGGGTACGTAATGCGGACCTTTCTCCCCCGTTGTAATCTGTCATGCCTATCTACTCCCCACTGATTGATGCACCTGTTTCACCCGGACCATTTACTAGACATACGTCATCTGGCCCGACCAGAGAGCACCCCTAGTGAAAAGGACATATGCAATAATAACGAAGTGATCACTGTATCCTGTTAACAGAAACTTTAGCATGAAACAACCTGGAAAGAAAAGAATAGGAAAACGAAAATCAGTAGGCCACTGATGAACATGAACTTTTATTAAACAACGAACAAAGAAACGATAACATAACGTAATGATAAAACCTGTTAATGTCCTAGAAACAAGAAAACGTTAAAATATGCCATTGGTGAGAGACCAGAAAAACAGTAAGAGAAACCAAATCACCCCTCGCTGTCCCACCGCCTGCCACGCCAAAAAAATCGATAGACTAGGGAAAATGCAAGTCAGTAGAACATCCGCCCCCACTCTGGAAACTTCCAAGGTGGAGCAGGGTTCCGGCTACGCCCAGCCGGGAGCAGCCCATATGAGGCAGGTCCTGCTGCCACGCCTCGGCCAGGAGATCCTAACGTAGGGTGTAGCCGGAGGAGAGGCCGAGACCAGCGGGACCCGGCCAGGGGATTGCCTTTACAACGCTGAACAGTTGCAGGGGGGGGGGAATGTCTCCTCGACCCTCCCCTCTCTCTCCCAGTCCGGCCGCGGTGGCCCTTGAGAGTTGCAGGTAGTCCCGCAACATGCTCTTCCGGTCCGGCCACCAACGGTCGGGGGGCCGAGGCCGACGGGATCCGGCTGCAGCCGATAAACCAAGAAACCCGTTCATGGGGCCAGAGCCAGGGGCGTCCGGCCGACATCTACCGGAAGCCCGGCCCGAAGACGGACGGGACACTTCTTCTTTCTTGTATAATTGCTGCAACAACCCTGGGGGGGGATGTCTTGCACATGCCTCCGACCCCCCCCCCCCTCGTCCTCATCGCCTGGTCCGGCCATAACAAATATCAAGCGAGACGCCGTGGGGTGCACTGGGAGGGAGAGACGGTGCGAACAGGCCTCTCCCGCCTCCCCAGTGGAGGCTTCCCAGCTGCACCCTCAGCGCTCCAGGCGCCCGGAAAAGAGTTCTTCCACTGTGGCCATGCTGCAACGTCTCGCCCGGCAGGGTGGAGCCCGTCCGCTCATTTGACCCCGCGATCGCCAGTAGCTACCGAACTCTCAAAATGGCGGTCGACCTGGCAAGAGCGGGCCCAGCATAAAGAAATGGCCCGGTCACTGGTTGACTCCACCACCGTAGTCCTCCACGACCTTGAAGATTCTAGAGGAGCCGCGGGAGTCTCCGACCCCCGATGGGGAATGACTGCCATGATCACCCGTGGAGTGACGAAACTGTATTCGCGGGACGTCGGCGCCAGCCTCACTTTGAATTACTAGAATCCTGCAGACCTCACTTCCGGTAAAAGCACAGTGTGACCCGGTAGGAAAAATTGTTGCACCCCCTCCCCTTTTTGACTGATAGTTCAAACCACCGATCCTTTCCTTTGCCCTTTTAACGGAACTTTGGACTGCCTCCCCCTCTTTTACATTTTCTAGAGAAAACAAAACATTAACCACTACATTAGCATAGCAGTTGACACCAGAACTGTTTTCAAATTGAAAACCAACAACATCTTCAACAGAATCCTTTTTGTTTCTGCTGTGACCCTGCTACAGCACAGGCATTGTCCCCAGCAGTATTTCTGCAATGCCGGTAAGAATAGCTGTGGTGCCTACTGGACTCACTCACCCCCGCGGCGCCCCACGCCGTTATGTGCTGGGCGGCAACTTGCTAGACATCACTTTAGTGCCATCTAGATTTCAGCGCGTTCTGCTGCCTTGGAACTATTCGCACAACAGACCGCTACTGACAAGAATATTTCATTATTGGTGCTGTCAATTTCAATAAATCTATTGGATAATTCAAAAGAAATTGCCACGGTTTCTTCGTTGTTTAAATGTTTTTACTGTTTTTGTTTTGTTGTATATATTTATATGTTATTAAAGTTTTATATTCCTACTACTTTGTTGGAGTGCTATATATTTTTAATGTGAGACATAATTGTAAAAACTTTGATGTACAAAGAGTCATTCCTGGAATCTTCCGCTTCAGGCTCGATCCCCTCCCCAATCACAATACAGGATAGTTTTCAGATAGTAGGAACACGTGTGGTGTGACGGATCTCATCGGGTGTGGGCCTTGATCTACTATAACTCCTTTGAAGAGGGGTGATTCTTTACAGCTGAGGCCATAAACTACATCTGCAGGGCTAGCTGATAGCCTGGACAATCGGACACAGAGGAAGAGGAGTGTCAGAGGGTGCGGTAGTGAATAGGGCGAAAGGGAGGTGTCGGGCGGGCACAGAGTGTGATTCTCAGGGAAGAGCAGCGCAGATGGGGGGAGGTTTATTGCCCATGCATAAGACAGAGAGCGGGGGTGACCAGTGCCTGGGGAAGATGCTTGCGAGGGTGAGGAGCCATGCTACGAATCGACAGCGTGCAGAGAGTGGGTCTGGTCAAGACATCTAAAATGGCTGCCGTGCACGACAAAAGTGTGGCATTTCAAAAAAGGCAAGATGGCGCAGACAATGTTTTTCAACACTTCCTCATTTCCTTCGAATCGAACGTTAACAGACGTTGGGGCATATTACCACAGTTAAGCGATATTTATCGCTAACGATGCTTACCAACGAATTTTTTACCGCTAAGCATCGTCAGAAATTATCAAAGATAAACCTTGCTATTATCAAGGTTTATCACAAATGCGATAATAAACGGCCGCAATGCATGAATATCGCTAAAAACTCAGCGATATTCATACATTACCGAGCTAATGCTCTTAGCCATGTTATCCACCTCCCATTGGATAACATGGCTAAGAACTGCTCAGGGCAGGTGTTACTTTTTGGAGATATTCGCGCTTAGCGCGAATATCTCCAAAAGTTGGTAATAGGAGATAGATATCTTGCATGTTGTAATGCAAGTTATTGTGGTATATGGAACTCATACCATAATCTCTCAGGAAAGCAGAAACTGATCCTTTTGGGACCGCCTAAAAAGGCCTAGGGGGTGAGGAGTACTCTACTTTGCCCCCTTTTCACGTTCCGAACTATTTTATTTTACTCTCTTCTGTAATTACACAAAATAGCACCGATAAGATGCATCGGAGACACACAGTGAGAGAAAGGAGGCCGGAGATGAAGAAGAGATGTCAAATACACATTGGAGATAATATAGTGGCAAAAGGGAAGTAAATATGAGTAAACTTACCATGTAACATAAAAATGTTGCACTCTATACTATAAGTCTCATTTTATACTACAATCACTTCGCTACAACCTCATAAATTAAAAATAAAAATGAATAATGTCTCAAACAATTTTTGATTTCTAAATATAAATTTATTCTTCAGAATTTTCTAAATTTGAAAGAACTAGTAACATGTCCTCATCAGCAATGTCCTCATGAAAAGTCTGCAATAATGATTCTTGTAACTCTATCGTCTCCAAACACTCGATAAATTCGCCATCAAGAGATTGATCAAAAAAATCATTCAAGTCATCTCCTCCTTCTGACAATATTTCATTATTGGTGCTCTCAATTTCAATCAATGTAGTGGAATCATTCAAGTCATCTCCTCCTTGTGACAATATTTCATTATTGGTGCTGTCCATTTCAATCAATCTAATGGAATCATACAAGTCATCTCCTCCTTGTGACAATATTTCATTATTGCTGCTCTCAATTTCAATCAACGTAGTGGAATCATTCAAGTCATCTCCTTGTGACAATATTTCATTCTTGGTGCTGTCCATTTCAATCAATCTAATGGAATCATACAAGTCATGTCCTCCTTGTGACAATGTTTCATTATTGGTGCTCTCAATTTCAATCAATGTAGTGGACAATTCAAAAGAAATTGCCACGGTCTCTTCATTGTGAGCCATTTTATTTTGAAATTGCTTGCTGTAAATTGCAGAAAAAAATAATCACTTTCATTTATCGTTTTTAGTAACACATAATATAAAACTAACTTTATCAAGTATTTAGTATAACAGAAGGACTGCAAATAAATAACAGAAAACATTTTTCAAATTATCTTCAAGTGTACAACATAGTTCCCCTTACAAATTAACAACTCACCTTTTCAAAAGTAGGAAAAGTGTTAGTACTGTGTAAATCAAACACCAGAAATTCACCACCAAAAATTCCTCACAAATGTACCTCAGACAGTAGTATCAAAAAATGGCTGTGGTTTCCTCTCATTTGACATATATACATAACCAATTAACTTTCATCACACACAAATACAAAACCAAAGTAACATTTTAATTGGTTCTAAATTTCAACACTTTCAAATGTGTTTTCCCCATGCAATTTTCCATGGGACATTTACATACGTCTACAGCCTGAATGGCTGAACGGAATTACACCAAACTTGGCAAAATGGTACATCAAACCTAAGAGGTCAGGAAGGATCTACTATGCCCCCTTATGGTCATTTCCCCCTTCGCTTTGGCCTCCTCTTGTCTCTCAATCCTACCGAGAGACAAGATGGCGGCCGCTACGGACTGTTTGGAATGTTGACAGACGCCGGAGAACCAATCAGCTTCGCAAAGCTCCGTAACGCGAAAAGTACGCGAAGCGGAGCGCTGTTACAGATATATATCTTTTTTTGAACGTTAATTTCTCAAAATCCACTGGAGCACATATATTGAGACCTAGCAAAGGCACATCGGGCTACCAGTCCCTAATATTTTACCAAGTTTCGTGCAAATCCATTCAGCCGTTCGATTATTATTATTTTTTTTTTTTTTTGCCCCGCGGGGCCCTTTTAAAACCTCCACATCAAACCTAGGGGGTCAGCGAGGATCTACTATTCCCCCTTATGGTCATTTGCCCCTTCGCTTTCGCCTCCTCTTGTCTCTCGATCCTACCGAGAGACAAGATGGCGGCCGCTACGGACTATTTGGAATGTTGACAGACGCCGGAGAACCAATCAGCTTCGCTTCACAAAGCTCCGTTGCGCGAAAAGTCCGCGTCCTGGGCCGCTGCCCAGTCCGCTGTTACAGATATATATCTTTTTTTAAACGTTAATTTCTCAAAATCCACTGCAGCACATATATTGAGACCTACAAAAGGCACATCGGGCTACCAGTCCCTACAATTTTGCCAAGTTTCGTGCAAATCCATTCAGCCGTTCGGGCTAAAAGTGAGGCCAACCGCCCTATGGAAATTAACATGGGAAAAACGCGTTTTGGGACCCCCCTTTTTTCTCGGCCCCCCCTTGACGAACCCCCCCAAAATTTCCAGGGGCTGCTCAGAAACAAAATGTGCCATTTTCCTGAAAATTTCAGCCAATTCCGTCCACAAACGCCAAAGTTATTAGACATAGAATTTTCAAAAAACCCATAGAGAAAAAATCCTAACTATATATACCTACTGGCGACCGCCAGTAGGTAATATATATATATGTATATATATATATATATATATATATATATATATATATATATATATATATATATATATATATATATATATATATAAAAGCAAGCAGGACCCCTCCCGTGAAGAAGAGGTCAGAGAACACCATGGGGCTTCGGAAGAGTCTTTAATACAAACTTTGCTGGGCATAATGCATTTCGGCGTGAGTATGCCTTCGTCAGACGCCCTTCACAAAATCAGAAAAACACCACGCCTCCCTTTTAAGTGTTCCGGTCCTCCCCACAATGAGGAGTCAGCTGACTCAAAGTGAATGCAAAGCAGCTGCAGTTGAGCAATGGAAACTACAGCAACCATAATGCAGTGTTCGGTAAGTACCGTGTAATGAGCGCTGTAATACCGATGAAAGGGATCTTTGATGAATCCTGTAGATAAAGATGAGAGCCTTCCTAGGGTCCCCACACATTCTCCCTCATGTAGCAGGAATGAAAGCGAGCCATGCAGCACAAATGCAGTGATTCTGCTGCCGAGTGACGTCACATGCCGCTCCTGGCGGTGGCCGTATGCTTGCCCTGGTTGATGAGGTGGGACTGCGACATCCGATAACTCGGAGAAACAAGCGAAGTGCTGCCACTGTAGCCGGCAAAAACACAGTCCTCTTGCAGAACGGGTCCTCAGAAAGCGGCTTGCCAGCTGCCGCGGAAATAGATAAGCAAGCAGGACCCCTCCCGTGAAGAAGAGGTCAGAGGACACCATGGGGCTTCGGAAGAGTCTTTAATACAAACTTTGCTGGGCATAATGCATTTCGGCGTGAGTATGCCTTCGTCAGACGCCCTTCACAAAATCAGAAAAACACCACGCCTCCCTTTTAAGTGTTCCGGTCCTCCCCACAATGAGGAGTCAGCTGACTCAAAGTGAATGCAAAGCAGCTGCAGTTGAGCAATGGAAACTACAGCAACCATAATGCAGTGTTCGGTAAGTACCGTGTAATGAGCGCTGTAATACCGATGAAAGGGATCTTTGATGAATCCTGTAGATAAAGATGAGAGCCTTCCTAGGGTCCCCACACGTTCTCCCTCATGTAGCAGGAATGAAAGCGAGCCATGCAGCACAAATGTAGTGATTCTGCTGCCGAGTGAAGTCACATGCCGCTCCTGGCGGTGGCCGTATGCTTGCCCTGGTTGATGAGGTGGGACTGCGACATCCGATAACTCGGAGAAACAAGCGAAGTGTTGCCACTGTAGCCGGCAAAAACACAAACCTCTTGCAGAGCGGGTCCTCAGAAAGCGGCTTGCCAGCTGCCGCGGAAATAGATAAGCAAGCAGGACCCCTCCCGTGAAGAAGAGGTCAGAGGACACCATGGGGCTTCGGAAGAGTCTTTAATACAAACTTTGCTGGGCATAATGCATTTCGGCGTGAGTATGCCTTCGTCAGACGCCCTTCACAAAATCAGAAAAACACCACGCCTCCCTTTTAAGTGTTCCGGTCCTCCCCACAATGAGGAGTCAGCTGACTCAAAGTGAATGCAAAGCAGCTGCAGTTGAGCAATGGAAACTACAGCAACCATAATGCAGTGTTCGGTAAGTACCGTGTAATGAGCGCTGTAATACCGATGAAAGGGATCTTTGATGAATCCTGTAGATAAAGATGAGAGCCTTCCTAGGGTCCCCACACGTTCCCCCTCATGTAGCAGGAATGAAAGCGAGCCATGCAGCACAAATGCAGTGATTCTGCTGCCGAGTGAAGTCACATGCCGCTCCTGGCGGTGGCCGTATATATATATAAACGCTCTCTCTCCACCTTGTCGCGGAGCTCTCTCAGGCAGGTGTGGTTAGCGGTCGTGGACTCCCGCTCAACATCATGGGGGAACGTTTAGTCAGTAAACTTCTTTATTCCGACATATCGGAATAAAGAAGTTTACTGACTAAACGTTCCCCCCTTGTGAGAGCGGTGCATTTGTTTCTAAGGAACTGTGACTGAGCATGATATATATATATATATATATATATATATATATATATATATATATATATATATATATATATACACCTGTAACATAAAAAAACAAATATATATATTATAAATTAAATTATTAAAATATTTATTACTCGGGACATAAATGTCGATGTCAAAAATATCGACATCCTATCTACTTAATGGTAAGTACTAAAATATCGAGAAAAAAATATAGTAAAAAATATCGTTTTTTTTTCAATGTACAAACAATTATGTAAAATAAATTAAATACATATAGCTTGAAAAAATATTTAGAATTATTAGAAAGTGTTAACAATTAAAAGTAATAAATGTAATGTCCAAATAAATTAAACATACATATATAAAATGTAATATATATCTTTACTTAATAATTAATCAATAATTATTTTAATAAATTATACAATTTTAGAAATATTAAAAATGATAAATACACACATATATATATATATATATACATACATATATATATATATATATATATATATATATATATATATATATATATATATATATATACACCTGTAACATAACAAAACAAAAATATAAATATATTATTAATTAAATTATTAAAATATTTATTACTTTTTAAAACTACATTTTACACTACATTAACTGCAACAGTAGGGAAGGTGTTGGATAGCGGAGGGATACAAATTACTATTCGCACTCTAGCAAGTGCAACAGTAGGGAAAGTGTTGGATAGTGGAGGGGATAAAACCAAAGATTACAGCTATTGAACCTAAAATCACAAAAAAACAATTACCAAAAAGATTTATACATTAAAATATGAATATTAATGATCAACTATTGATTAATTTATTTAAACTAAATTACTGAGGTACACTAATATCCCCAACTAAAGACATGGTCACTAGGTGTAGTGTGGTGTTGCACCTACCCAACCTAGTGTAAATTAAACTTCCTAAGATTGGAGAATGGGTTGTGCTAGACCCTTAACAACCAATCTAAAGGTTCAGTAGAACTTACTTATTCTATAAAAGATTATTTGTGCCTAATGCTAGTGATGGTTTTTCAATTAATCCACACCTAGATGAGCTGGTAAAACAATGCAAGCTTGAATCCTAACAGCAGCACACCAATGTGAGAGGCTGTCTTAGTGTATGGGGCTCACTTATGTAAGTGTAGCACCCTGCACTAATCCAGACAGCCCTTATGGTGATATTAGTGGTCTTAGACAACCTTAGAAAGCTTTGTAAGTGGTAGCTGTGGAGAGCAGCCTTCAGGCTATGTCCAGGAGTGTAAAGCAGCTTGTTTTACCAGTACTTAATCTTATGGTATAGGTTAAGTGAAAAAGAACCACACAGCCTAGTTATAAAAATATGTATTTATTATAAACACTCACTAACACATTGCAATATCCCCTACCCGGAAATACAACACAACACACACAATACTTTGTCAATAGAATTCGTAAACAGCACAGAATAGACAGTGGTCCCCAGCGGGAGACCAAACCATATAGTAAAATAGTGTAATGCGAACTACAACCTAAGTCGAAAATTGACCTAAAAGATGTAGAAGAGCTGGGGAACCATGGAACCACCCAGGGTGAGTATCTAGGAACCCCATGGATGTCGTGTGCAGAGTGGAAACCAGACTGCATGCTCAATGTTAGTCAATAGGTTAGTCACAGTTGCAATTTTAAAGAAGAAGGACCCTTCCTGGTAGACGCCGAAAAAACCCTGTGGAAGATGGAAGGTTGGAGAGTCACCCCACCCGTGGATACCCCAGGAACCAGGATACCTACACCAGGGATGCCGGGTGCATAGGTGTGAAGAGACGTCGGAAACCGCTGTAGACCACAATGGAGGATTTTGGAAAAGATGCCACTGGCGAAGAAGGTAAAAGTGTATGCAAAGGTGGATTCAAGATGAGAGGTACCTGCAAGCATAGGGGACAGAGTCTTAGCCACTCAGGAGATACCAGCAGGCACGGAAAACGGATGCCCACTGATATTGGAGATGCAGGAGAGTTGACGGTGCCCATGAAGTTGCTGCTGTACGGACCAGGCGATGCAGAGGAGGACCAGGAGCCATGCACGAGCTGTCCCACATCGGATGTGAAGAGCCAATGTATCAGTGTCCGGCAGGGGCACCAACAAGCCTTTGCAACAGCAACCAACATAGTTGAAGAAAAAGGTGCAGTGTTGGGACCAGTAAGGTCCAAGTGACTCACCACAAGCAGGTAAGTCAGAGCAGGCCCCGAGCATGCAGGGGAGCACACTGTTGCCAAAGAAGACCCTCGAGAGGACCCATCGGCCGAAGACACAGGAGTCGCAAGAGGAGCTTGAGCAGCTCACCAAAATATGAAGGCACACGGTGCAGAGGTTGCGATGCAGGCGAAGATCTTGGTAGTAGGAGATGTTTGAGGTAGGAGCGTCTTGGAGCCCGAAGATCTCTGGAGTGGAGAGTCAACAAGCCTTGGTAACGGCAAGTCGACAAGGTGCACAGGGGTTCTGTTCCAGCAGTTCTGACGAGGAATACTGGCCTCCAACTCGATGAAAAGACAGTGCAGGCCTCGAGGGAGTTGCAGAACCACCACCTGTGTTGCTGAGACTTTTGGCAGATGCAGGGGAGTGACTCCTTCACTCCAAGGGAGATTCCTTTTGATTGTCTTGGATGTCCACAGGCCCTGTGAAGAACCGTATGGAGCACAGACATTGCAGCAGACTTGCAGGACGATGAGACCAGGAGAAGGAGGAGTCTTTCCAGTTGCAGTCTTGGTTCCCAAAGTGAGGTCCAGGGTGCCCAGATGGTCAAAGTTGAAGTGGTATGTGATCTGAATCTTGTTCCACACCTAATCTACAGACCCACTCATAGGCAAGCCCTTAAGTACCCTAAGGAAAGGGTCCCTCCCAGAGGAGGTGCTGGACAATGGGGAGGATACTTCCATGTCCTTTGTCCAGTTTTGCGCCAGAGCGGGAGCCAACGGCTCCCTGAACTGGTTTGGACTGCAATATGCAAGGAGGCCAGTCTGAGAGCCAGTGGCGAGCGCCCCCACCCTGTCTCAATACACTAAGTCCTGTCTGGGAGGTGGTCAGGATACCTATTGTCCTGCCTTCCTCTGCTCACCTTGGCTCAGCAGCAGGAGGGAAGAATTGTGTCTCTGCCATGGTTTGCAGGGTTTAGAAGCCTGGTACTGGGAGAACTGACATGCTTTATACCAAACACAACAGGGTTCGTTACAGCCAGTTTAGAAAAGGTCATTGCATAATGACGCATGGCCACTCTATGTATCTTAATGGCTGATGCACATAATGGCTGATGCACTTGCAACCCAGGAGAATGGACTCCGAAGGTTGCAGGGGTGTCCTGCTCATACAGGGGCACCCTCACTTTTAGAACAGGATTGAAAGGTCTGCCTTAGGGATGACTCATAAGTTTTAGTGCAGTGACCTCAGATATAAAGAAACGTATATCTGTCATAAGTGGTGCTAGCACCAGCTTACACTGGCTGCAATGGCAGGCCTTTAGTCACAATTTGAGTGGTCTCTCATGGGGGGCATTATACATGCTTCAGCCCATGGAAGTCCCCTGGTGTACCTATGCCCTGGGTGCCTTAGTACCATATACTAGGGACTTCTCAGGTTACACCAGTAGCCAATCTGGATTGTACCCAAGTACTCACCCTGTCCGATTTAGGGAAGAAGCACAGAGACTGTGGTCCCGATTAGCAGGATCCCAGTCAAATTAGTCAGGAAAACATAATGACACCAGCAAAAAGTGGAGGTGATAATGAAAGCAGATCCTAATTTCCAACAGTACTCTTCTAAAATAGTTATTTCATTAAAGGCATAACAAGTTAGCGTTGCAAGGCAGAACTGTGTAGGAGATTGCACCAACACTTCACAGCCCTCTCCTTGGGAGGGAACCTTAGCCCACCACAGGAACCCACATCAGATATGTGTGGAAGAGTGGGAATGCACATCTGCCCTGTATTACTTGGAACATCAGAGGTCTCAATAATCCCTGCAAGGTACACAATCTCCTTTTGTATCGGGACTGGCATAGTGTCAACACAGCCCTTTTACAAGAAGCCCATTTAGTCACATGCGTGCCATGCAGGGGTACCCAAAGCTTGTTATCCTCATAATTATCTTATGCACACAGATAGCTATTCTAATTAATAAGGAATTGCCATTCGGCCCCAAGGTTCTCACACAAACGACCAGGGGAATTAGGCCATTACTTGGTGAAAGGAAGGTTCACAAAAATTCATGATAGTCAATTGCTACGGCCTTAATTTAGACAACCTTGTATTCTTTGCCGCCCTATGGGGTAAAATATTTGCAACCAACCTGCAGTCGTTTTTAAATGTACTCTATAGGGGAAGACAAATAGATCTCCCAAATATAAGGGACTACTTTGGCGCATCTGATTGCACTACAGAAAAGGCATGACTTGTGGGTATTGGGGGAGAGCTAGACAACTGCTTGTCGGAAAGGGCACATATTATTCAAGGGCACATAACAGCCGGTCGAGGCTAGATAAGATTCAGAGATGTAGGCATCTGTCCCGATTGGAATATGAACTGAAAACTCTGGAACGGGGGCTGGCGCGGGGAGAGGAAGGTTACATACTAGACCAAATCAAAACCAAGCTTATCCAATACAATGAGGTATCTGAAAGGGATTGTAAATTTAGGGGCAAATATGCATGTGTGTACGCTTTTGAGGAGAGAATGAGACCAGGAAAATCTGTGGCATTCATCATCAAGTGACCTTGGGCGGCCAATAATATAATTGAAATAGAAAATGCACAGATCGAAAGGTGCAATGAAACTGTAAACATACTCAGAGTTTTATCAGTCGGCATATTCCTCTGGGTGTGCTGATGTGACAAACAATATTCTAAGTTACCCTGATGACATTTTACTGTGATGGCTAAGAGATGCATAAAGAGCATTTTCTAGATCACGAGGGAGGCGTGGCTAAAAATCCAAGATGGCAGACGTTCTATAATATGGCTCCGTGTCTATCCCCTATTATCCTGTCAAATCCCGTATAAAAATAAACAATGCAGCCACCGGAGAGTGCGGGATCACTCCTGGTACCCAGTGCCTTGGAAACTGGAAGGCAGTGTGGCTGTGGGCGGGCTGCCCGTGGCGAGGCTGGAAGAGTGGCTGTGGCCAGCGCAGAGTGGCCGGGGCCTGAGCCAAGTGTGGGGCGGCTTTGCCGAGCCAGCCGCTGCATCCTGTAACGGCCAGAGAGAGGAGGTGAAGGTCCCGGCTGGCCCAACGCAACAGTGAAGAAAAGCGGGCACGTGATCTGTGATAATACTGGCAACCCAGGCAGAAGGTTGCATCCGAGGAGAGGTGAGCCGGCAGAGGCCCAGACCCTGAGCGAGCGGATGTGGGTGGGGCAGGCCTGCCACCCTGGCCCAGCAACCAAAAGAGGGTCTGGCTGACACCAGAGTGGCGGAGCGAAGAGGAGGGGGCGGCCGGGCCCCTGCCGGTAGTGAGGAACACTAGGGTGACGGCGGAGACCCGGACACTCACCCATTCCCCTATACCGGAGTGGGAGGGGCGACATCGACAGCATCTGCCTGCGGTTCGTTGACAATTGAAGCCGGCCGAGGGGAAAGTGGTGGACGCGGACTGAAGAGCAGGGGAAAGCCTAGAGAGCAGAGTATGAGCCCCAAGCTGATTGGTCGTTAAGACCCAATGAAAACACCGGGTGGGTTCCGTAGGTCAGATCGGGCCTGGGCCCCAGCACGACGGTGCGCCAACAACTTAAAGGCACCAAGGCTGCATGAGGACCTTCCCCTCCTACTGTGGGAATGAAGAGGGGCCCAAATATATAGACTGACGTCCAGATGAGTGCGGGTGGCAGCGGGCTGTAAAGTGAGGAGGGACCCAGTATGCAGCGGTGAGCCCTGAGCTATGAGGTTGGCCACTAGGGCCCAATAGTGCTGGTAGGAGTCCGCAGGTCAATCCGGGCCTAGGACCCCCTGCAGTGGTGTGCCTTCAGTGAAGAAGTGCCAAGAACGCATGAGGCCCTTCCCCTGCTATAGAAATGATGAGGGACCCAAGAACACAAGCAGCAACATACACCCATAGCCCAAACGAGTGCAGCTCGGACCCAATTGGTGTACATACTGTGGAAGATAGACCAGTCAACGGACCAGGGTGCACCCAGAACATACAGCGAACTGCTCCTGTGCTAGTCAAGCTTCACTGGAAACCCACTGTGGGTGCTGGGGCAGCGGACACCACACTACAGGGAACAGGTGCCAAGATAGAGATCGCCGATTGCCAAACAACAGAGACGAGGGTGGGCAGACAATAACCCAAGCCAGTGACTGGAGCGGTCACAACTAATGACTGGAAACAAACTCATATGGATAGCAGTCAAGAATAGAATAGGCAACGCTTGCTAACGATACACTAATCAAGGCCTGTACATACCTACTGTGCAAAAACTGGCCATGGATCGCTTTGGATAGGACGCTTCACAGTCTGCCGTACACTAAGATGTGGGCGAGGCATCACATACAGATGGTGGCAGAACATGAGGGCCCCCACACTCAGCGCTGTCCAATAAACTGGACATGGTCCCAGCAGCATTTGAGAAAATAGGAACCACCCTGGACCAAACAGGTACATTCTTAAGAGTAAAAAATTGACAAAGTCACATCCGACTTTACACTACTGGGCCCAATCACAGCAAACTAGCTGACAAAGTTCATGGCAATGAACTCGAGCTGAAGAACCTGAAGCCAAAGGCCCACTCCCATGCACTACAGGACCTGTTGGACCGAGTGAACACCTTGGAAGGCAATCTGTAAGATGCAGAAGCCCGATCACGCCGCAACAATGTGAGGGAGGAACTTAATCCAGGACGGGGGGTGGTATTGAGTAATTCCCCAGAGAATTTTACTTTCCATGATAAAAAACATGGACATCGCTCCAGGATAGACTATTTTTTGATGTCCACAAGTTTAATTAACTCAGTTAGAAAAATCATCCACCTCCCAGAACATCTATCTGATCATTCAGCAATTCTGTTACGTCTAGAATTTAGAAACAACCCCTTGGGGAGGCGATGGATGATAAATCTGTTCCTCCTTTCTGACCAGATAGTTATCGAGAAAATTAAGAATCAATCCAAAGAGTTTTTTCTTTTTAACTTAGACTCAGCACCACTAAACATGGTCTGGGATACGTATAAGGCCTTTCTTAGAGGTATGCTGACTAGCCTCAATGCCATAGAACGCAAGAAAAGGAAAAGAGACCTCTCAATATTAGAAGAACAGATAAAAACATTTCAAGGGGACCTAGCCCACACCATTGAGGTTGACACAAAGTTCCTTTTAGAAGCAGAATTTGTTAAGGCAAAAGCAAATCTAACCGATATTCTAGAAACCAGAATAAAAAAGAGATGGGAAGCAAGCAAATTGGCAAATTATGAATATGGGGAGGGCAGCGGCAAACTTTTGGCCTGGAAGGCAAAAGTAGAGAGAACTAGAAATAATATAACTGACCTAAAGAACTCGGTCACACGTGATATCATCACGGATGATGCAGATATAGAACGGGAATTTGTTTGCTTCTTCCAGGACCTCTATACAGAGGATATATCTCTTAATAAAGACCAGCTAGATGCCTTTTTCAGCAGCATAGATATGCCCGTTCTTTCAGATAAAAATAAAGAGGATTTAGCCGCTCCCATACGCTTGGATGAAGTTTATAGCGTAATTAAAGGTTTGAAAAGGGGTAAGGCGGCGGGCCCGGATGCCATCCCCAACGAGATCTATATTCTATTAAAGGAAGTCCTGTCTCCAATTTCGTTAGACCTCTTTAATTCTACCTATATTTTAAAACAAGACTCCCCCCCCTTCTTGGGATGTGGCAACTATTACTATTATACTTAAACCTAATAAGAACCCTAGAGCATGTGAGTTTTATAGACCAATATCGCTGCTCAACTGCGATTACAAAATCTATTTGCAGATTTTTAATAAAAGGTTGGAGTGTATGGTTGATTCTATCATTCACAACAACCAAAAGGGTTGTATGAAGGGGAGGCACCTAGAGGACTTGACACATGACCTAATCGGGGCCATCGACCTAGCCATAGATTATAAAAAAAACCCTATCTGTAATAATGTGCGACGCAGCAAAGGCCTTCGATAGGGTAAGTTGGCCCTTTCTCTACGAGGTAATCAAGCGTTTTAATATGGGGGAAGTATTTGAAGCAGCCATTAAGAGGTTGTATAGAAATCCTATGGCCCGTATATTGGTAAACGGCTCTCTCTCTAAGATAGTGCAAATTGGAAGAGGAACCAGGCAAGGCTGCCCACTTTCCCCTATTCTTTTTAATTTATATATTGAACCACTAGCCATCAAATTAAGAACATGTAAAGATATAAATCCATTTCTTTGTAATAACTGGGAGAAAAAGATAGGGCTTTACGCTGATGACCTGATGATTTTTACAACTCATATGGATCCTGTAATCTCCATTATATGGGAAAAGTTAGCAGAATTTGGTAAACTTTCTGGTTACGCTGTAAATCCATCTAAAACCGAGGTCATGCAGTGGAACACCAGCTGGAATAGTGACCTTATTAAGGGCAAGATAAGATACTTGGGGCTCGAACTGGTACATAATTTAGATTCGGTGGCAAAAGTTAATTTTGACTCAGTAACTTCCAAAGTCAAAAAACAGTTGCAGAAGTGGGATTCACTTCCACTTTCCTTTTTAGGAAAATCTAACTTACCGAAGATGTCCATCCTCCCAACGTATACCTTCATCTTCAATGCAATACTGTTAGAATTTAAACCCGATTGGGTTAAGAAAGTTCAAGGCCTTTTTAATAGTTTGATATGGGGAAACAAAAGGCCGAGAATTGCATCGAAGAAATGCAGGGAGAAAAAGGAAAATGGCGGTATAGCCAACCCAGACCTTCTATGCTCTTTGAGAGCGATTCATTAAAAAAAAATTCGGCAGCTACTTAGAAGCTCAAGCTATATTTCCCCATTATTTCGCGCCTTGACATTTGGCCCACCTGATATATCCAATCATTTCCTCTATAAGTTTGGAGATCTAAATGTTTTAAAAAAATTAGATTAAAGACATTAAAATGTGCTTGCATTATATGGCACCATATTAGAAAGATACTTCAGATCCCATACTATAGCCATCATGCTCCAATATGGAACTCTCCAGGCACCCCGGAGTGCCTACAAGATGTTCTCGCAATTCCGATTAGGGAAAAAGGGATATGTCAATGGGGCCAGCTACTGGAAGGCTCTCAACTAATATCTTGGCAGGATTTCCATCAAATTTCGGAAGGGGCAGTTTCTCGTTTTAAGTACTGCCAGCTATTTGGTTGGGCTAAATCCTTGAGTAAAACTGTGAGCAACGCTGGCAGTCAAAAAAACTTTATGAGGCCAAAATAGCCCTACGGCCGGGTTTCCAGAAAGAGGTCTCGGCATGGTATTAGATAATAATACACTCTTTAAAAGATCCTGCTACATGGTACTTGGAGACGTGGAGGAGGAAACTACCGGAGATCGACCTCGAGTCACTTTGGCAAGTATCCACATCGTTATTATGGTATTCGGTGAAATCTGCTCCCCTAAAGAAAAATAATCTCTTTACGATCCACAAGGCTTACTGGACACCGCGAAGACTGGCAAAGATGGGACAACAACTGGTGAGATACTGTCAGAAGTGCGGCGAACCCAATGTTGAAGAAGTGCACATGTTCCGGTGATGCTCCTCCATCCAGTCTTTCTGGCAGAACGTGGGTAAAGTTTTGTCAGAGTTGGCACGCCAAGAAGTAAAGGTTAGTCTTTCTTTGGTAATCTTTGGTGTCATTCCGGAGGAAGAATCACTCTTTACGTGTTTCTGATTCATTAAAATCTCTCATATTTGTTTTAACTCTTCTAGCTAGAAGAGAACTTTGTATCAAGTGGATTCTCCCTATTCCTCCCCTAGAACATGAATGGTTAAATTCAATTCATAGATTTGCAAAAATGGATGGAGCAATTCACTCTAACAAGAGAATGAAATTCTGGAATATCTGGGATAACTGGGTCACAAATTATCGTCCTCCTTAAATCTTCCTATTTCTTTCTTCGCTATCTTCATTAGTTGAAATCCTTTCTTAACTCTGGATCCAGGAACCCAAATAGTTTGATAATATATGTAATTTCATGCATTTAATTATGTATATTCTTTTTGGTTAAATTTCCCTCTTCTTTTTGTTATTCTTTGTTATTCTTTGGTTTTATTAATCGAATGATTAAGCATCAGTAAATACAGGATTCTTTTACATAACTAGTGTCTTCTCCAAGATGGATTGGCGATACTAGTTTGGAAATCAAATAAGAACCTGTAACTACAAAGGAGGAAAGAGTAAAAGCTATATAGATGAGGATCCCGTGATGGTTTCCATCCCCTCCCAAGTGGAGAGTTCGGGTTTCCTCCTGGCTGGAAAGTGAGAATATAGCTACATCTTCTTTCTCCATTTATGTACTGATCAGACATATGAGGATAAAAAAAAGAAAGAAAAAAAACCAATGTGAGGGTGGTGGGCCTTCCAGAGGGAGAGGAGGGCACGACCCAGTGGCTTAGGTCAAGTGCTGGGTGAAAGATCTGCTACGGGACTGTGCCTTATCGCCCCAATTCCTGGTGGAGCAAGCGCACAGAGTGCCGACCCGCAGACTGCCTCCGGGAGCCAACCCGCGACCGCTATTATTCAGACTGCTGAACTACAGAGATAGGGATACCATCTTGAGAGAAACAAGCAAGCTAATTTACATCAGGATTCAAAACACCCAGATTATGCTGTTTCCTGACTATACAGCTCAGGTACAGAAATGGCAGGGTTCTTTCACCGCTGTGAAGTGTCAACTTCGAGAATTGGACATATGCAACTCCCTGCTGTTCCTGGCCAGACTACGGGTAGTGGCGAAAGGCGCCACTCGCTTTTTTGAAACACTATAGGAGGCCTGGGACTGGCTAGAGGGGGCTGGCCAAGCGACTGGAGAAGCAACAGCACCACGTCGAGAAAGAAGAGGCAGACACAGGGGTAGCAGTGTGGGCCGCTCTGCCCTGCCGTCGTCCGCCGCTGACCTGGAGCAAATAATATTTAGAGAGGCAAGAAGCCCTCCACGTTGCAGCGGCACATGGCTCGGACCACGAGGCAGAGTCTGCCAGGTCACAGAAAGATGACTCCACTCCCATATGGTCTGAGGACTCGCCATGCTTGCCAGTTGTCGCACTGCAAACTTCAAATGGAATGATATGAGTGGGTGCAGAAAGACGGACAGATGAAATGTTCCTTCTAGTTCACAACCACAACAATGAAGTTGTCCAAAGCTAGGCACCCTATATGTCACATACCACACAGGTGGTGGGTTGTTCTCTGGGGAGGCTGGGGAGAGGCATCTCCAGAGCATAACAATTCCTCCTGCATGACGGCTCACACGCTAACACTCAAACCTATGGGAAATACTTGGAAATTACTACAGAACACTATGGGTGTAGCCTAGAATTGCCATCACATAGCGCGCAACCCCCATATATAGACACCGGTACACACAGTGGTTGCCATGGTTGGGCAATGTAGTTTGGGCAAACTCCTGTTGCGAGTTTGCCCTTATAAAGTTGTGCGATTGGCAATTCTAACCCCGGTTTTTCTTTTGAAACCCTACAGAGGACCAAGTCAATGCCTGGTTCCCCACTACACAATCATACTTCTCTGCTGTAGTTATACTACACCCCCAACATGACGCATATGAACATCATCACATGGAACGTGAGAGGCAAACATACGCCTGCACGCCGATAAGCCATATACTCATACTTACAGCGTATATCCACCAGCATAGCTATCCTACAAGAACACACTACCCAGACAGAGTAGATCATCTTTGCCAGCGATGGCGAGGACAGGTATACTACACTTACTACTCCTCTCAACCTAGGGCGGGGGGGTCTTGGTATGGGTGAGAGCAGGGGTTCCCTATGTAGTGGAGGCTTACAAAGGGGGCAGATATGTGATCACGAAAGGCAGACTAAATGTTTGACCATTTAGTCTGCCTTTCGTGACCACCTAATTGCCAGTTATGTTTATGCCCTCAATAAAGAGCAAAACGTATTCCTACGCACACTGACCGAGGTCTTGGCCGGTGTGAGTGGAATCCCCTTGGCTGATAGGTGGCGACTTCAACTCAGTACTCGATGTGGAGCTAGATCGATCATCCCTGCCCCTAATGCGCACCACAGCCAAGTTGAGCGCTACAGCGGTGACCACGTGGCTGGCCCACTGGTCCCTGGTAGACATATGGCATACTCGCAAACCAGGCTCATGCATATACTCTATATTCCCCCTTGCATGACCTGCATGTAAGGCTGGACCGCATAGTGGGGTCACCTACCGTGCTCGCTTTTGTTGGAGGGACAGATTACTTGGGGTGCACACATTCTGATCACCACCCCCAACTCATACAACTCAAGTGGGATGCAGGCCCCCCACCTGTCCCCACTTG
This sequence comes from Lissotriton helveticus, assembly GCF_964261635.1. Taxonomy (NCBI): domain Eukaryota; kingdom Metazoa; phylum Chordata; class Amphibia; order Caudata; family Salamandridae; genus Lissotriton; species Lissotriton helveticus. The sequence continues at coordinate 690,562,131 of NC_136070.1, read as the reverse complement.
GCGCCTCCAACCGGCGACGTTAGAGGACAAGGCATTCCGTGCATCCTTGGGGGCTGTGACTGCGGTTACTTTGAGGTAAATGACGGTCCACAGGTGACACACTAATAGAATGGGATGCTTTCAACGTAACGAGCAGAGGGCATAGTCTAGGACTCGCCTGGACCATCCACAAACAGTTCTGTGAATCTATAAGTGGAATAGAATGCTAACTCTTGCGGGATGAGACTAACGCAGCTTCAAACATGGGGGACACGTGACAAGTGGACAAACTGCGCAGCGGGCATATAGAATTATTGGAGAGGCTTAGATACCTAAATATTACGGTGGGTTCTGCAAGCATGCATGCAACATCAGATAAAGCAGGTCGGATGCTGGCATGGTTGTTGTGCCAAGAACAGACTCGCCAACCTATACACGCAACATCACCGGGCAAATGCTATATATGCAGCATGAAATACATGCAGAAATGACGCAACACTATGCAGCACTCTACCAATCTGCAGTGCAATGTGACCGGGAGCAATTGGAAGCCTTCCTAGACTCAGTGATCTTGCTTAAGATTACACCTGAACAGTGCATGATGCTGGACACACCAATTGCTCTCGAAGAAATTTGTGAAGCTATCGCGGCACCGGCAACAGGCAAAACCCCTGGGCCAGACAGGATGCCTGCTGAATGCTACAAGGCGTATGCTGCGACACTGGTCCCGTGCCTGCACACCCTCTATATGTGGCGCTAAATGAGTCGATACGCCCCCGTCGCTACGTGAAGTGTGCCTAGGATCGCTGCCAAAACCTGAGAGATACTCCACTGACATGGGCTCCTACCAGCCATTGGCCCTAATGAACATGGACTATGAGGTTCTAGCGCAAGTCCTAGTGGACCGACTGTGGCCCACAGTCCCAACCCTAGTCCATGCGGATCAGAATGGGTTTGTCTCCTCTTGGAACACCTTCTTAAACTTGAGGCTTTTTCTTAAGAGTCTCTGCATATTCGGCGAGTCGCTGGCCATACTCTGGATGCATGATGTTAGATCTTGAGACGGCCATGGACTCCCTAGAATGGGATTTTTTTATTCACCACGCTAACCCAGTATGGCCTTGATAAAACCTTCATCTGCATTAAGCGGTGCGGGTTAGAACAGGCCCATGTGTATCTGCTCCATTCTTGGTAGGAAGGGGAATTAGGCAAGGATGCCCGCTGTCTCCGCTGCTTTTTTCATTAGCCATAGAGCCCCTGGTGGGGACAATTTGCGCTGGAGGAGCCGACTGGGGCATCCCGCTCAGGAATGGCACACACACAGTCTCATTGTACGCGATATCTTTGTGTATGTCAGAGATATCTGATCGATTCACCCTCTACTAGCGCCAGTTTTGGGAGACTTCAGTGCCCTGTTGGGATTGAGAGTTAACGCAGGGAAGTCATGCAGCACATGTCCGGACCCAATGTATATGCTTAATAGGAGGGTGCACACAGTGGAAGAACGATGCCTTCCGCGACCTGGACATAGGGATATACCGTCTGCAGGCGGACCTACAAAAAGGTAACCTGGGCAGAGCGCTGACGGCTATCCGCACCCAAATGTCCTTCTGGGGCATGCTCCCATTATCAGTGGCGGGCCGGGTGGCTCTCACTAAAATGATGATCCTACCGCAACTCCTCTACTATGTTGCAAACTTGCCCTTTTATATCCCTCTACCCTTCTTTCACACTCTCGAGAAAGCAATCAGAGACCTCCTCTGGGGCAGGTCCCACCACCGGGTAGCTATCAAGAAACACTACCTGCCGACAGATCAAGGAGGCCTAGCGGTGCCAAATATGGGAAAATATAATCTTGCGGCGCTGCAGCAATGGGTGGCCAGGTGGCTGGCCAACCGCCATCTACGTGACACAGCCACCACCTCCCCACCCTGGACTCTAACTGCCCTGGTTAACATGTTCTACCCCTGTGAGAAGACAAAGCCACTGTGTGAGAAGTTGGCCTGATGTGCAGTGTTCACTATTCTAGTGATCACTATATATCAGTCCAAACAACCCTTATTGATGATTGGTTGTAAGTCAACCTTATAGACCAGCTATCCTAGTAGCATGGATACGAGCAGTCTAAGGCTAAGACTCTAGAGGGCGTGTTAAGCCAGCTGTTTTACCATCACATTACCCCTTGAACACCCAGTGAAAGGACACCACACAAGTGTTATGAAAATAAACAGTGTATTTATTAGAATCACAACAACCCTGTACTCTTTATGAGGACAGGGTGCTAAGCACACAACAAAACTCTTATGAAAATACTTAAGTTAGCACGTTATACACAAATGCCCGAGGGGCACGAAAAACCATATACTTAAAAAGTGGAATGCGAAATTACTAGCAGGTAAGTACAGTACTAATAGGCTTTGGAATCGCTAGGACTTGACTAGGGAATCGTTAGATTACTTCTAGGAGACCTAGGGGACTCGGGTGCAGAGTGTGCACTCTCACGCGGGATGCGGGACAAAGTCTATGGGAGCTAGTAAAGGCAAAGTTAGTGTTCACGGGCGAACCCGACCTGGTGGGAAGAAAACGACAGTGGATCCTGACCCTAGGATAGTGAGGCTATGCTGGGACACCGAAGTGCCGAAGTTACCTAGCCCAGGGGCTGCAGCTGCATAGGTCTGAAAAGACGTCGGGAATCTCGTTGCCGGACCAGGAGCCTGGAAGAAGGAAGTTGCTGGCAGGCGACCAGTGAAGAAAAGTTCGATGGATCCAAGCCTGGATCAGGGAAGAAGAAAACCTGAAAGCAGAGGGGACCAAGTTCTTGAATCACTAGCCAGTGATTAAGTGGGCACCAGGATGGCACCGGGCGAAGTCACCTCGACTAGGTGAGTGGGCGACGCTGGCTCTGCAGATCTCACGGACCAGGAGGCGTTGTCGGCGACCAGGATGGAGAGGCGAGCTGTCCCACGATGGATGAAGCTGTCGGCGTCGAAGTTACCCAGGATTGGGCAACAAGCCTTGGCTAATTCAAGCCCACGCGGTGGACTCAAAATGGCGTCTTGAGTGGACCAGGAGGGTCCGGGGTGCTCCTCTTTTGGAAGGGAGCAAGGGCCAGCCTGGAGCAACCAGACCAGCAGCAGAAATGTCGTCGGACGTCGTTCAGAAGGCCACAAGCCAGCGGGCTAGTAGCCAAACAACGCGGTGAGCAGCAAAAAGCAGAAGGGCCCCACGCAGATCGTGGAGATGCTGGGAGGCTGCACTTCGGTGCTGGAGCTGCTCAGGGTCGGGGCTTCTCGGACCCCAAAGCACTCACCAGGAAATTACTCGGCGGGCTTGCTGGAAAGAAGTCGCGCAGTCTTGAAGATGGCCGGTCCCTCGAGGTCTCGTCACACCCACGAATCTCAGCGTGACTGACGATGTAGGTAGAGGTCAGAGGTGCCAGGGAAGCCGGTTCTCGTCGAGCTGGGCAGTCTTGATCCGGAGGAGAGACTTGCAGCAGACCGCAGTGTCCTTAAGATGGTGCCTGCGGATGCAGGGTGACTACTCCTTAGTCACAAGGGAGAAATCTTAGGAAGAAGTCTTGAGTTCCTTTCGTGGAAAGTAGTTTCAGGATTCAAAGATGATCTGATTTGGAAGGGGGCCAGTTCCTACCTTTATCCTGTAAAAAGGGGCTGGCACGCGACTAAGTCCTGCCCTAGGGGTGGGACTAGGAGGGGGGTGGTTACACCCACTTCCTTGGCGGGCTTTTCCCCAGCACAGGGTCTGGAGTGACCCTGGAACTGGTTCCAGCCAGCCTATGCACAGTGAGCACCGGGGTGCCACGTGCAGTCACCTTCCTCTGAAGCCCTGCCTACCTACAATACACAAACCCTGTCTGGGACGGTGCTGGCACCGCCCCTGGCAGGAAACCCTTTGTCCTTATCTCCTGCTCTGGGAGGACTCCCAGCAGCAGGAGGGCAGACTTGTGTCTCGGTGGCAGCATCCATTTTGTGGATGCTAAGGCTCTGTCTGATTTTAACCGGGGTTAGGGGTTACATACATGTCGTGTCCCTCTAGAAGGGTGGAATGCTAACCCCGTCGCCAGAATTGGCGAGGGGTTAGTATTCCAATTTGTATGACACCTTACTCGACATGTTTTGATAAAGCGATACCAGAGTTGGCATATAACCGCGAGGATTATAATGCACTTAAGAGTATATGGTATGCGATATCATGGAAACGGCTAAGGGATGGATCCCGAAAGCCGTAGACAGGCTCAGCTCATGCCAGAGCACCATCTCACACGATTCCAAGCACTCTGCCTTCAGGATTGTTAAGGCCTGCCATAGGAGTGACTGATAGGAGATCTGTGTGTCCATTTTAGGGTTAGATATAGGTATACTATATCTAAAGCAAAGGGTGATTACACCACCTTGCCCCAGCTGTCAAACAGCCAGTTGTGTCAGATTTGGATGGCCAGCCAGGGGTGGCATAATACATGCTGCAGCCCCTGGTAGGCCCTGGGTACACCTATGCCCTGGGTACCTAAGGTACACTGTACAGGGACTGGTAAGGTGACTCAGTATCCAATTTAGATATGTACCTAAGGTACATGGAATCCATTTTACAGAGAGAGCAGTAGGCCTGGGGTCCTGAATAGCAGGGCCCCAGGTCAACTAAGTCAGAAAACCAGCAAAACACCAGGCAAAAAGTTGGGGGCAACCATAGTCAGGGATCTACCTTCCTACATAACCCCCCCCCAAACGAAAGGAGATAAGGCTAGCCTTGCCAGGTAAGCCTATATTGCCTGAGTGGCCATATAAGGAAGTAACAGCACTGGCATGGTTACCCCCTATCTCATGGTCCACTAAGCAATCCCTCACCCTAAGGGTATCTGAGGGTCTCCACCATAGGGAATCTCTACCTGTGGTGTGTTTTGGCAAAGGAAAAGGCTGGTGCTGAAATGGAGTACTGAAGTGAGGCTCCACTAATTTTGGGCTCAGCTTCCTCCAATCATTTTCCACCATAGAGGCCTTTCTTTCCAAGACTGAGTTGTTTTGGGCTCTCAGGGTCAACCTCTGGCTACCTACAGCTGGAGGTTGGGTCCCTCTGTTTGGCTTACTGGAGGGACAGGTCAGGTCTGGGGCCCTCAGGTCCCAAGTTTGGCTGTGCCCAACAGTGTCCATCTGTGGGAGGTCCCTAACTAATTTTAAGGGGGATCCCTCAGGAGTATGTTTTATTTTCACTGGGCTAGGACTACTAGCTTCAGTGCCCTTAATCTGCTGATTGGGAAATTCTTTTGGACAGGGGGCCCCTTGGGGTCCACCACTGGCCTCCCTGACCTCTACAGCCCTGGGCTGACTGAGGCAGGGTAGAGAGGGGCAGGTTACCTGCTCCAGACTGGGTCCCACCTTGGAAGGGTCCACTGACATCAGGGGTTCTGCCAGGCTAGGCCTGACTACCTCTGTGGCAGTTTCTTCACAAGGGGTCAGATCAGTTCCCTGAGGAGGCTGATCTTTTCCTAAAGTCTGGTGGGAGGGAGATTTCTCTTCCTCCACAATGCTCTCTGTCTGAGTGGAGTGATCCATAGTTTCAGGCTTCACAACACTATCATCTGTCTGAGTTTGAGCTGTGGCCATCACAACTCTCCCAACCTTTTCAGGAGGGGGCTCAGTTTGGGTGTGGGCTGTTACCATGACAGCCTTGACAACCTGTTCTGGGAAGGAAGTTGTCTGAGATTGGGTTGTGACTGGCACAACCCTCCTGACCTGTTCAGGGAGGACATCTTGGACTGGGGCTGTGGCTATCACTGCCCCACTAACCTTACCATGGGTATTTACCATTTTAGAATGGGTTTCTTGCTCAACTTCAGCCCAGGCTGAGAGCTCTAAATCATTCCCCAGTAGGCAATCTACAGGCAAGTTTGGTGACACTGCCACTCTCTTGTGGCCAGTGACACCTCCCCAGCTGAGATTGACCACTGCCATGGGATGATCTCTCTGTACTCCATCAATATTGGTCACCTGGTATGTGGCACCAGGTAAAAGTTGCCTTGAGGGGACTAGACTCTCAGTCACCATGGTGATGCTAGCCCCTGTATCTCTATAGGCCTCAACTTTTATACCATTGATGAGGGGCTCCTGTCTGTACTTGCCCAAAGTGTTGGGACAAGTTGTGAAGTTGGCAAACCCCATGCCAGTCTCACAGACAAGAGTATCTAAGTCAGGGGACCTGGTTAGGCCAGAGTCCCCAGGAACTCCCAAAGTAAATGCACCCAAATTCTTGGGGGCACTCCCACCACCTGGGGGATTACTACTAGTAGTAACAGGAGGTTTGGGAATGTTACTTGGGGGTATGTTTTCCTTATTGTTATTCTTTGGGCAACTGCTGTCAGTTTTTAAATGAACCACCTGTTTACAGGGATAACAATAAGGTTTCTTCTGGTTATTGGAAGGATTCTGGGACCCACCCCCCTCAGAGGATTTTTGGGGCCCTGATGTGGTTTGATCTGTAGATTTATTCCCACCCTTCTCTTGAGGCTTGGTTGATTCCTTTTTCTGGTCACCACCTTGGTTCTTGGGCCTAATCCTGGTTCTGACCCATTTGTCTGCCCTCTTACCCAATTCTTGTGGAGAGGTCAGATCAGAGTCTACCAGGTGCTGGTGTAATAACTGGTTCTGACAATTATTTAAGACTTGCTCTCTCATAATTAGATTATACAATCCCTTGAAATCAGTAACCTTACTACCCAGTAGCCAGCCTTCCAAAGCCTTAGTGGCACAATCAACAAAGTCAGACCAGTCCTGAGACTGAGTTTTCTGGGTGTCTCTGAACAGCAACCTGTACTGCTCAGTGGTTAAGCCAAACCCATCAACCAGTGCATTTTTCAGGACCTGGTAATCATTAGCATCCTCCACTCTTGTAGTGAGGAGCTTATCTCTACCTTTACCATCAAAGGAGAGCCACAGTATAGCTGCCCACTGACTCTGGGGAATGCACTGCACAGTGCAGGCCCTCTCCAGAGCAGCCATCCATTTCTGGATATCATCCCCTTGCTTAAAGGGGGGCACTATTTTAGTCAGGTGTTTAGTATCTAAACCCTTCTCTCTATCTCTTGGGAGATTGCTGCCACCAGTGGGAGCTAATCCACTCATCTGCTGCTCTCTTGCCAGGGCAAGCTTCTCTTTGGCCAGGGCAATTTCTTCCCTTTCAATCCTCAGTTCAGCTTGTCTCATCCTAGCTTCATGCTCCCTTCTCTGAGGGGAAGTAAATCTCCTCTGTGGAGGATTCCTTCTCCCCTGAGAAGAGGCATTAGAGTGCAGAGATCTATTGGAGTCCCTAGAAAGAGATCTATCTCTCCTAACTCCAAGGTTAGGCCCACTTCGGGTTAGTACTGGGGGTCCCCCAGATCCTAGCCCAAGTAAGTCTAAGTTGGCCCTGGTTAGCCTTCTGACTACCTCAAGACCTTTGTCTACCTCATCCCCAGAGAGTTCCTCCTGATCCTCCTCCTCCTCAACTGCAGTAGCAGTGTTGGGGAGGTCTGGATCCCCAGAGGTCCCCTCTAAGGCTGGCATGTTCTCATGTAACTGAGAAAGCTTTCTGGCATCATATGTCTCTAAGAGACCTATCAGAAAGGGAATGGTGGGGTTAGACCCCTGCTTCAGTTTTCTGGAGACACAGATCTGTCTCATCTCCTGGAAACTGAGAGCTGCATATCTTGAAGTGACCTGTGGAGGGTCAACACTGACCAGGGGAGTCTCAGTAGATTCTCCCTGGGTAGACATGCTTTTCTAGTGAGGTGTAAGTGGTGCACTTACCTACACTATGTGTTTGCCTACTGATCCCTTGCTAGAGTTGTAGTTTAGGGTGTGCTAGGCCCTAGGAGCTACAACAGCTGGTTCAGTAGAACTCAGAGTATTCTAAGCTAAGTTCTATGTACCTTTAGTACTTATGTGATCTTTCACAAGATATTCTTAGGGCATGTGTGGTAAAACAACAGCAAGCTCAAATCCCAACCGCTGCTCACCAATGTGAGAAGTTGGCCTGATGTGCAGTGTTCACTATTCTAGTGATCACTATATATCAGTCCAAACAACCCTTATTGATGATTGGTTGTAAGTCAACCTTATAGACCAGCTATCCTAGTAGCATGGATACGAGCAGTCTAAGGCTAAGACTCTAGAGGGCGTGTTAAGCCAGCTGTTTTACCATCACATTACCCCTTGAACACCCAGTGAAAGGACACCACACAAGTGTTATGAAAATAAACAGTGTATTTATTAGAATCACAACAACCCTGTACTCTTTATGAGGACAGGGTGCTAAGCACACAACAAAACTCTTATGAAAATACTTAAGTTAGCACGTTATACACAAATGCCCGAGGGGCACGAAAAACCATATACTTAAAAAGTGGAATGCGAAATTACTAGCAGGTAAGTACAGTACTAATAGGCTTTGGAATCGCTAGGACTTGACTAGGGAATCGTTAGATTACTTCTAGGAGACCTAGGGGACTCGGGTGCAGAGTGTGCACTCTCACGCGGGATGCGGGACAAAGTCTATGGGAGCTAGTAAAGGCAAAGTTAGTGTTCACGGGCGAACCCGACCTGGTGGGAAGAAAACGACAGTGGATCCTGACCCTAGGATAGTGAGGCTATGCTGGGACACCGAAGTGCCGAAGTTACCTAGCCCAGGGGCTGCAGCTGCATAGGTCTGAAAAGACGTCGGGAATCTCGTTGCCGGACCAGGAGCCTGGAAGAAGGAAGTTGCTGGCAGGCGACCAGTGAAGAAAAGTTCGATGGATCCAAGCCTGGATCAGGGAAGAAGAAAACCTGAAAGCAGAGGGGACCAAGTTCTTGAATCACTAGCCAGTGATTAAGTGGGCACCAGGATGGCACCGGGCGAAGTCACCTCGACTAGGTGAGTGGGCGACGCTGGCTCTGCAGATCTCACGGACCAGGAGGCGTTGTCGGCGACCAGGATGGAGAGGCGAGCTGTCCCACGATGGATGAAGCTGTCGGCGTCGAAGTTACCCAGGATTGGGCAACAAGCCTTGGCTAATTCAAGCCCACGCGGTGGACTCAAAATGGCGTCTTGAGTGGACCAGGAGGGTCCGGGGTGCTCCTCTTTTGGAAGGGAGCAAGGGCCAGCCTGGAGCAACCAGACCAGCAGCAGAAATGTCGTCGGGCGTCGTTCAGAAGGCCACAAGCCAGCGGGCTAGTAGCCAAACAACGCGGTGAGCAGCAAAAAGCAGAAGGGCCCCACGCAGATCGTGGAGATGCTGGGAGGCTGCACTTCGGTGCTGGAGCTGCTCAGGGTCGGGGCTTCTCGGACCCCAAAGCACTCACCAGGAAATTACTCGGCGGGCTTGCTGGAAAGAAGTCGTGCAGTCTTGAAGATGGCCGGTCCCTCGAGGTCTCGTCACACCCACGAATCTCAGCGTGACTGATGATGTAGGTAGAGGTCAGAGGTGCCAGGGAAGCCGGTTCTCGTCGAGCTGGGCAGTCTTGATCCGGAGGAGAGACTTGCAGCAGACCGCAGTGTCCTTAAGATGGTGCCTGCGGATGCAGGGTGACTACTCCTTAGTCACAAGGGAGAAATCTTAGGAAGAAGTCTTGAGTTCCTTTCGTGGAAAGTAGTTTCAGGATTCAAAGATGATCTGATTTGGAAGGGGGCCAGTTCCTACCTTTATCCTGTAAAAAGGGGCTGGCACGCGACTAAGTCCTGCCCTAGGGGTGGGACTAGGAGGGGGGTGGTTACACCCACTTCCTTGGCGGGCTTTTCCCCAGCACAGGGTCTGGAGTGACCCTGGAACTGGTTCCAGCCAGCCTATGCACAGTGAGCACCGGGGTGCCACGTGCAGTCACCTTCCTCTGAAGCCCTGCCTACCTACAATACACAAACCCTGTCTGGGACGGTGCTGGCACCGCCCCTGGCAGGAAACCCTTTGTCCTTATCTCCTGCTCTGGGAGGACTCCCAGCAGCAGGAGGGCAGACTTGTGTCTCGGTGGCAGCATCCATTTTGTGGATGCTAAGGCTCTGTCTGATTTTAACCGGGGTTAGGGGTTACATACATGTCGTGTCCCTCTAGAAGGGTGGAATGCTAACCCCGTCGCCAGAATTGGCGAGGGGTTAGTATTCCAATTTGTATGACACCTTACTCGACATGTTTTGATAAAGCGATACCAGAGTTGGCATATAACCGCGAGGATTATAATGCACTTAAGAGTATATGGTATGCGATATCATGGAAACGGCTAAGGGATGGATCCCGAAAGCCGTAGACAGGCTCAGCTCATGCCAGAGCACCATCTCACACGATTCCAAGCACTCTGCCTTCAGGATTGTTAAGGCCTGCCATAGGAGTGACTGATAGGAGATCTGTGTGTCCATTTTAGGGTTAGATATAGGTATACTATATCTAAAGCAAAGGGTGATTACACCACCTTGCCCCAGCTGTCAAACAGCCAGTTGTGTCAGATTTGGATGGCCAGCCAGGGGTGGCATAATACATGCTGCAGCCCCTGGTAGGCCCTGGGTACACCTATGCCCTGGGTACCTAAGGTACACTGTACAGGGACTGGTAAGGTGACTCAGTATCCAATTTAGATATGTACCTAAGGTACATGGAATCCATTTTACAGAGAGAGCAGTAGGCCTGGGGTCCTGAATAGCAGGGCCCCAGGTCAACTAAGTCAGAAAACCAGCAAAACACCAGGCAAAAAGTTGGGGGCAACCATAGTCAGGGATCTACCTTCCTACACACTGGCACCCCTACTGCTCAATACAGCATCCAGATACTATCAAAGGTGCTTATACATCACCCGGAGCGTGAAACCATATGCACCTGCTGTAGGACGGTAGGTTCCTTCGGTATGGTTGACCCCACTTTTTGCCTGGTGTTTTAATAGTTTCTGACTAGTCTGACTGGGATCCTGCTAACCAGGACCCCAGACTCTGTGCTTTCTCCCCTAAATTGGTATGGTAAGTACTTAGGTACATCCCTGATTGGACACTGGTGTACACTTATCAGTCCCTAATATGTGGTACGGAGGTACCCAGGGCATAGGTACACCAGGGGTCTCCCAGGGGCTGAAGCACTGGGACTTCAAACTTGTAGGACAGTGCCCCATTTAGCATGGTTAACCCTCAATTCTTGTCTGACATCTGATGCATTTTGACTTGATGTGCTCTGGGTCCCTGCCAATCAGGTTCCCAGGACCTGGGTCCTTTCTCAAAACGTACCTTTGTAACCACAATTGGCACATCTCTGGCCACAGGTAGCCCCTTGTAGAAGGTACCATGGGTACCAAGGGCACTGTGGCCAGGGAAGGCCTCTAAATTCTGCAGCACCCTTAGGGACCCTGCACCCCAACACCCACTCACTGCCATTGCAGGCTGCATGTTATGGTGCAGAAAGAAAGTGAAGAGCTGACATGGCACACATCCCTGTGTGCCATGCCAACAACCCACTGCCTGAGGGCTAGGTAAATCACCTCTCTGGCAGGGTGCACTAGCCCCCAGGTGAGGGTACAGTTGCCTGAGCGCTAAACCCCTACAGTGTTTAAGTCCATTCTTAGACATTGTAAGTGCAGTGAAGCCATGAAGAGTTTATGGTCTGGGAGTTGGTCATTGCGAACTCCACAGCTCCATATTGGCTTCACAGAAACCTGAGAAGTTTAGTAGCAAACTTCTCAGCACATTAAACCCACACTGGTACCAGTGTGGGATTCAATGTAAAATGCACACAGAGGCATCTTAGAGATGCCCCCTGAAAAACGACCAGCCCTGGTGTGGTTCCTGAATGGCTACCCGCCATTTGCTACCACTAGACAGGCTTCTGGACCTGGGCAGAGAGCCTCAGCTCTCTGGGTCCAGAAACAAAGCCCATCCTGCGCAGAGGTGTCATGCCTCCTCCCCCAAGATGGGCTGGGTCAACAGAAGGGGAAGCTTAAAAGACCTGCCACCTTTTTAAGCTGCCCCTGCCTTTGCTGCCCCCAGCAACTGGCTCCCATTGGTACTGGCCCCTACTTTGGGCAGGGGAATCACAGGAAAACTAAGTTAGGAGGAGAGGTTTGTCCAACTTTGCCAACCCCACCACTTAGGTGGGGGAGGCGAGGTGAAGCTCACATTTCACTCCCCTCCATCTTGAAGATGAGGGAACCCAGCCAATTAGAAAGAGGCTCATGCCCCCCTCCCACTGAAGGGTGGCACAATAGGATAGGAGGTGTACCCACCCCAAGGAAGGGATCCATTGGTCCCGACCTGCATACCCCTGTAAACTCCCTTAAATTTAGTACTTAGGGGCGACCTTAACTCTTGCCTCTTCAGATTCGAGGAAGAAAGAAAAAGGACCAAAGAGCCATGCTGACCCAGGAAGAAGAGGACACCAACTGCTTTGTCCCTAGCCCTACTAACCTGTCCCAACTTCGACCTGACTACAGCAAGAATCCCCGCGTGTCCCGCAGCCCCCTCCTGAGCCGGGAGGACCTGCCCTGTACTTAACTTAAACACTCTGTCTCCAGAGAGCACCGGATTTGCTCAAGCAAAGACTTCCAACACAAAACACGGATCCGCGGTTCTGCCCCACGATGCACCTGACACCCAAGGCCCGAGTTTGAGTGGCCTAACACCCCGAGGAGGCCTCCCTAGTGATCCTGACCTGGGATGTCGCGATCCCAACCTACCTCAAGCTTCATGCTGACGCTTGCAGCCTCAACCTGTGTCCCCCCGACCGAGACCGGAGCTGGTAAGAAGACCTGACACCAAAAGACACCCAGGCACCGATGCCCCGCGGCCTTGAGTGACCATCCGACGGTGTCCAGGGATCCCCCAAGTACCCATCTTACCTCTCCAGCGAGTGGTCGCCTTCAGGAAGCCTCCCTATCCGAGCCTGCAGCATCTTTTCCAAACCAGAGATCTCCATTGAAATCCACAGGGCGCTTGACTTCTACTTGGCACACTGCACCAGGCCGCCTCCGTGTCGCTGATGGTGCAGCTCCCGTGCTGATTGTTGGCCTCTGCAGTGCTGATCCCAACACCAGGAGCTTTGCTTCCAAAACTGATTGGTCTGCTCGTGAGCAGTCTCTGACCGAAGGCCCCCTTAGCCCCGCTGGCTAACATTGGGCCCCTGCACTCTGCACCCGGCCGTCCCAGTGCCGCTGTTGGTGCAATTTGAGTGCTTAACTGGACCTTGGGGAACCTTGGTCCTAACCCCCAAAACTCATACTTGTAAGTTGTTCACTTACCTGTGAAACATTAACACTTTTTGCCAGAGGAAACAATGTTATGCATTTTCTGTTCCTAAAAACGTCTTTGTTGACCGGTGTTTTGTATGAGAGAAAGGTAACTGTATCTTAAACTTGAAAAAAGTCTTTCTTACCTTGTATTGTAGGATCTATGGTGTGATATCTAGGCATATCACCCGAGTAGTTGATGTAATGCAAAAGTAATCACAAATAATTTCTATGCCATTTAAACTGTTTTAAAGCAAATACAAACCTGTAACGATTACAAAACCATTCCCAAATGCATTTCTCTGTAAAGTTTTACAATTGAAAGTACATTTACCTACCTGCACCAAGTCCTTCTTAGTTCTAGAAATAAACCCTAAGTATACCTTTTTTAATACTTACCCAATTGATCTGGAGTCTGTCTCTGAGTGTGTGTAATCAGTCCTTTATTGAGTGACTATAATAAATGCTTATCACACCCTCCTGAGAAGCCTAACTGCTCGCCCACACTACCACAAAGAGAGCTGTTAGTGATTATCTAATTTAGCCCCTGCAATACCTCTGGGGATCCCCTGGACTCGACGCACAGTACACCTTACTTTGGTATAGTATATAAAGATCCAGCTTCCTACATTGGTGGCTCAGCGATGGGGTCTAAGACTTTGCATTTGTTGGACTAACTTAGTCAGCACCTGATCACATAAGAATAAAAAAAATTACTTTAGTACAACTCATTTTTTTAATTGCCTATTTTCCAAATTTCTAAAAGTCTGGTTAGGGCCTTGTATTAAGTGCCTGTGGTACATTTTTTTAGAAACGTTAAACTGTGACTAAATTTAGGGGAGAAGTACGTAGACCTTGTGCTTAGGTCTTCTAAAAAGAACACAACTTTAATAAAATAATGAGCACCACAGAGGAGATGGCTGAGGAGCTCGACCTCACCCCTTACTCCACCCTAGAGGTTAGAGAGTTATGGTTTCTCTGCAAAGTTAAAAAATAAGAACTGGGTCCAACCCTACCACAGCACAACTCATTGAGTTTCTGGCAGGGCATGCAAGGGTCCACCACACTACTGAAAGAGGAGCTCTCCAGGTAGATGGGGAAAATAGTGAGGATAATTGGGTCTTAAACCACCCACCTCAACTACTTAGGGAGGATGGGAACTGTGTGTCCTACCCTCTAAACCCCAAGAGTACAGGGTCTAGATCCTACAGAGGTAGGGCGAACTCTATACCAGACAGTGAGGATAACTTCAATGAGGGGAACCTCCTTTTAGCAAGGATGTCCAAAAGACTAGAGCTAGAGACTAAGCTCCTAGCTCAAGAGAAAGGGAGAGCAGAGATCGGCTTAGGACCCATCAATGGTGGCAGCAATTTAAAAAGTCAAGAGAGGAAGGATCTTATGATCCTAAAATCCCCAAAGTGATTGTCCGTAAATATGAGGATGGTGATATTATCGCCAAGGGGTTCACAGCCTTTGAGAGGGCTTATGAAGCCAGAAAAGTGAGGAAGTTTGACTGGGGGGACCTCCTTTGGGAACTGTTCTCTAGTAAGTGCAGAGACAGACTCCTAACCCTTATTGGGGCTGAAGCAGAGTCTTATGAACTCAGGAAGGGACCCTGATTGAGGTATTTGGACTCACTACTGAGGAGAACAGAATAAAATTAGGGGGGCTCAAAAATCCCAGTCAGTCCTGGGTGGAATTTGTAGACTACTCAGTAAAGACACATGGTGACTGGTTGACTGGAAGTAAAATCACGACCAATCGCCATGGGTGACAACAACACAGGACAATGAAACATCAGCAATTCCGTTCTAGTTAACTATCTGTAATTATGCCTGCAAAGGCAAGTAGGAAGTGTAATGGGAAAGTACTCTGCACCAATGAAAGCACTGGGCTCCCCTTGTGAAAGTGGGTTGGACTGACAAGAACACAGAGTATCACAAAGAGCAATCCATCTTGAGTATGAGAGTCCCACATACAGAGTGCAGGGAGGCACGATAAATGAGCTTCCCGTGTTTAAAAGTAAGTCAATCGCTCTAACATAAGACAACTCATTCCAGCCTCAAAGACACTCATTTCCTGTGATGATAAATTGCTAGCACAAGTATCTAAAGTAGAATGTTCAGCCTTGTAGACAGTCAAAGTCTTTGATAAACTATCATGATGCAATAGCGTCATCCATATTGCTTCAGTCTATGAGGGACTTTATAATTTGTTTATGAAGGAACACATTTCACGTAACTGCATCAATGAAAAGTTGCATTAGCATCTGGTAGGTCCAATATCTCCCCAAGTAAATGGGAAAGGCGGTAGCACACTGGGTCAAGACAAGGGTGACCAAGACAACCACTGGGGGTGACCAAAAGAAAGAGGTTACAAATACTTTCAAGGAAAAGGGGGGTGAGAAGCCCAAAGATGAAAGCCAAGAGTCTTCTAAAGGCCCCCAAAACCCTGTTCAGGTGAGTGGGCTCAAGAATGTTTCACAGGCCACTGGTGGGTATAAGGTGGACAACGTTGTTCCTGCTAAGGCCTGGTGTTTCCACTGTAACCAAACTGGGAATCCTGCCTGTCCCAACAAAACCGCACATAGTCCCTCTCCAGCTAACCCTGGAATGGAAAATCTCCAGATGGGATCAATGGTGTGCCCTGAGCAAATCAGAATGCGCACAGAAGTTACACTAGTCTCCATGGGTGGGGTAGGTGTGGCAACACATGCAGCAATGCTAAACATCCCTGAGATAGTGTGTGTGAAAACAAGAGCACAATGCCTAGCACAGGGTGAAAAAGGAGAGTTAGAGCCGGAAATGATGGCCCAACCTCCCAAGAGAAAATGTAGGAAGACTGGTGAAACAGTTTCAGCACAGCAAAAAGATCAGGAGCCCTCTCCTCAGAGAGAGGACTTGTCAGCCCCATAGAGAATTCAGCCCATGAAACTTGAGGCTTACGAGGTAGAGCTCCTGGGCCGAGGGGGACCCTCTAGGGAACAGCTGTTCCTTGGGCAGCTTGTCTGCCCCACCCTTGAAGGCCTAAGGTAGCAAGCTGCTGCACAGGAACAGGGAGATGTCAGTGGCTCCCACAGGGTCCGTTTGAAGGAGGTACTCCTGCACACTGAGGCCAGAGACCCCAAACCTGGTGCCACTAGGTAGTGCTTCAGTTGTATAGAGAGTTTTCGCTCACATTGGCCAATAACATCCCCCCTAGCTGGACATTTGGGGCAGAAACTAACTTTCGAAAGACTTGTCAAACACTTTTATTGGCCTCAAATGTCCCAAACATGAAGGAGTTTGTAAGCTCCTGTGTCCCTTGTCAAGCCAGTGGCAAAACAGGTGGGCACCCAAAGGCCCACTTAATACCACTACCAGTGGTTGGGGTAGCCTTTGAGAGGGTAGGTACGAATATAGTGGATAAACTTGAACTTCCCACAACCTCAGAAAACAAATACATACTGGTAGTAGTGGATCATGGCAGAAGATATCCTAAAGACATCCCCCTTAGGACTACTACAGCCATTGTGGTAGCTAAGGCCCTCATTGGTGTCTTCACCAGGGTAGGGTTTCCTAAGGAGGTAGTGTCACGCCGAGATTCAAACTTCATGTCTGCATACTTGACACACATGTTGGATGAGTGTGGAGTAGTCTATAAGTTCACCACACCCTATCACCCACAAACCAATGGCATTGTTGAAAGATTGAACAAGACATTGAAAGGCATGATGTAGGAGAGTAGGGTCTGCTATCCTATGGTCACCCCAAATTTTTGCTTTTTGCTTCACTGGTTTTCGACTACTGAGGCTGTGGGCCTGCTAATCAGACCCCCAGCCTGCTGTTCTCTCTCTAAATTATTAATACATGTACTATAGGTACATACCACAATTGGAAATGGACTCCTTGTCAGCCCCTGTACCATGCACTATAGGTGCTCAGGGCATAGGTGCCACCAAGGCCTACCAGGGGCTGCAGCATATCTTTTGCCACCCCTGGCTGGTTCTTAAATTGACACAACTGGCTGATCACTCAGCTGGGGCAAGATGGTGTAATCACCTCTTGCTTAGATATAGTATACCTATATCTAAACCTATATCTGGACACATATAAACCTGTGAGCCACTCCTATGGAAGGCCTTATCAATTCTGGAGGCAGAGTGCGTGGTTTAATGTGAGATGGAGCTCTAGCATGAGCTGAGCCTGTCTGCAGCCGTCGGGAACAAATCCCTAAGCTGTTTCAGGATAATGCCATACCATATACTATTAAGTGCATTATAATCCTCGCGGTTATATAGCAACTTTGGTTTGGCTTTATCAAAACATGTCGTGTAAGGTGTCATACGATTTGGAATACTATCCCCTCGCCAGTTCTGGCGACGGGGATAGTATTCCACCCCTCTAGAGGGGTAAGACATGTTACTTTACTGAAATGCGGTTAATTTCTAAAAGGGCCTCAGATCCACAAAATGGATGCTTCTGTCACAGACACAAGTCTGACCCCCTGAAGCTGACCGAAACTCAGCCAAAGGGGCCTGGACAAAGGGTTTCCTGTCGCAGGGAGGTGTCACCCCCCCCCGAGACAGGAGATAGTGGATTGTAGCAGGGAGGTTTGAAAGAAACCAGACACTGCATGGGGAGCACAAGGCTGCCCCTTGCATAATCCGGTCAAACCGGTTCTGGGGCACACCAGCCCCAGTCCCAGCGCGGCCTGGATCAAAGGAAAGGGGTGTATCCACCCCCTTCCTGGGTCCCACCCATAGGAGGGGACCTAGCAGGTAATCCAGCCCCCCAGATTCGAATAAGAGTGGGAGCAGTGCCAATGCACTTCAGATTATCCTGATGAAACATAAGAAACGAAACTCTGGACCCTTCGACATCCTACTCAACGTAGAAGACTGAAGAATCTCCCTTGTGGTCAAGGAGTGACCACCTTGTGCAAACAGGCACCATCCAGCACCTCGACGTCTGCTTTGTTGCAGTTCCCGCCGGAACTCGAGCGACAGAGATCGACGAGATCAAGCTTGCCTGCCTTCTAACAGCCCGATCCACAGTCCCTGCAGAGCTGAGACCCGTGGAGGCGACCGGAAGCGTGGGGCACGCCATCTTGAAAAGACCACGAGACGCTGACCGTGCAGCCCACGAGTGACCCTCGAAGCTGTACACCGGGGTTTGAGAAGCCCCAACCCTGAGCCACTCTTGCACCGAAGTTCAGCCCTCCACACTTGACGAGTGCTGCGTGGGGCCATTCTGCTTCTTTTGGCTCAACGCGTTGGCCAGTCCCTTGCCAGCTGGCTTGTGGCCCCTGTGCCGACGAAAACCGAAATACGACTTGTGATTCTGGTTGCTCCAGATTTGCACCCACTCCCCTGAAAAGGAGTACCCACTCTGACCCTCCTGGTCCGAGTGAGAAGCAATCTTCCAGTTCCGCGTGGATTGCTTTTGCCAAGTGTTGTTTGCTCCAATCTTGAAGCCGACAGCGCCGACGGCGAGAGCCTTTGTGGGACAGATCGTGACCTGCTCCTGGACTTCGTAGATGCCCCAGAGCCCACGTGACAGCGGAGAGAAGCTCCTCGACAATCACCTGATTGCGCCCGACATTGCCTGGTTCCATCCTGGTTCCACCCTGGTCACTGCTGAGTGACCCAGACTCTGTCCCCTCTGCTTTCAGGTACTTTTCGACTTCGATCCACCCTTGGATCCCACCGGACACTTCTCCTTCACAGCGCCTGCAGCCTCTTCAGCTTCAAGCACCAAGAACCAGCGTGACGAAACCCGACACTACTTCGACCCTGTGCACCCGCTTCCTGTGGGTGAGGTAACATTGCAACGCCGGTGTTCCCACACTGGTACACACCTCTAGGGTCTGTGTCTTAAGTTTTGTCTTTCTAGGTTCAGCGGAAGTGTCCTAAAACTCTATTTGTGTAACTTTTACGCACCATTGACTTGCATTGGTGCATGCGTGTGCTTTCAGCACTGCACCCGAATCCCGCGGGCTTTTCCCGACTTCAGCATTGCTTGTCCCGACTGCTCCCAGCGATTCCCTAGGCCCTCGGCCTAACCACTGTTCGATTGGTATCTCTTATACCACTTTCTGAGTGGCCCCTCGCCCTCATCCATAATTGTGCAACTTTGTATGTTATACTGTGCTTTTGATTTAACGCTTGTGCCCCTTTGTTCATAAAGAATACTGGGGATTATTTTAAGTAATAAATACATATATTTTTTATAATATATACTTGTGTGGTGTCCTTTCATTTGATATTACAGGACTGTGATTGGTAAAACAGCTCGCTTAACACGACCTCTTGAGTTAAGCCTTTAAGCCTGCTTAGTCTATGCTACCATTAAGATAGCTTGTCTACAAGGTTGACTTACAACCAGACACCATAAGGGAAAGCTTGGACTGATACAAGGTGGTTCCAGAATTGGAAACATCATATATCAGGCCAACTTCTCACATTGGTGGCAGTGGTGGGATTTGAGCTTGCTGTTGTTTTACCATTGCAATCTTTTTATCAAATTGAAAGATCACATCAAGGGCCAGATGTAGGTAGGCTTTTACCGGGTGGTAACGGCCGAATTCGGCCGTTACCACCCGGTAAAAGCAATTTGACATGTAGGTCCCTGTAATTTACAGACTCGGTAAATTTACCGATAGGTAAATTTACCGAGTATGTAAAATACAGAGTCGGTAACATTACGGATACCGGTAAATTGGTATGTAGGTGGGACTCTTCTGAGTCCCACAAGCAGTACAAAATCGGTATTTTACCATCAAATAATACTTGATGGTAAAATACCGATTCTGGTGTGCATGCACATGTGTGCATGCACACCTATGCCATATGACAGGCAGACCTGCCCTTAGGGCAGGTATGCCTGCCACATGGCACCCGAGCCTCTTTTGGGGGTGCCAGTGGGTGTCAAAGTGACACCCCCTGCACCCTTGTGACAGTCGGTATTTTCCGATGCGGTAAATACCGACCGGTAAATGCCCAATCAATCCTATGGGCTTCAAAGCCCATAGGAATGCATGGGCATTAACTGGTCGGTATTTACCGCATCGGAAATTACCGACTGTTTCCGAATCGGTAATTGCACATCTGCAATTACCTACATCTCGGTATTTTTATTTTCCGACCTCTGAAATACCGAGTCGGTATGACTCGGTATTTAAGAGGTCGGAAAATAAAATTTACCTACATCTGGCCCCAAGTACCTTAGGTACATATAAATCAAAAGCTTAGCATAGTAAGTTCTACTGAACTTAGTAGTTGTAGATTAAAGGGATTAGCACACCCTGACTACAACTCACTAGCAAGGTACAGTAGGAAAACACTTAGTGTAGGTAAGTGCACCACTTACACCTCACTAGCAGTCATGTCTGGCACAGGTGGTGAGACTCCAAGTTCTCTGCCTGTGACAGTTGACCTTACCCAGGCAACTTCCAGCTATGACAAACTTAGCCACAAAGACTTGTGTGCCTTGTGCATATCAAGAGGGCTAAAAAGGGGCAGAGGTCCCACCATTCCAACCCTGATAGCCATTCTAGAACAGGATGACTTAGCTAAGGCGAGTGCAGCTCCCCTAGATTCAGGAGATGGAGTGAACCCCCCTGTAACTGATACCACTCCAGAGGAAGAAGAAGAGGAGGAAGAGGAGGAGGAGGAGGACTCAGATGTAGAGGACCCAGAAAATCAGGATCAGAGGGGTAGCCAGGTTATAGTTGCCAGGCTTAACCAGGCCAACTTAAACCTACTGGGGAATGGAGAGGGCCAGCACCTCCCCAGATCCCAAAATATCATTCTCCCAGGCAACAGAAGAGTGAGATCTCCATCAGGGGACTCTCACATTTCTAGTGCCTCAAGAGAATCTCAGAGAGGGATGACTTCCTCTCAGAAGATAGAACATAGAGCCAGGATGAGGGCTGTCAAACTCCAGATAGAGAGGGAGGAGGTAGCCCTGGCTCAAGCTAGACTTGCCTTGGCAAGAGAGCAAAAGTTGTGTGGCTTAGATGCCACTGGTGGCAGCATAATTCCTAGAGAGAAAGACAGGAGCTATGATAATAGAAACCTGACAAAAATTGTGCCCCCCCTACAAGGAAGGGGATGACATCCACAAATGGACGACTGCACTTGAGAGCCTGCATGGTACAGCAGGTTCCTCAAGATCAGTGGGCTGCAACTTTATGGTACTCCTTTTCTGAGAAAGGGAGGGATAGGCTCCTCACAGTTAGACCTGAGGATGCCAAAAACTACTCTTTTCTGAAGAGTGCTCTTATTGAAGGGTTTGGCCTAACCACTGAGCAATACAGGTTGTTGTTCAGAGACACCCAAAAAGCACAGACTCAGGACTGGACTGATTTTGTTGATTGTGCCACTAAGGCTCTAGAGGGTTGGCTGCAGGGAAGTAAAGTCTCAGACTATACAGGATTGTACAATCTTATAATGAGAGAGCAGATCCTTAATAACTGTCAGAACCAGCTGTTGCATCAATACCTTATTGACTCTGATCTGACCTCTCCCCAAGAATTGGGAAAGAAGGCAGACAAATGGGTCAGAACAAGGATTAAGCAGAAACCCCAGAACCAAGGTGGTGACCAGAAGAAAACAGACCAGAAGGGCGGAAATCAGAAAGATAAAGAAAAGGACCAGAAGTCTTCAGGCCCCCAAACTGGTAATAAGGAGGGTGGTTCCCAAAATGGCAACAAGAATAAGAAGAATGATGGCCCAAAGAAACCTTGGTGTAATACCTGCAAATCAGTTTCACACTGGGGCAGTGAATGTACCAAGAAAAATCCAGTCCACACCACTGTAGTTCCTAAAGCACCTGCACCCCCTAGTACAGTTAACAGTGGTGGTACACAACCTAAGGGTATAGTTGGGTTAACCTTGGGTACTGAGATGGAATCTGGCCTAGTCAGAATCCCTACTCAGGCAGTTCTCCTATATGATGTGGACTTAGCTTTGTCCACTACAGTGAGTCCCAGTAACCTGGGCAAATATAGGCAGACACCTTTGATAAATGAGAAACTGGCTCAGGCCTACGGGGACACATGTGCCAGTGTCACTATGGTGACACCTGACTTTGTGGACCCTGGACAGATTGTACTAGGTGAGAGTTACCTAGTGACCAATGCAAGCAACTCCACTACTTCCCATAGTGTGGCTGTTGTGAACTTCTCCTGGGGAGGGGTAGATGGCCTAAAGAAAGTTGTTGTGACTGCAGACCTCCCAGTAGACTGTCTGTTAGGCAATGATCTTGAAAGCTCAGTTTGGTCAGAAGTGGAGTACAGGACTCATGCAGAAATGCTAGGGATTTCAGCACATGTCCTTGCAGTGACAAGGACTCAGGCTAAGAAGTGCCCTCCTGAACCAGTGGTGGATCTTGGAACAATAGACCAACCACAACCCAAGAGAAGGAGCAAGAGGGTTAAGGCTTTGTCTTCCCCCTTGCCCCAGGTTGAGGATCAGATTTCAGAGGAAACTGATTCTGCAGTCCAAGAGGAGACTGTCTCTGAGGAACTTGAGCCTGATCAGGTTGAGTTTCTGGGGACAGGGGGACCCTCCGGGGCAGACCTGGGGCAGGCTCAATTAGATTGCCCTTCACTTGAACCCCTCAGACAGCAAGCTGCTGAGGAGGCTACAGGGAATGCTCAAGGTGCCCATAAAGTTTATTGGGATGATGGACTCCTTTACTCAGAGGCTAGAGACCCCAAGCCTGGTGCAACCAGGAGGTTGGTCATACCTTTGAAGTTTAGGGGTTTCCTTCTCACCTTGGCCCATGATATTCCCCTTGCAGGACACTTAGGCCAGAACAAAACTTGGGACAGGCTTGTTCCACACTTTCACTGGCCTCATATGTCAGAAAATGTCAAGGAGTTTTGTCGCTCCTGTGTCACTTGCCAAGCCAGTGGTAAGTCAGGTGGCACAACAAAGGCCCCCCTGATACCACTACCTGTGGTGGGGGTGCCCTTTGAACGTGTCGGAATAGACATTGTGGGTCCCATGGATCCTCAAACAGCATCTGGGCACAGATTTATACTGGTGGTAGTGGATCATGCCACCAGGTACCCAGAGGCAATTCCCCTAAGGACCACCACAGCACCTGTGGTGGCAAAAGCCCTCATTGCAGTTTTCTCAAGAGTGGGCTTCCCAAAGGAGGTGTTATCAGACAGAGGTACAAACTTCATGTCTGGATATCTAAAATCAATGTGGAAGGAGTGTGGAGTAAACTACAAGTTTACCACACCCTATCACCCACAGTGCAATGGGCTTGTGGAGAGATTCAACAAGACCCTCAAGGGAATGATAAAAGGTTTACCAGAGATGCTCAGGCGGAAATGGGACATCCTTTTACCCTGCTTGCTCTTTGCTTACAGAGAGGTCCCACAGAAGGGGGTTGGCTACAGCCCTTTTGAACTTTTGTTTGGCCACCCTGTGAGGGGTCCACTATGTTTGGTGAAGGAAGGATGGGAGTTACCTCTCAAAAAGCCTAAGCTAGATGTTGTGGACTATGTACTTGGTCTCCGCTCCAGGATGGCTGAGTGTATGGAGAGAGCATCCAAAAACCTGGAGGCAAGTCAAGAACTGCAGAAAGCTTGGCATGACCAAAAGGCTGTTCTGGTTGAGTTCCAGCCAGGGCAGAAGGTGTGGGTGTTGGAGCCAGTGGCCCCAGCAGCACTCCAGGACAAATGGACTGGACCCTACCCTATCATTGAAAAAAAGGGAGAAGTCACCTACTTGGTTGACTTTGGAACCCCTAGGAGCCCCCACAGGGTGCTTCATGTAAATCGTTTGAAAGCATTTGTGGACAGGGAGGACATGAGCTTGCTCATGGCCACAGATGGGGAACAGGAGGAAGAGAGTGACCCTCTCCCAGACCTGCTTTCCCAGAACCCTGATGATGGTTCAGTTGATGGAGTAGCCTTGGCAGGCAGCCTCAATGACCAGCAGCAGATGGACTGCAGACAAGTTTTGCAAGCCCACAGACACTTGTTTTCACTCACACCCAGTCAAACTAACTGGTGCACCCATGAGGTGGACACTGGTGACAGTCTGCCTGTGAAGAATAAGATCTACAGGCAACCTGACCATGTCAGGGATTGTATAAAGGCTGAGGTGCAAAAGATGTTGGAGCTTGGAGTGATTGAGCCATCAGAGAGCCCATGGGCAAGCCCAGTGGTCCTTGTGCCAAAACCTCATACCCAAGATGGAAAGAGAGAAATGAGATTTTGTGTGGACTACAGAGGTCTCAATGCTGTCACTAGGACAGATGCACATTCCATTCCAAGAGCAGATGAGCTCATTGATAAATTGGCTTCTGCCAAGTTTCTGAGCACATTTGATTTGACAGCTGGCTACTGGCAGATCAGACTAGCTGAAAAGTCAAAAGCCAAGACAGCATTCTCTACCCCTAGTGGACATTATCAGTTTGTGGTAATGCCCTTTGGTTTGAAGAATGCACCTGCCACTTTCCAAAGGTTGGTGAACCAAGTCCTTGCTGGGTTGGATGACTTTTGTGCAGCATATCTAGATGATATTGCTGTCTTTAGCTCCACCTGGGAGGATCACCTGATCCACCTGAAGAAAGTTCTGAAGGCCCTGCAAAAGGCAGGCCTGACTATCAAGGCTACCAAGTGCCAGATAGGGCAGAGCAAGGTTGTATACCTGGGCCACCTAGTAGGTGGAGGGCAGGTTCAGCCACTGGAGAGCAAGATCCAGACCATACAGGACTGGGCTCCTCCAACTACCCAGACACAAGTCAGAGCCTTCTTGGGCCTGACTGGGTATTACAGAAAGTTTGTGAAAAACTATGGGTCCATTGTGACACCATTAAATGACTTGACATCCAAGAAGATGCCAAAAAAGGTTCAGTGGACAGTTAGCTGTCAAAAGGCATTTGATGACCTGAAGAAGGCCATGTGCTCTGCACCTATCCTGAAGAGTCCTGACTACTCCAAACAGTTCATTGTACAGACAGATGCTTCTGAGTTGGGGGTGGGAGCTGTGCTTTCACAACTTAATCAAGATGGTCAAGACCAGCCCATTGCTTTTATTAGCAGAAGGCTGACCCCCAGGGAGAAACGTTGGTCAGCTATTGAGAGGGAGGCCTTTGCTGTGGTTTGGGCCCTGAAGAAGTTGAGGCCATACTTGTTTGGTACTCACTTCCTAGTTCAGACAGACCATAAGCCCCTCTTGTGGCTAAATCAGATGAAGGGTGAAAATCCCAAACTGCTCAGGTGGTCCATTTCCCTACAGGGGATGGACTTTACAGTGGAGCACCGCCCAGGGACTGACCATGGTAATGCAGATGGTCTCTCCAGGTACTTCCACTTAGAACATGAAGACTTATCTGGTCAAGATTAGTTTAATGTCCCTGCGTTTGGGGGGGGGGGGGGGGGGTTGTGTAGGAGAGTAGGGTCTGCTATCCTATGGTCACCCCAAATTTTTGCTTCACTGGTTTTCGACTACTGAGGCTGTGGGCCTGCTAATCAGACCCCCAGCCTGCTGTTCTCTCTCTAAATTATTAATACATGTACTATAGGTACCTACCACAATTGGAAATGGACTCCTTGTCAGCCCCTGTACCATGCACTATAGGTGCTCAGGGCATAGGTGCCACCAAGGCCTACCAGGGGCTGCAGCATATCTTTTGCCACCCCTGGCTGGTTCTTAAATTGACTCAACTGGCTGATCACTCAGCTGGGGCAAGATGGTGTAATCACCTCTTGCTTAGATATAGTATACCTATATCTAAACCTATATCTGGACACATATAAACCTGTGAGCCACTCCTATGGAAGGCCTTATCAATTCTGGAGGCAGAGTGCGTGGTTTAATGTGAGATGGAGCTCTAGCATGAGCTGAGCCTGTCTGCAGCCGTCGGGAACAAATCCCTAAACTGTTTCAGGATAATGCCATACCATATACTATTAAGTGCATTATAATCCTCGCGGTTATATAGCAACTTTGGTTTGGCTTTATCAAAACATGTCGTGTAAGGTGTCATACGATTTGGAATACTATCCCCTTGCCAGTTCTGGCGACGGGGATAGCATTCCACCCCTCTAGAGGGGTAAGACATGTTACATTACTGAAATGCGGTTAATTTCTAAAAGTCCCTCAGATCCACAAAATGGATGCTTCTGCCACAGACACAAGTCTGACCCTCTGAAGCTGACCAAAACTCAGCCAAAGGGGCCTGGACAAAGGGTTTCCTGTCGCAGGGAGGTGTCACACCCCCCCAGACAGGAGATAGTGGATTGTAGCAGGGAGGTTTGAAAGAAACCAGACACTGCATGGGGAGCACAAGGCTGCCCCTTGCATAATCCGGTCAAACCGGTTCTGGGGCACACCAGCCCCAGTCCCAGCGCCGCCTGGATCAAAGGAAAGGGGTGTATCCACCCCCTTCCTGTGTCCCACCCATAGGAGGGGACCTAGCAGGTAATCCAGCCCCCCAGATTCGAATAAGAGTGGGAGCAGTGCCAATGCACTTCAGATTATCCTGATGAAACATAAGAAACGAAACTTTGGACCCTTCGACATCCTACTCAACGTAGAAGACTGAAGAATCTCCCTTGTGGTCAAGGAGTGACCACCCTGTGCAAACAGGCACCATCCAGCACCTCGACGTCTGCTTTGTTGCAGGTCCCGCCGGAACTCGAGCGACAGAGATCGACGAGATCAAGCTTGCCTGCCTTCTAACAGCCCGATCCACAGTCCCTGCAGAGCTGAGACCCGTGGAGGCGACCGGAAGCGTGGGGCACGCCATCTTGAAAAGACCACGAGATGCTGACCGTGCAGCCCACGAGTGACCCTTGAAGCTGTACACCGGGGTTTGAGAAGCCCCAACCCTGAGCCACTCTTGCACCGAAGTTCAGCCCTCCACACTCGACGAGTGCTGCGTGGGGCCCTTCTGCTTCTTTTGGCTCAACGCGTTGGCCAGTCCCTTGCCAGCTGGCTTGTGGCCCCTGTGCCGACGAAAACCAAAATACGACTTGTGATTCTGGTTGCTCCAGATTTGTACCCACTCCCCTGAAAAGGAGTACCCACTCTGACCCTCCTGGTCCGAGTGAGAAGCAATCTTCCAGTTCCGCGTGGATTGCTTTTGCCAAGTGTTGTTTGCTCCAATCTTGAAGCCGACAGCGCCGATGGAGAGAGCCTTCGTGGGACAGATCGTGACCTGCTCCTGGACTTCGTAGATGCCCCAGAGCCCACGTGACAGCGGAGAGAAGCTCCTCGACAATCACCTGATTATGCCCGACATTGCCTGGTTCCATCCTGGTTCCACCCTGGTCACTGCTGAGTGACCCAGACTCTGTCCCCTCTGCTTTCAGGTACTTTTCGACTTCGATCCACCCTTGGATCCCAACGGACACTTCTCCTTCACAGCGGCTGCAGCCTCTTCAGCTTCAAGCACCAAGAACCAGCGTGACGAAACCCGACACTACTTCGACCCTGTGCACCCGCTTCCTGTGGGTGAGGTAACATTGCAACGCTGGTGTTCCCACACTGGTACACACCTCTAGGGTCTGTGTCTTAAGTTTTGTCTTTCTAGGTTCAGCGGAAGTGTCCTAAAACTCTATTTGTGTAACTTTTACGCACCATTGACTTGCATTGGTGCATGCGTGTGCTTTCAGCACTGCACCCGAATCCCGCTGGCTTTTCCCGACTTCAGCATTGCTTGTCCCGACTGCTCCCAGCGATTCCCTAGGCCCTAGGCCTAACCACTGTTCGATTGGTATCTCTTATACCACTTTCTTAGTATATGGTCTGAGTGGCCCCTCGCCCTCATCCATAATTGTGCAACTTTGTATGTTATACTGTGCTTTTGATTTAACGCTTGTGCCCCTTTGTTCATAAAGAATACTGGGGATTATTTTAAGTAATAAATACATATATTTTTATAATATATACTTGTGTGGTGTCCTTTCATTTGATATTACAGGACTGTGATTGGTAAAACAGCTCGCTTAACACGACCTCTTGAGTTAAGCCTTTAAGGCAGCTTAGTCTATGCTACCATTAAGATAGCTTGTCTACAAGGTTGACACAACCAGACACCATAAGGGAAAGCTTGGACTGATACAAGGTGGTTCCGGAATTGGAAACATCATATATCAGGCCAACTTCTCACACATGATAAAGGGACTCCCTGAAAAACTCAAAAGAAGATGGGATGTTCTGTAACCCTGCCTGCTTTTTGCCTACGGATGGGTGCCTCATAATGTTTAGGGGTTTCATCCTTTGAGCTTCTGTTTGGCCACCCTGTAAGGGGACCACTCTCCCATGTGAGGGAAGGATGGGAAAAAACCCACAATGTACCAAAGCCAAATGTGGTGGACTATGTACTAAGCCTTCGTTCCAGGATGGCAGAGTGCATGCAGAAAGCATCCAACAATCTTGAAGTCAGACAGGAGCTTCAGAAGTTCTGGTATGACCAGAAAGCTGCACTGGTGGAATTCCAACCAGGGCAGCAGGTGTAGGGTTTGGAGCCAGTGGCACCTAGAGCCCTTCAAGACAAATGGAGTGTCCCTTACCCTATCCTAGAAAAGAAGGGTGCGGTCACTTACTTGGTATACCTGGGCACTAGCAGGTCCCCCAAAAGGTTGATACATGTGAACCGCCTGAAACTTCTCTGTGACCGGGCTGATGTGGCCATGTTCATGGTTACTGATGAGGATCAGTAGACAGAGTGAACCTCTTCCTGACTTCCTCTCTTCCAGTCCCTCAAGATGGGCCAGTGGATGGAGTTGTCTATTCAGACATACTCTCTGCCCAACAGCAGTCTGGCTGCAGGCAGGTCCTGCAGCAGTATGTACAGCTCTTCTCCTTAACCCCTGGTCAGACTCACTGATGTACCCATGATGTGGACACTGTTGACAACTTGTCTTTCAAAACCAAAATCTATTGCCAATCTGACCAAGTTAAGGAGCATCCAGGCTGGAATCAGCAAGATGCTGGAGTTTGAGGTCATTGTGCCTTCTGAGAGCCCCAGGGCCTGCCCAGTAGTCATAGTCCCCAAACCTCATCCACAGGGTGGAAACATAGAAATGAGGTTGGTGTGCATTGCAGAGGCCTCAAAACTGTCACCAAGACAGATGCACACCTCATCCCCAGAGCTGATGAATTAATAGATAAGTTAGGGGCTGGCAAATTTCGCAGTACCTTTGACTTGACTGCAGGGTACTGGCAGATTGGCATGGCCCCTGGAGCAAAAGAAAAAACAGCTGTCTCCACACCTGATGGGCATTATCTAATCCCTGTTATGCCCTTTGGTTTAAAGAATGCCCCTGCCCCCCTCTAAAGGTTAGTGAATCAAGTCATTGCTGGGTTGGAAGGCTTTAGTGCAGCTTATCTAGATTATATTGCTCTGTTTACCTCTTCCTGACAGGATCATCTGGTCCAGCTGGGGAAGGGGTTTCAGGCCCTGCAGCCTGCAGGCCTAACTATCACGGCAACCAAATGCCAGATAGGACAAAGAACTGTTATATGGGGAGGCCAAGTTCAACCACTACAGCCCAAGATCCAGACAATTCTGGACTGGGAAGCTCCAACCACCCAGACCAAGGTCCGGGCATTCCTTGGCTTGACTGGGTACAACAGGAGTTTTGTGAAGGGGTATGGATCCATTGTGTTACCCCTCACCGAACTCACCTCCAACAAAATGCCAAAGAAAGTAAACTGGACAGGTGGCTTCAAAAAAGGCGTTTGACATCCTAAAAGATGCAATGTGCTCAGAACCAATTCTCAAGGCTCCAGTTTACTCCAATCAGTTCATTTTGCAGATTGATTCCTCTGAGCTAGGGATAGGAGCTTTCCTATCCCAGACCAATGATGATGGACAGGACCAAACTGTTGCTTTTATAAGTAGAAGGCTACTCCCCAGGGAACAGCGTTGGGAGTACCATTGAGAGGGAGGCCTTTGCTGTGGTTTGGTCCCTGAAGAAGCTGAGACCATACGTGTTTGGTACTCACTTCTTAGTTCAAACTGACCAAAGACCTCTACGATTGCTAATGCAGATGAAAGGGGAACATCCAAAACGTTTGAGGTGGTCCATCTCCCTACAGGGAATGGACTTTACAGTGCAACATAGATCTGAGATTGCCCATGCCAATGCAGATGGCCTTACCAGATTTTTCCACTTAGACAACGAAGACTCGTTTGGGGGGGGCTGTGTAGGAAAGTGCCCCTTTTTGCATGGTTATCCCCCACTTTTTGCCTGACATCTGATGCCCTTTGACTTGATGTGCCCTGGGTCTCTATCAATCAGGTTTGCACTGCCTGGGTCCTTCCCCAAAACGTACTCTTGAACCCACAATAGGCACATCTCTAGCCACAGATAAGCCCCTTGTAAAAGGTACCATGGGTACCAAGGCCACTGTGACCAGGGAAGGCCTCTAAGGGCTGCAGCACCTGTTATGCCACCCTTAGAGACCCTAACAACCACCCACTGCCATTGCAGGCTGCATGTTTTAGTGCCGAGAAAATGAAGTTTCAACATGGCACACATCCATGTGTACCATGCCTACAGCCCTCTGCCTGGGGCCTAGGTGAGTCACCCCTCTAGCAGGGTCACTAGCCTCCAGGTGAGGGTTCAGTTGCATGAGCACTGTACCCCCTGCCATGTCCATTCTTAGACATTGTAATTGCAGTGAAGCCATAAACAGTATATGGTCTGGGAGTTTGTCATTATGACCTCCACACCTCCATAATGGCTTCACTGAAACCTGGGAAGTTTGGTAGCAAACTTCTCAGCACATTAAACCCACACTGATGCCAGTGTGTGATTGAATGTAAAATCTTAGAGATGCCCCCTGAGAAACTACCAGCCCTGGTGTGGTTCCTGAATGGTTGCCTACCATTTGCCACCACTAGACCGATTTCTGGACCCCTGGGTAGACATCCTCCGCTCTCTGGGTTCAGAAACAAAGCCCATCCTGGACAGAGATGTCATGCCTCCTCCCCCAAGATGGGTTGGGTCCACAAAAGGGAAAGCTTCAAAGGCCTCCTGCCTTTGTAAGCTGTCCCTGCCTTTTGCTGTCCCCAGCAACTGGCTCCCACCGGTTCTGGCCCCCACTTTGGGTGGAAGAATCTGCGAGGAAACCGACTTAAAAGGAGAGGTGTGCCCACCTTTGCCAAACCCAACCCTCATCCTTGAAGATGGTTCTGACCTACACACCCCTGTAAATGTCCCTAAATATAATATTTAGGAGCAACCCTGAACCTTGCCTCCTCAAATTCGAGGAAGGAAGAAGAAGGACCGAAGAACTGTGCTGACCCAGGAAGAAGAGGACACCAACTACTTTGTCCCCAGCCCTACCGGCCTGTCCCAACTCCGACCTGACTACAGCAAGAACCCCAGTATATCCAGCAGCCCCCAGAGGCCCTGCCCTGCACCCAACTTAAAGACTCTGTCTCCTGTGAGCACTGGATTTACTCAAGCAAAGACTTCCAACACAGAACCCGGAACCAGGTGGCTCCGTAGGTTCTGAACCACTCTGCACCCGACGCCCCCACCCGAGGTCGAGCGGCCCAACACCCCGAGGATGTCTCCCCAGCGATCCAGACCTAGGATCTGGAGATCTCAACCTACCTCAAGCTTCAAGCCGATGCCTGCAGGCCTTAACCTGAAGGGTCCCCGTGAACCGCGACCGGAGCTGGTAAAAAGACACAATGCCAAAAGACACCCCATGTCCAGGCATCCCCCAAGAAACCACCTCACCTCTCCAGTCGGTGGTTGCCTTCAGGAAGCCTCCCTGACCGAGCTTGCAGCATCTTTCCAAACCGGAGATCCCCATTGAAATCCACACGGCACCCTATGTCTCCTTGGCACACTGCACCCGGCCATCCTTGTGCCACTGGTGGTGCAACTCCTGTGCTGATTGTTGGTCCCTGCGGTGCTGATCCCAACCAAGTAGCCTGCTCATGAGCAGTCCCTGACCAATGGCCCCCTTAGCACCACTGTCTAACATTGGTGCTCTGCCTCTGCACCCGGCCAGCCAAGTACAGCTGGTGGTGCAATTTGAGTGCCTAACTGGACCTTGGGGAACCTTGGTCCTAACCCCCAAAACATATACCTGTAAGTTGTTTACATACCTGTGAACTGCTAACACTCTTTTTCCCATAGAAACCAATGTTACAAATGTTCTGTTCCTAAAAAAGTCATTGTTCACCAGTGTTTTGTATGTGAGAAAAGTAACTATCTTAAACTTTACAAAATATTAAGTACCCTGGTATTGTAGGATCCACGGTGTGATGTCTAGACATATCACCCCAAGTAGTCAATGTAATCCAAAAGTAATGCAAAAATAATCACAAGTAATTTCTATGTAATTTGAACTGTTTTTAAAGCATATACAAACCTGTAACAATTGCACATCCATTCCCAATTGCATTTCTGTGTAACGTTTTACAAATAAAAGTACATTAACCTATCTGTACCAAATTCTGCTTAGTTCTAGAAATAAAACCTAAGTATACCTTTTTTAATACTCACCCAATTGGTCTGGATTGTCTCCGAGTGTGTGTAATCAGTCCTTGATTGAGTGAATACAATAAATGATTAACACACCCTCCTGATACGCGTAACTGCTCGCCCACACTACCACAAAGATAGCTGTTAGTGATTATCTAATCGGAAAGAGACAGTTAGTTATAGATTCCTTACCTTAGAATTACCCCTAGGCGTTGGACTGGATCCGAAGAATGTTTTCTTAGCAGTACCCCTGCGCGTCGGTAGGTGTCGTCGGTCGACTCCGCATCCGTCTGTGTTGTGTTCCCCGGGATAACGTTGCAGTGCCTATTTAGACGCCGACCCTGCGCGCTGATGTCAGTTCTCTCTTTTTCCACACCAGCCTAACGCAGATCCAGAGAGAGCTTTAGTCACTTTTTGACTAAGCTTTTTTCGAATTTTGTCCACTACTTTTTTGTTTTCGAGTTCTGGTGCGTGAGGGATGTCCCATTATCGGACCGGCTTCAAGCCCTGTGAGACCTGTAACAAATTAATGTCTGTGACCAACCCGCACCTCGTGTGCCTCTGGTGCCTGGAGCGTGACCACAACCCAAATTTGTGCTCTGATTGTTGGGCCATGAATCCCAAGTCTTTGCGGGAGCGGTCCCGAAAGCTCTTGGAGGCCCCGTAGTCGGCTTTGCGTTGTTGCTGGTCTCAAGACTGGTTGGGGAGCCCCCACACCTCATCGCACTCCCAGTCCTCACAGAAATGACCCTGCACCCTTCAAATATTGTTACAGTACTTAATACAATTTATAACATTGTTCGTCTCATTAGTGGTTCCAAATGTATCCCAAGAAGTTCAAATGAAGTCTCTTCAATTTAAAATGGATTCTTTATTCAAAAAAGTTCTATAAAATGGATAGCCAAAGCGTTTCGTCCATTACTGGACTTCTTCGGGGCTATAGAAATACAAAACACAGAAATTGCTATTTACAAAAGTTTTACACACATATTAGAAAAAGCATATTTACAAAAAAGAAAAAAAAAGATTTTCATACAATGATGTATAGCTAACATGTCCCATATACATTTTGAGCCTTCTCCTGGGAAAACAATCGAGACAAACAAGATTTATGGATACATGATGTTAATAAACAAACAGCAGCACATGTGTTTTATTTTACTTGTAACAATTTCACCCATGGCCAATACCGAATCAAAATTGATCAGATTCAGAAACCATTTAAGGTTAGTTACCAATCTCATATATGCTTTATTCTAGCGTCAACACAACTTAGTAAGAAGGTTTTTTATTTGCATTAAATACCTTTTGAGGCTTCCTTATAGGATACAATTCAAAAAGATCCTCACACATTGATGAAGGTCAAACAATCTGTAAATGGAATAACATCCATAATTCACACCAAAGTTGAAACAGTTTTCGAAGAAAGGTAACACAATTTTTGTAGTCTAAGAACCAACTATATCCCTTCCTGTCCAGAATATACGACCAATTTAACAGGATCTATATAATTTCTATAAAGTATTTGCATCTAGTCCTGTCTTCGAACAGCTAATTAAGTTTCTAATGTTAGCATCATTTCTTTAAATTCAAAATCTCAGTCAAAAAGCACACACCCTATATTCCGACACCCTTAGATTATTCAATCCATAGTGACATGATGTTATCCTTTCGTTCAATTATCCCCATTAGTTAATAACGGAAATAGATGGTCCCTGAATGGGATTCATGATAGTCTCAATACTAACTTAAAAGTACAACAACCACGTATGAGGGAAAATGCCCACCAAAATCAATTTGTCTTTGTGACTGAATATGGCATATATAGCAGCCATATTTATAATATATTAAGGAGACGTTGGCACTTGCTTAAATCAGACACGTTCCCATCAGATATCGTTGCCAACAAGCCAAGGGTTGTCTATAAAAAGGGTACAACAATGAAAAGCATTCTCTGTCCCAGTTATGTTAAGCCACCTGAAAAGCGCACAACTACATGGTTACCTGAGAAACCTTTGGGCTTCTGTGTATGTGGAAACTGTTCCATATGCAGATATGGTATGAATAAGACTGGGAGGTTCAATTACAATAGCCTGAGGAGCTATAGGATTACGACCTTTATCAATTGCAATACCACATATGTGGTGAATTTGATCATTTGCCATTGCGAAATGATCTATGTAGGAAGCAGTACGAGGAGTTTGAAAATCAGGATCCAAGAACATGTCAGGAGCATTAAACACGGTGATGTGCGAAGTCCTGTGGCACAACACATTGTGGAGTGCCATCACCACAATAGAGAAATCAGGTTTCATGCTGTAGACAGTGTGGGAGTGAACCCCCGGGGCGGAGATAGCACTATACACCTTAGACAATTTGAGGCCAGTTGGATCTGCAGATTGAGATTGGTGACCTCTGGGTTAAACATCAACAATGAGTTCCACCATTTTCTGTAGGTCTATGACTGTTTATGAGAAACAAGAAGAGACTGGGAGGAGAGTATTCATATACAGGTGGTGATTTGCATACACCTTGTTTGTTAGACGGAAATTACTTCCCACATTTAGATGGTAGAAATGTTTGATTCAGTGATTTCAGGTTAATATGTAGTGAGTTCTATTGGCTTTAGACTGGGGGAGTTGTGATAGCAATGTTACATGGTTGCCTATAATAAGTGGTCGATGAGGACATGCCTAACAGCATAATATTTATATTGTGGAATTAAGGAACTGTTTGACAACTAATAGTGAACACATTCCGCATTGGGAGACAAGTTATATGAGAAGAACATTTAAGATTTTATAGAAGGGACTCACTATGTCCGTGTTCGGTGAAAGAATGATATTACTAGAATATGTCCTCCATAAGCGTCTGATGCCGTGACTAAAGTTTCGCTTTTTAAGATGATAGAATCATAGAGCAAGAATATATTTAGAGCATAGAGACTCGAGGCTCAATGAGTTTGAAATGGTATTAATGGTGACGATACATGTGCTTTTTTATTTAATTTTGGAAGTTAACTCGCACGTTCACGATGGCCCAATGAACAAAATTTCCATCCTACTTTAACAGAGTACGGTATCATAGGTTACATAGCGGGCTAATTTTAAATATTTTCGACTTATTAGATGGACGCACTGTCTGGTATAGATTTGAGCTTACATTCTGTACTCTTTGTGAAGGTAGCCAACCATTTTAAGATGGCGGGCATAACAATGCCAAGAATAGGTTATATAGCGGGTGAACTTTAAATATTTTCGACTTATTAGATGAACGCCCTGCCCGGTATAGATTTTAGCTTACATTCTCTACTTTTTGTGAAAGTAGCTAACCATTCCAAGATGGTGCGTATAACAACGCCACAAATAAACTATATATCTACCGTCTTAAGATGGCGGCGATCGTCGGGTTGGTAGACACGTCATCTAACGAGCGACGCGACCCGGGCCTAATGAGCAATTAATTAGAGTTAATTGTCCTGTAATTGCTCTCTTACGCGTATAAAAGTCTGTGGTTTAATGTGGAACATTCACAACCAGATGACCACATGCATGACTGGACGCGGATACTGTTGTGGTGAGTGCGAGCCTAACTACGGCTGTCGGCGGTTCTTGAGGGTTTAACTTGCCACTTCTTTAAATCATATTTGTTAGATGTAAATACATTTTAATACTGTGGTAACGAAGGATCGAGCCGATTAAGTAGGATGTGTTTGTATCTGTGTACCGGCATTGTGAGGTTTGACCAGTCTAAGATGGCCGCCGCATGTATGGGAACGCATTAACATTATAACGCGAGTCGTAGGAAAGCAGTAGTCCGCTTTGGAGTGGATATGCACAATATGACTGGAATGGGCTTTCCTTTAACCCTCAGGTGATGGGGTAGAAATAACATATACTGAGTAAAACGCGGCTCGTAATAATTAGTTGTCCACGCCTGAAGAGAGATTCATAAAATCAGTATAATGAGTTTGGTTTGACCCGTTTGCTATAGGTAATCAATAATAAATACAGTCTTGCATTTGAATTATGCATTGACATCAAGGAATGTCTATACTCAATGATAGGCTGTGACTTTAAGGAACAGTTTTTAGTGTTACCTTATTGTAATAAATGCTATTGCAAAAGTTTTTTGATCTTGGCGTCACTTTACTCCTACATATTTCTGTATATATTGGCACATATACTGCCAAGAATTATTGTGAAATGGGAATGATCAATAAAAAGGTTGGCTATACTGTCTTATACATCGACATATCTATCTTTGTATAGGCTTACATCTTTCTTTGTGAACCTTACTTCTGAACCCTAAACGCTATGGGAGCACGTTGACCATTGTTCTTTGAAGTAAGTATTGAGACTGTAATGAATCCCATTCTATCTATTTCCGCAATTAACTAATGGTGATAATAGAACAAAGGGTAACATCATGTCACTATGGATTGAATAATCTGAGGGTGTCAGAATATAGGGTGTGTGCTTTTTGACTGAGATTTTGAATTTAAAGAAATGATGCTAACATTAGAAACTTGATTAGCTGTTCGAAGACAGGACTAAATGCAAATACTTGATAGAAATTATATAGATCCTGTTAAATTGGTCGTATATTCTGGACAGGAAGGGATATAGTTGGGTCTTAGACCACAAAAATTGTGTTACCTTTCTTCGAAAACTGTTTCAACTTTGGTGTGAATTATGGATGTTATTCCATTTACAGATTGTTTGACCTTCATCAATGTGTGAGGATCTTTTTGAATTGAATCCTATAAGGAAGCCTCAAAAGGTATTTAATGCATATAAAAAACCTTCTTACCAAGTTGTGTTGACGCTAGAATAAAGCATATATGAGATTGGTAACTAACCTTAAATGGTTTCTGAATCGGATCAATTTTGATTCGGTATTGGCCATGGGTGAGCTTGTTACAAGTAAAGTAAAACACATGTGCTGCTGTTTGTTTATTAACATCATGTATCCATAAATCTTGTTTGTTTAGATTGTTTTCCCAGGAGAAGGCTCAAAATGTATATAGGACATGTTGGCTATACATCATTGTATGAAAATCTGTTATTTTCTTTTTTGTAAACATGCTTTTTCTAATATGTGTTTAACACTTTTGTAAATAGCAATTTCTGTGTTTTGTATTTCTATAGCCCTGAAGAAGTCCGGTAACGGACGAAACGCGTTGGCTATCCATTTTAAATAACTTTTTTGAATAAAGAATCCATTTTAAATTTAAGAGACTTCATTTGAACTTCTTGGGAAAACATTTGGAACCACTAATGAGACAAACAATGTTATAAATTATATTAAGTACTGTAACAATATTTGAAGGGTGCAGGGTCATTTCTGTGCAGATTTCGGGTAAAGAAGTAGGGTCTCTTACTTCTTTCAACCAATGGGACCTAGGGGATTGTGTCCCAGACCATTTGCACCTTCAACATAGTCGATACTCACATTAAGAACTTCAGTACCGGTGCAGGCAAAGCAGCCTTGATCCCTGTTGTTGTTATTATTGCACTCCCAGTCCTCCAAGTCTTTGGGTAAGCCAAGGCACAAGAAGAAGGCGAAGAAGCACTGGCTTTCTTCGCCTTCTCCCCGTCGGTCGGGTGACACGACCCGGGACCCAGAATGTTGTCGCTCAAAGTCTCCATCTATGGTGCCTCCTTCCTGGACGACTCAGAGCCTCCCTCTGACTTTGGCATGCTTTTTCCCCCTACCGTGGCTACGGAGGAGGGAGCGTCTTACGCTGTGATGGTGCGAAGGGCAGCTGAGGCCCTGGGCCTGGAGCTCCCTTCCGTGACAGTCAGGACTAACCTCCTTGAAAGGTGCTTCAACCAGCGGCAACCTCCCCCGAACCCCTTTTGCCGTTCAGTCATTCAGTCAAATATTCTTTAT
The DNA here is from genome assembly GCF_964261635.1 of Lissotriton helveticus. Classification (NCBI taxonomy): domain Eukaryota; kingdom Metazoa; phylum Chordata; class Amphibia; order Caudata; family Salamandridae; genus Lissotriton; species Lissotriton helveticus. The sequence continues at coordinate 690,523,579 of NC_136070.1, read as the reverse complement.
TCAGTTCTTTTTACAACCATAAAAGAAGATCTCAAGAGTCAAAACAAGCAACAGAGGCTATTTAATAAAATTCATAGTAGTAAAATTCATAGTCCACAATATATACTAAAAAGAATAAGATGGTACTTCATCACATAGCAGCAAATCACGAGTTTCCATATAAGAACAAAGATTACAATTTTGTAACAGTAATCATAGGCCAATACAGAGACAAAACACATATATATGCTAAAAACATACACTGTATCCCCACAAACCATGGTATTCAGAGGCAATTCATTACGGATAAAAAACAAATATATAGGAGGTGTGACCGGACATTTGTAAATAAATAAGATCATTTCCCAACTAAATTCTGTAAACTGACTGCTGCAGAAATATATCTATACGCCATTGAACATCTATATTCGACATTCAAGAGTTGGAGATGATACAAGGCTGGCCTACACTTTCTGATATTTAAAAATCTTTAAAAATAGATAATAAAATGCCTCCTCGTTCAGTGCAGAGTCAACAGAAGAACAAAAAGTGCAGCATGTTCTGAGTTGATTTAGAGTCACATGGGCATGATCTAAGTTTGGCATCACAATAGACTTTGAGAGGAAATGAGACCAAGAAATATACAATGCTGAACCTAAATCTAATGAGGTAAAACATTTTCGAGTGACCAAAAAAAAGGAGAGATAGGGCTCTACACACGGGGAACGTACTAGAGGCAAATATTCCAGAAATCTCTTTCTCCCAGTCTCCAGAAGCTCACTAGTCGCCTTAAAGAAAGATTATAGATCCCCTCTCAACTGTGTTTTTGAAACCTTAGCAATTCGTTTTGGGTATAAAAGCAATCCACCCTCCCCACTGTTTCCAGCTGCCTTTTTATGTAATTAAGCCATGGGGCCTTCTGTATTTGATGAAGGCTGAGGCAGTCCAGTATTATTGCACGATTGAAGGCTGGCTCATCTTTTGCCCGTACTGAGTGCCATAGCAAAGTTGGAGCAATTTGTATACGATGATTTAAAGGGATCAGACCAAGTTCATTATGACAAAAAATAATTGGGAAGCTACTTGGGACTGTTAGTAATTGTCTCAGAAAGTTGTTCTCCACAGCCTGGAGGCGTGTCAGATTACAAAAGCCCCACACTCCAGCCCCATACAAAGTTACAGAGCAGGAGCGAGCCTTATAGATGTTAGTTATTGAGTCAATTTGTCTGGAGCCTAATTTCTTAGTAAACCTAAACAATGCCTCCAAATTTTGGCTGCAACTACTAAACCTAGTTTCAACTAAATGATGCCAAGTACCTTTCTGGTCAAAGGGGATACCTAGGTATGAAAAGGTTGGGCCATAGGACAACCTCTCGTTATTGATAGGACAACCTCTCATTATTGATAAAACATGATTTTAAAGGGGGGGAGGCGATTTACCTACCACTGTAGGAGAGTAGGATCTGCTTCCTATAGTTACCCCCACTTTTTGCTGATGTTTCACTGTTTTTCGACTTTAGTCTGACTGGGGCCATGCTATCCAGGACCCCAGCCTTGCTGCTTCCTCTCTAAAATGATACCATGTACTTTAGGTACACCACAGGTTGGATTCTGTGGTACTCTTATAAGTTCCTAGTATATGGTATCCTATATACCCAGGGCAGAGGTACCCCAGAGGCCTCTCAGGGGCTGCAGCATGTATTATGCAACCCCTGAGATACCACTCAAATTGACACCACATGTCTGCTACAGCAGCGTGTGTAAGGTGGTGTATGCACTCCTTACTTAGATATAGGTTCCCTATATCTACCTTATATCATTACACATACAAATCTATCAGTCACCCCTATGGCAGGCCTTATCAATCCTGAAGGCAGGGTGCTGGGTTTTGTGTGAGAGGGTGCTTATGCATGAGCAGGGCCCCTCTGCAGCCTTCGTAATCTATTCTCTGGGGTTGTTCTGTGATGCAGCCAGACCATATACTCTTGAATACATTATAACGTGCTGTACATTTTAACTTTGGAATGGCTGCAAGAAAACATGTCATGTTTGGTGTCAAACACCTTGGAATCATCCCTCCCAGCCAGTGGCGGCGGAGGTATGATTCCACCCTCCTAGAGGGAGAAACGTGACTACACCAGTACACCCGGAACCAGCTCAACAGAACCCTGGCATCACAAAATGGATGCTGCAGCCACAGACACGAGTCTGACCTCCTGCTGCTAGACGAAACTCCGGCAGGGGAGTCTAAAGGGAATGTTTTCTATCATCTACTATTTCCATCCATTTCCAATCAGTATGGCAATGGGTAACAGGGTTTACAGAACGAAGAGTGGGTCTAAGTGAGACTAGATTAGCAGGAAGTGGAGAATATTCCCTAAATACTATTATCTGTGCAACTAAGTGTTTTAAATGAAACTCCCAGACAGGAGGTAAGTTTCAAAATGTATTCCATAAGTACTTGCCAACGACAGGCAGCGGCCAGCCGGCTTGGATCCCAAGATGAATGGAATTGTTCACTGGAATCATCGCCAGCCGCTCCATTTGCCTGCTTGGGCCTAAGTTGAGCAATAACATTATCACAAGCATTAGAGATGTAGCTCTAGCAAGGTGGAGCACAAGCTGCACCATGCACAATTGACGGTCACCAGCTCACCTTCACTTGAATTATTTTATAGGTGCGTGCGTGCCGCTCACCACACAGACAAAAGAAAGCAGCAGGCTGGCTGGGCAAGAAGAATGATGGTGGTCTCCACGCACTCGGACTCCAGTTCGGCTTGACACGACGAGGGGCGAGCGTAGGGGACTGTGAGCGCGTAACGCGTCACACTGCTATGGTGCTGCGCCGGCGGCGAGGGCTGGCCAAAAATGTCCTTACAGAGCCGTCATTGGTTGCGCTCGCGTGTGCTACCACTGGATTGACGGCCCTGGAGGACTAGTGTGAGCGAGGCTGAGAGGAGGGGCCCAACAACGGTCGTCACACAGACAGATTGGTGATGAGTTGACACTGATTTTCGAACGAACGCCGAACCGATTTCAGTTACACTATTTATAACTTTATTGATATGCCATGCAAATTGCAATGCAAATGCAATCCCTAGAAATAAGAAATTGTCTGTGCTAGAGCCCGCCGCGGCCGCAACGTGCCTCGGCCTCCAGTCAGTCAGTCATAGCTGCCAAGGTTTCAGATTGCTAGGTGTGACATTTTTATAGTTTCAGTATAATTATGAGTGACATTTCAGCCACTATGAGTGACAATTTCTCACGAGCAATAATCAAGCAATGAAACATATAGGGAAACATATAAATATCAGAAATTACACCTATTTGAACAACAAGAACTAAAGTGCGCTAACAGGGGCCTGCGAACATCGCCGGTGAGCTGCTGGTGGCCTGAGTAAAAGCAACTATGAAAACCAAAAGTAAACCAAACATAAGCAAACGCTCGACTTACCATATGTTTAGAGATAAGATCCAATGTGGAAACCAGCATAGTCACACCATGTGCCAATGTTGGCAGCTTAGCCATCCCTAAAACAAAGTTATCCACCAAGCAAACTGATAGCAAACTTGTGGTAACACAGGTGGAAACAATCCTTTTAAACACATGGCGTAGTTCATCTACAAACACGTAAACGAAAGTTGTGCCAAGAAATATAAGAAATACGTGACATTCTGCAGTGAATCAAACTGTGCTCACTAACCATGCCTACTACGTGAAAATGATACCAAGCACTTCTCAGTGAATGCAAATGAATAGTGATAATCACAACAATTGTAAAAAGCACAAAATGCAGCGATTGCTGCCTAAATTAACAATAAACTAGACCTTAAACCCGATGATGCAGTTCAAGACACAAAAGTTTCCATATAATAAAATAAAAGAGAAAAATGAATCAATGCTCCATGATTCTCCATTTGCTGTTGTATAAAGAGAACTCCTGCTGGTGTACAGTTAGAACTCAATTTTTCCAGGAGGCCTCCGATGTAATGTAATATCTAAAAGCTATTTGAAACTCTCAAGGTGCAACATAACCAGGCCAGACAAAATAAGAATATCTGAATGAATTAATGATGGTCCAATGCATTCCATTATTTTCAAAAACTTTTTTTAGATGCTCGAAGGCAAGAATTTCACTGGATACGGTGCCCCTGCCCCCTGGCCAACAAATGAACAGATTATATTTATGAACCGACAAGGGCGGACAAGTGCTCCCCTTTTAACCAAAATGATAATGTGTTGTCAGGTGAATGTTGAGAGTGTGGGTGGGCCATACATGACTCCAAATTAAAACAAACCCGATTCCTACCTCATTGTCTTGTCCAGCAAAAGTCTGAGTGCGAGTCAACTCCAGCTCGGAAGTGAAGTATAAGCACTGCTCTGCCAACGGGCACGCTCGGGGAAAAAAAGCTGCCGCCTGCCCCCTGAATGGCAGTGCCTTGCAGCCTAGGTGGCCACCGAACAATGTCCTTCATACTTCCAAGAATTTACTCCTCGCCCTCCACACGACGAGAGCGTAGCGGTGAGCGCGTGACGCGTCACTGCTATGTTCTGATCGCGAGGGGGGGCAACAACGGTCGGAGCTAGGAGTACGTCTGACATCACTAATGCGGCGGGAGTGGGACTGGGGCCGGGCCGCACTGCAGCCTGCATTCCTGACCTGCGGACGGTAACTGCAGCAGGCTGGCACAGTGTAAACGCGGGACTCAATTAAATTGGCAAAAGTAAGTCCCGCGTTGGTGTGCACTGTGGGCAGCCTGCAGTTACCGAAGCAGGTCACGACGGTCAGACTCAGAACTTCTAAAGGCCGCCGCGGCCGCAGCGGGCCTCCAGACAGTGCCGTGCGGCCGCGGCGGCGGCGGGCCGCCTCAAAAATCATGCCGCCTGGGGCGGAACCCCCCCCCCGCACCCCCCTAGCTATGCGGGTGGTAACCACCCCTCTATCCTGACCCTCTCATAGGTGGGTCCCCAGAGTTTGTCCCACCCCAGTATCATGGAGCGCATATTCTGTTTTTTATTTTGTGTATTGCACTGTGCTCTTGCACGCTGTACTGTGTCTGCCTTGATCTTTCCCAATAAAGGTTTTTGGGAAAGAAAAAAAAAAAGAGTTTGTCCCACCCCTTCCTTGGGTATAAAGTAGGAACCCCTGAATACAGGACTTTAGATTTACCTGGATGAAACTCTGACACATAATCCTGGAACTTCGACGATCTACAAGGCGCTAGATAACTGAAGAATCTTCCTTGGAGTAAAAAAGTTATTTCCCTGTTTGGCAGGCACCTAAGACGCATCTGACCGGTTTGCATCTCCGAAGCTTCCGCCGGACTCGGAAGAATTTGCAACACAGGAGGTGGGTTCCCAGACTTTCCAGAGGCCGACCCGAGCTCCCAGCAAAGTTAAGACCCGTAGCCCTCGTGGGGACCGTGGAACCGGAACCCCTGGACACGTGCACATTTGCAAGTGCATATGCTTCTTGGCGATCCTTGAGGCTGTGCTTTGGGCTACTTGTAGTCCAAGCCCCGAGCAGCTTTTCCACAGAAGATTACTGGCCTACACTCACTGAGTGTCCCGTGGGCTGGTATTGTGTGATTCCTCTCGAGGTCCTTTCGCGATCCCTGGTCCGTCGACTGGTGGGTCCCTATGAAGGCAACTCTAACTTTCAACAGGCTTTTCTGGTTGCTCCAGATGTGCCCTGACTCTCCACCACTTGGGGAGTTGCCCGGACGTTGCTGGTCCGCACCAAAGAATCTTTTCTCTTCCTGCGTGGGTTGCTGTTGCCAATGCTTGTTGTGTTCAATCCGAGCACCGACACCGCAACACTAGACATCCTTCATGGGACAGCTTGAATCCAGCTCCTGGTTGTCGTTAACGCCTCCTGGTCCTCGTGGCTGCAGAGTCAATCTTCACCTCTTCGCACCTGAAGCACCTGATATTGGTGGGCATTCGTCTATCGTGCCCCTGGTCACTGGTAAGTGACCCAGACTCTGTCCCCTCTGCTTTCAGGTTCTTCACAACTTTGATCCAGGCTTGGATCCCTCTGGACACTTTCCTTCTTCCCGGCAGCAGCACTTTGCAGCAGGTCGCCATTGAACACGATGACGCGACCCGACACCATTTGACACCCATGCACCTGGCTTCCCTGGGTGAGATAACTCGAGTACTCTGCTGCTCCCGTGGGTGTTGGCCCTAGAACCCCCTAAGTCTAAAGGGGTTTGCTCAAAGTCCTCTCCTAAGTGTCCATAAACTTTAAAATTCCAACTGCGATTTTGCCCGTAGAAGCTAACGGAGCCCGAGTCTGTGTTCTCACTCTGCACACGTCCCCCATGGGTCCCCTGTGTCACTACCTTGGGTGGTTCCTTGGGTTCCAGCGATTCTACGTGCTCTAGGCACTGTGTCTAGTCAAGTCGTCGTTCTTATACCACTTTCTTAATATATGGTTTGGTCTCCCCCTGGGCCAGGGCCTGTTGTATATTGTGCTATTTACTGACGTTCTAAAGTGTTGATATTGTGTATCTTGTTCTCTAATCTCATAAAGAGGTTAGTAGAGAGTGTTTAGTAATAAATACATATATTTTATATATACCTGGTGTGGTTCTCCTTTCATTTGATCATTCAAGAGGTTATAATCTGGTAAACCAAGCTGCTTTACACTCCTTCAAGACTTAGCCTGAAGGCTGCTCTCCATAGCTATCACTAGGATAGCTTTCAATAAAGCTTGTCTTTAAACCTATCATCAATAAGGGTTGTTTGGACTGGTGCAAAGTGCCCACTAGAATTAGTGGATAGCATATGCCAGGCCAACTTCTCACAACCACCATGGTAAAAGACTTGGCCATATTGTTTTTTAGACCCAAATCAGACATAAAATCGCTAAATCTAGCGACAAGCATTTGTAGGCCCACACCGGTTCTAGACATCAACACACAATTATCGGATTTCTGGTGCCTATCTTGGAAGCATCAACATGCCCTTGATTCATATAACTTTCAAAGTCATGAATGTAAGGACAGAATAAAAATGGCGCCAGCACGCAACCTTGACATACCCTACTGTTTATTTTGATAGGAGGGGTGAATTCCCCATCCGCCCCATACCTGACCCTCCCAGTCACATCCTGATGCATCTGTGCTAAGAAATGATCTAAATATGTGTCTAAGCCCACTGCCACCATTTTATTCCATACTTTTTCTCTCTCCTCCCAGTCAATTGCCGATGTAAGGTCCATAAATCCCAAACAGATGGGACCATTCTTAACTATTGGGTACTTGCTTATGACCAGGTGGAGGTTGTAACCCTGCTCAACAGTTCCCAGGCCCCTCCTGAAGCCATACTGTATATCGGGAGAATTTCCCACATTCCGTTACCCAGGTTTCCAGGCGATCTAAAATGACCCTGCCCATCAATTTACATGTGCAATAAATTAACAAAATTGGGTGGTAGCACCTCGGGTCAGACTGTAGTGTAGTTCCTATTTTCCCAATAGGCTCTGCGCATTGGAATAATATCTCCAATAGTATAGACGTAGGACTGCGGTTAACTAGGTCTTCTACTGACGATATTAGACTTAAAGTTATGTGTGCCAGCTAAGCATGAGCGCAAAATCCGCTCCGATCGCGGATTTTGCGGATTTTCGGTAAATCCGCGATCCGCGAACTCTCGCGAATTTACCGAGAATCCGCAATCCGCGATCGGAGCGGATTTTGCGGTCAAAAGTTCAAGCCTAATGCATTTACGATGGCGCCGGCAAGCTGCCAGCGCCATCCTCAAATGGTTACTTAATTAGCTTCGACAGGAAGCTCTAACAGATAAGATAAAGCAGGGGCTCGAGCGCCTGCTTTATTTTATCAGTTGGAGCTTCCTGTTGAAGCTAATTAAGTAACTTTTGCAGGATGGCGCTGGCAGCTTGCCGGCGCCATCGTAAATTATTTACAGTGTCTTCTTGCATAAATTTGAAGGGCAGGGTTCATTCTGGCACGACGGTCCTGGCACAAAAAATAAACCTCAACAGGAAACACTTGCAGGTGTGCCTTGTTCCCAAATATACCCATCGGAAATCCGCTGTGATGCTGGTCTCTGACCTTTTATACACACAAGAGGCATGTGCGCTCGCATTGAAGCCCCGTCCGTTTGGCCCCGCCCACACACTCGAGGTGTGCACCGTCTTCCCGCCATTTACCCACTATGATGGACATTTCACTCAAGGGACCCCTGCGCACTTCGGCGCGATTGCATTAACACACACTTGGTCGCTGGAACTAGTTGAAGCGCAAATGCGGTGACTCATTCATCAGCCCAAAAAAAATCGTGGCATTTGCATCTTTGACTTTTAAGAGCACAATCCCCGTGCTGTTCCTGTGACCAGGGGCTTCTGTCTCTTAATCTGCTGCTCTGATCGGTCTCTGACCTTTTATACACACAAGAGGCATGTGCGCTCGCATGGAAGCCCCGTCCGTTTGGCCCCGCCCACACACTCGAGGAAGCCCCGCCCCCAAAATCCGCAGATCCGCAAAATCCGCGGATTTTGCGGATCCACGATCCGTGAATCCGCAAATTCGTGAATCGTGGATCCGCAAAATCCGCCCATGCTTAGTGCCAGCTAGCTCAGAGTTCACTAGAAACTTTCTCGAATAGGCAAGGAGGAGTTTAACCTCCCTGGATAGACAAGAAGGGATTTAGTTTCTGACAACCATAGAACATGACAACTTTGCTCTCCCCTAATCAAGAGTATATCTCTAGAGTCGTGTGAAAACAAAAGACAACTAGTTTACTCAGTCAGTACGTGCATTCTTAGTTTCACCAGTTTGTAGAGAAATAAGAGATGGGCGTGTTTCAATAAAAAGATGTTATTTATTGATCAGTCTCTTTTCTCATACAAGAGAAATGAATCGCTATTATTGCAATACTTATAGTTAAGTAAAGTGCATACAGTAAAAACAGAATTATAAAATAATACTGTAAAAGCATTTATATGGTTTCTTAGCCATATGATACTTAAAATGGATAAAAGATATACATACATATATACATTGACTAATCGTTCTCAACTGGTGCTTCTAACTACGCCTACCCCGGTGTACCTGACCTAAGCCTAATACTTGGGCGGGAGTAAATAAGTAGCAGTTTAAGTTAAGATAGTTTTGCCAAGGATCTGACTCAAGACTTCTCTGTAAGAGGTTAGTCAGTTCAGTACCTGGGATTTAGAAGGCTGGAGGGTTGGTATCTCTGTCTCAGGACTCGATATCCCAGTTACCCGCGAGGGCGGCTGGGAACGCCGGAGGCTGGATTTCTCGGCAGGAGAAAAGGCAGCGTCTCTCTCAGCGCGTCAAAAGGGAGGGGCAGCGTCCGTGGGCTTTTCTGCATCACCTGGGCTCTCCGGCAAGTAGCGCTGCTCCAAGCTCGTCACCACCGTGTCTTAGCTTAGGGCAGCGTCGGTATATTTATACCTGAAAGGTGCTGTGTTTGACGTAAGGATGGACATAAGACGTCAGCAAGAATGTCATAAGGACTGGTCGTTCTTACATTCTTTGCAGGATTTCTCGAGCGAAATCAAAACAATAGCTGCGGGGGATTTCCCAGGTCTGCTGGAGGTTTGATTTGTTTTGAGAACTCGGTGTGCTTTCTAGGGGGCTGGAGGGATAGTGCTTGCTTAATGTGACAGCATGCGCTATGACCTAATCTGAAAACGGGTTTCTGTGCCGGTGTATGGACATTAGTGAATTAATAACCGGACAAGGGTCAGAATTAGGAGTATCAATATAGGTACCTAGATAAACACACTACACCCACTCCACGATTTTATGTACATATTTACTAAACTAAGCAATAGTAAACATAACTAACAGTGCATGTGTATACCGAACCACCTCAAAAATAATTTTGTTTGTTTTGAAAAATGGCGTATGCAAAATGCACGAAATGAGTATAGGTACTGTATGCATTCAAGAAGTATAATCATTCAAAAGGGAGATGCATATTATATATCTGCAGAAATGATTTGCGAAATTACACATGAAATGGCTCTTGATACAGAAAAAATTGCGAGACCATCTCATCACATATAAACACAATTAATTGCATATAAACTAGAGGTTGAGGTATTGTAATGTCTCTAGAATTCCTAAGAATAGAAGCTCTGTTCTCTAAGAATAGTTTTACTTTAAGCAGAAGATAAGTGCCAAAAAGGTAAATATTTTGGAATTGGGAAAAAAGTTTTCGCTTTTCAGGGGAGAAGAGAAAAAATAGTTCACAGTCACTTTGTTTTTAAAAGACTGAAGGCCAAATTCAGAGTTCAGGGAACGCCGTGTGCAAGATTGTTTTTAAAGTCATTCTCTCTGTTCCGGTGAAAACATCATTTCAGACAGACTCTCGAAAAAACAGTCTACAGCTTCTGGTGAAAGTTCGACGAGGTTGGAAAATGTCGCTACCATGCAGTCATGCGCATGATTGCTTTCAATGATGGTTCGATCAGAACTGCTTACAGAAGGTCGTACCTGGTCGATGCTGCTTTCATCTCGTACTTCACTACCCTTCAATCGTAGTGGTGAAGTTTCCACGAATGCCGTCATCAGGATAGGTAGCCGCTGGGGACAGCACAATGCATGAGCCTTTACTGGACCCAACAAAGTATCTGCATCTAATGGTACTTCTGATTGTAGTGTAAGACAGGTGTCCAACACGCATTCTTCGCCGCATAGCATGCACCTTAATACAGGCATAACACAATTCTGCCAGATGGGTCTGAATGAAAGAAACCAGGTCATATTCAGATCTCGTAGCCGGGCTAAGCCAAGGACTTTAGTTATGCGGTCCCGGTAGCGGATAGCTAGGATCGTTTCTTCCATTGTTGCTGGAGTCTTGTCTGTGACATGGCTTGCCATAACGAAGCAAGAGTAGCAAGAATAAAACGCCTGCTACGAGTCCCAACAGGAGTGGAAGTCCACCAAAGATGGAATGGACGAAATTTGGAAAAATACCCAGGATCGCTTTGAATGGTGTTAAAGCTCCTGAAAAAACTGTCTTAAATACACTTGCGATACCACTTGTATCAGAAATATTTAAGATTTCGTTCAGCATTTCTGCGAAGTGTAGGGGGCAATTTGTTGATAACATTGAATGAATCTCTGCCGTTGTCCTTGCAACTTGGAGATCGTACGTTTCTTTTGATGACGTCAACTGGGTTGGCGTCTGTAGGAGCACAGTCTTCATTCTGCTTAAAGTATCAATTCGAATAGAAGAGATTTTTAAACTGGGCCATAACCTTCCCTCCCTGTCTGGAGCATCATTCGGGAACAATACTCTTTCACAGCACATGACCCTGGAAGTCACGCTTACAAGATAAGGATTTCCTGGCAGCAAGCCACAACATCTGTGATCTACAATTAGAATGTAACTCTCGTTCAAAAGTCTTCTAAAGAATGGTTCTATTTGTGTTGCAGGTGTTGCCTAACTGGTGACATGAAAGGTTATTTGAAGTCCCTTCACAGGCCCCATGCAAACTAATACCCTGACACAGAAGTATGCCACTTAGTGATTTTTCACAATTATTACCACTAAGAAATACACTCTGTCCGTTATTACTGACACATGTGTGTGTATAGGGCAAGTTCCATGTGGACTTAATGTATCCTTTACCCAACCTTTCATACTGGCCTGCCTGTATATATTTTTGGCAGTATTGAAACTGGAAAGTTGTTATCGGAATATTTATTATCCCATGTATTATCCATTCAATGACAGTTCGTTCTGACATTGTCAATGGTAATCTCTCAAGTTTTTCAATGCTCAGAATTGTATAGTCAGCACCCTTTTGTGCCAAACTGATTTGTTTATCAGTAAGGTTAAAGATATTAAATAGTGACGTTGTGTTGATTAGACGCCAAGGCACATAGCCTGAACGCAGATTTTGTAACGTCCAGCCAAGCTGTACAATAGAACGTAATTGAGACTGACCGTGTTGTAACATCAGTAAGTCTTGTTCTATTATATCGATTGCAGAAGATACAATACTGTCCAGTGAATATATTCTGGAAGACAGAGTCATTAACCCATTGTCCACAACAGAAAGTGATTTTTCCAAATTAACACGGTCAATTTCCCGTATTTTTTCTGCTGTCTCAATTTGAGTTACTTTCCAAGCTTCGTTGTAAGCTGCATATATAGAGGCCGCTATGAAACGTTTTTGACGCTGTTTGCGTGGTCCCATGATGAAATCACGCAAGTCAGCACCTTCTTTAAGTAAAGTTAAGTGTTGCTTAATTTCTGACAGTGTGGATGTCTGTAGCCATTGAAGGCAGAGTTTCCCCACACTGTAAGTGGTTACAATCCCTGGATGTTGTCTCTGGGAGTATCTTGGGTCTGGCCTGGTCAATGTGAACCCCTGTATTTTATTCAGGAATCTGTCTTGACAGTTATTTGTGTCTGTGGGCCAGATCAACCATTGTTTGCAATCAGCATGTGTTCTGTTTTGGTTTAAAATATGGGATATGTCTATCTCAACATCGGTAGTGCTATTACTGGTAGGTGCTGGTTTTGGAATAGACGGTTTATTTAAGTCTTTAATTTTGGCTAGGCCAAGACAGGATGTTTGTTGAATTGTATCATTCAAAAATATAATTTGTTCTGGGATCATGCAGGCTCTAAATAATGATTCTGTACCTTGCACTTGCCAATCTTTTGTGCCCCAGATCGTTTTCGTTTCAATGTTATTGTTCCAGAAATCAAAACCGAATGTATTCATTTTTTCAAAGAATGAGTCTGAATATATCAATTTTGTGTTTGTAAGCATGGTTTTCACTCCTGTCTTATTTAACAATTTGAAATAAAATGATTCTGCATTACTTGTGTTGAACCCTGAAAAATATGAATATTTATCAAAAAATGTCTTTGAACTGCCTTTTGGTGGAGTTGCACAATGTTCCCATTGGTTAAAATTTAAAACATTTCTAGGTTGAGTAGATTTATTCAGATAATGGTTACCATAATGGTTATAACAAAACATTTGATCGTAATTAGATGAACCTTGTAAATAATCATGTTCTGTAAATTTAGCTGACATTACTAGATCAGACATCATATCATTAATACTTTCAAAGTCCCAATCATCAGCAAATGTGCTTGGTTTTACAAAGTCACTTAAAGAAATCTTGAATTGATGAGGATACTTCAGGAGCTCAACCGGACCATAGATTTCGTAATCAGTTTTGTCCCATGCTACCCCACCGGGTATAAGATTGGCTGTGAAGTTTACTGAAGAAAGTTCTCTTTTCTCGATGTGTGAAGACTTGTGTGGTTTTAGGACCAAGTTGATATTCTGACTTGCTGTGTCCATTGTAGCATATTTTCCCTCAATGAAATGTCCCAAGCATAGTACCATGATGAGCCAAAGTATGAGGATGAATACTCCTAGTGCCATCCAAAATTCAATCCATGGAGAAATCAGATAGGTTACTTTTAGTTGATGAAAGAGTTCCTTTGCTTTGTCTTTAAAAGTTTTCGTTGTTGACTGTTCCTCAGGTTCACTCAGATCTTCAGAAAAATCATCGAAGTTGATGAAGTAGCCGGATGCTGTTCTGTCAATTGTTTCAATTGCTTCTGGATTCCTTTTTGCTTTAGGTATTTGCTTTGTTTCATTAGCATAGTCTGTGGTTACATCATTGTATAATGGAGTTTCTTGAAGTAAAGCTTTGATTTGGGTTTCAAGAGGTTTAAGTTCCATTGCTTTGTTGCATAGTCCTTGTTCAATCACTTTAGGTATATCAGGTGTGATTAGTCTTTCAGTTTGAACCTCTGTGTTTGTAGCAAACTTTGGTGTTCTACTACTTCTTGGGAGTCCACTTGGCCTACTACTTGTTATCGGCCACATGATTGTGGTTTAACCAGGTCGATGGATATAACTCGGTTCTCCTTTTTACCAGCAAGGGGCGGTAGTACTACTGATCTTGTCCCGTTGACAGACAAGACAGGAACTGCTTTTCTGTAAGAAGGCCCAAATTCCTTCTTCACCGCAATCTTCTCTCTGACCAGATCCCCGATTTTTGGAATCCAGACAGGCCTTGCTGGGACAGGTGGTTTCTCTTCAGTGGTTATTGGCTGCTGTTTCAACTTTATGTTGCTCAGGTCTTTTCTTGTTTCATTTAAGTCCTGTAAAATAGCCAAACGATCTTTGATATCAAAGCATTTTTCTTTAACCACTGAAGTTTGACTATCGAGGTCCTGGATTAACATTCAAGTCCCAAATAATAGTTCGTACGGACTGAGACCTCTTAGAGAATTTCTTGGCAGATTATTAAGACTACGTTGGACACTTATTAAATGTTTGACCCACCCAGCTCCCGAACCTAATACCTATGCTGTTATAGATTGCTTTATGTCACGGTTTTTTCTTTCCACAATTCCGTTTCCCTCAGGATGAAAGGGACAAGAGTACCGCAATGCAATGCCCATGCTGGTCATGGCCTCCTTGTAAGCCCGAGAGCTAAACGCAGGACCCTGGTCAGAATGTAGCATGCCAATTGCGTATGTGCCGATAAAGACTCGCAAATCTTTGTATAACAGTTCAGACGTCAGCTTAGAGCTGGGGTCTACATTTTAAGTGAAAATAGTCTCTACATGTTAATATGACGCATTATTCATACTGGGTATTTTATGTCGATAGCCTAATCTTTTATTTAGCGAAAAGCCATGGGAATACACCGTTTCGTTCACCACTGCGATCTCTGTTGCAGTTTGAACAGTTTTTTGCAAATATGTGATGTTGCAGGCTCATTCCTGGCCACCAGTATGTTGATTGTAATTCTTCTAGAGAATCCTTAAGTTTAAGGTGTCTAAGACCCTCACCCATATGTGCGTCTGCTATTAACAAGACTCTCCTGTCCATGTTTGGAATCACTCTATCCCCCACTCCAGGGATTCGAGCAAAAGGAACGGAGTTTGCATCGATTATGTATGTATAATTGAGTGGATAGTTGATGGGTAGCGCTGAGCAGTCGCCTTTTGATGACGTTTTTACCGCCAGCATTGTTTCCCCGTCAATGTATTTTACTGAACGCTTTTTTGTAGCTACGGAAGCCGATTTAGTTGTTTCCGCTGTGGCTGTCTCAGCCAATGAATTCCCTGCAACGTGAACGCCATCACGCTGATGACTCAGTGAGTGTATCACGTGAGTCTTTGGTAGTTCTTTCTTTAAAAGAACTATTTGTTCCCAAAGCGATTTTTGCTTTATTGTGGCACCTGTGTCATCTTTGTACCCGTTTTCAACCCATTTCTGCAAGTCGTTATTGTACGATTTGACGCAGTAATATGAATCGCACACTATTAGTGTCGGGAATTCGTGATCCGCATTATCTAGCGCCATTTTTAATGCTATTATTTCAGTTTGTTGTCCTGAATTATTTTCCACTGAGTGTGTTTTTGAAAACAGAGGTTTTAATTTACCTCCGCGCCACACGTCTTTTGTAATCTCGCGTGTGGCGTTATAAGCTTGCTCTCCTCAAACTGAGGGCTGAGCATGTCCGTCTGTATGTATTACACAGGCGTACTGTTGTATGGGCAGAATGTTGCTAGGCAGAGGATATTCTCTTTCATATTCTAGATTTTTTAATTTTGTCATTTCTGGATCAAAATAGTATTTCATTCTGTCTGTAGCAAGAGAATCTTCCCATTGTATCCATTTTGGATTTAGTGCCATTGTAGGTAAATTACATGGGCTTGTTAATGCCTCGAAGGCTGATTCTGATGTTCTGACTGTAATCTATTTGCCGTCAGCTTGGTTTCTTTCTCTTGCTACAGCTGTTTGAACCGCGTGAACAATGTTTTCCTTAATGCTGAATGTTTTTTCAGCTTCTGTGTACAAGTGTGATTTGTATGCTATTGGTACCGTTTCTCCCTCATTAGAGGTTAGGTATGTGAATCCGCATCTTCCTGGGATGACTCGAATCACAAGGTTGCGTGTCTTATCGCGTGTTTGCAGTTTTGTTTTAACTAACATGTCTGTTTGTAAAGATCTCAAAATTTCTGTGTGTTTTTGAGTCCAATTGATTCTTTTAAAATCTGGTTTTATTAGATCATAGAGAGGTTTAACCCTCTCTGCATAGTTTATAATGTAAGTTCTTCCGAAATTCAGGAAACCTAGAATTGATTGCAAGTTTTTCAGTGTTCTAGGTGCTTGGATTAAAGCACATTTCTCTAGGAAATTGTCAGCCAGGCTTTTGCCTTCACTTGATAATTCATATCCTAAAAATAGGACAGTCAGATGGGCAATTCTTGACTTCTTGAAGTTGAATTTGTAACCCTCTGCTGCGAACCCAAGTATTATGGTGTTCACTCTTTTCAAGTGAGTATCCAAGTCATCATCTGTTAGATAGATGTCATCGACATAAGATAATGCCTCATCATCATATATTTGTAGTAACTCTGTTACTCTCGCTGAGAATAATCCTGGGCTGTTCTTGAACCCTTGGGGCAAACGACAGAAATTTGCATGCGAGCCATTTATTGAGAAAGCGGTCAAATATCTGCTTTCTGGTGCTATATTTTGACAAAAGAATCCATTAGAGATGTCTAATGTTGTTTTGTATTTTTTGCGCACTATGCTATTCATTAGTGCTGCACTGTGTGAGTTTTGTACTGCAAACGTTTTGCAGCATGAGTTAAGGTGTCTGTAGTCCAAAACTAGACGATATGAATCATCTGGTTTGGAGACAGGAAACAAAGGATTGTTCATTTGTGAGGTGCATGTTTCAATCACCCCCTGGTATTCAAGTTGATCTAAGATCTCCCTGACCTGTTTTTTAGCTTCTTGCTTAATTGGGTACTGCCTCTGTGCAGTCGGTTGAGATTTTAACTGGATCTTGTGAGGAGGAGAGTCCTCATCCCATCCCACATGATTTTTATATAGTGCAGGAGGCTGGGCTACTGCCCACTCTCTTGCAAGTGTATATTTTTTATGAATTGGAATATGATTTGAGAAGGCAGGCATAATCATTTCTTCGCCATGAGGGCACTCCCTGACAAACTCTGGTGGCCAGTCTTTTTCAGCTAGAAGGATGTCATAGCCCTTGGAGAGATTATCCCAAAATAGACCCCTTATTTTCCTAGTCTTATCTCCCTCTATACGTAAGGTTATTTCATATATTTTATGAGGTTTGCTAACTCTGGTATCTGCAGTTTCCACCTGAATGTACTCATTCGTGTCCACTGTCTCCAGATGATTCATCAGGATCTTGCGAGCTATGCTCACTTCTGCTGCGCTGTCTAGCATTGTCTGAGCCCACTCTCCGTTTTTCAGCTGAGTCCTCAGGATCCTCGGCATGTTTGATTATTTTAATGCTGGCTACCTTCTTCTTTGGAAATTGTAACTTTTTACTTTGATGAGCAGGTTCTTTGTCTTTGGACTTGACGAGCTCTTCCCTGTGTTCTGACCGTCCTCTTCTTTCCGATTTCTGCGAGGAAGTCTGAAAAGATCGAGAGGGACGTGTATCAATATCTTGATATCTATCAGGTTTCTTCAAATTATCCCTATTTCTAAGGTTGTATTTTTTCTCAGAGGGCTCCCTCTGGGGAGACTTGTTTCCTTGGTCCGGAGACCTTTCTCTCCGCCGAGGAGACCTTCCTCTGGACTGGAATCTTTTTTCTTTGGGAGTGGATTGTTTATTTCCATCCCAGTTCTTTTTTGAAGTGTTTAGATTATTTTTAATAAATACCTTTTCAGGATTTTCAATTAGTTGGGTTTTCACTGGTTTCCCACCCAAACTATCTCTTCCTAGTTCTTCATAGGATTTTTCTATGATTCTGGCAAGTTCAAATGGTTGGTCTGCTATATCTGTTTCCTTCAATCTTTGGCGGATCGCCACATTTGCTGCTTCCCCCTTTATGTTTGCTAGTAATATTGCCGAGACCTGCTTGAAGTCTTTCAGTAATTTCATACCCAGAGTTAAAACAGGTTCTGGACCGTATTAATTTTGAATCTGTTTTAGCACCTCTGGTATTACCGCCATGGACGGAACACCATGTGTTTTTGTGTAAATGGAAGCAAAGACTGTACCCCAAGTGTCACAGTCCTCCACATGTGGTGCGATCCCCATTGGAAGACAGATAGTCAGAATTCTGTGTTTCTCAACAGGGGTGGTATCTGGAAGTACCGCCTCTATTTGAGTGATTTTTTGTGCTAACCAGAATGGAATTTGTTCCTGTTTAATGGGTACTTTACCTAGACAGGACTGTATGTTCTGTGGTGTGATTTTATTTGTGTTCCCCTGATGAGGGGTCAGCTGTGGAATTTTAATAGCTGGTTGGACTGTTGAAGTCCGCATTACATATTGGACTAGTTGTCTGTGTATTTTAATCAGTTGTTTTAACTGTGTTAAAAGTTCTGGTATTGACATTTTTTCAATGTCTGGATGTGGTGTGTATCCGGCTAGAACCGGCCACGTCGCTCCTGGTCTACCTAGTGGACCGAGCCTGGTGATGTGATCATTATGTTTTAGGGCGCCTTTAAACCAGAGCAGGTGCTCTTGGTATTTGAGTGGTATTTCCACCTCCTTGAAAGGGGTGTACTCATCCGGAGGTTCCTCTATCTTGTAATAATGGAACCCCTTTGTTACAGGGTTTGCTGCTGGAAAATTTATCCATGAATAGAATACCTCTGTCTGCCGATATTCGTGTGCCTCAATTACGAATATGACTGTACCACCTCTCGGTGGTAGTCCATTTTCTATAGGTTTTAAAGTTATAGTTTTTCTTATGCTGACCGGGATGAGTATTGCATCCGGGTCAGTTTGCAGGAGACTTGTGTCTTCCTCTATGAGACGAGCTGCTATTCTAGCTGTCTCCCTTTCTTCCTCAGTTTCTGACATTTTACTGTCAAGAAGGGTTTTTGTTGCAGATCAGGTTTCCACGGAAACAAAGATTAGATGCACAATATTTTAGAACACTGTATCCTTCAACGTTGAATAAACCAAAAACCATACATAGGAGTCTCCTCCTACTAAGTTTGGCGGATTTAACCTTTCACCCTCTCCAGACGTCTTTGGAGTTTTATGGAAAAAAGGGTCTGTGTGAAAAAGCACGACTGAGTTACTCTAACGTCTTGCGTTAGATTTATCGCCTATCCAAACCGTTGGGCGCCATGTAGTGTAGTTCCTATTTTCCCAATAGGCTCTGCGCATTGGAATAATATCTCCAATAGTATAGACGTAGGACTGCGGTTAACTAGGTCTTCTACTGATGATATTAGACTTAAAGTTGTGTGCCAGCTAGCTCAGAGTTCACTAGAAACTTTCTCGAATAGGCAAGGAGGAGTTTAACCGCCCTGGATAGACAAGAAGGGATTTAGTTTCTGACAACCATAGAACATGACAACTTTGCTCTCCCCTAATCAAGAGTATATCTCTAGAGTCGTGTGAAAACAAAAGACAACTAGTTTACTCAGTCAGTACGTGCATTCTTAGTTTCACCAGTTTGTAGAGAAATAAGAGATGGGCGTGTTTCAATAAAAAGATGTTATTTATTGATCAGTCTCTTTTCTCATACAAGAGAAATGAATCGCTATTATTGCAATACTTATCGTTAAGTAAAGTGCATACAGTAAAAACAGAATTATAAAATAATACTGTAAAAGCATTTATATGGTTTCTTAGCCATATGATACTTAAAATGGATAAAAGATATACATACATATATACATTGACTAATCGTTCTCAACTGGTGCTTCTAACTACGCCTACCCTGGTGTACCTGACCTAAGCCTAATACTTGGGCGGGAGTAAATAAGTAGCAGTTTAAGTTAAGATAGTTTTGCCAAGGATCTGACTCAAGAATTCTCTGTAAGGGGTAGTCAGTTCAGTACCTGGGATTTAGAAGGCTGGAGGGTTGGTATCTCTGTCTCAGGACTCGATATCCCAGTTACCCGCGAGGGCGGTTGGGAACGTCGGAGGCTGGATTTTTCGGCAGGAGAAAAGGCAGCTCTCTCTCAGCGCGTCAAAAGGGAGGGGCAGCGTCCGTGGGCTTTTCTGCATCAGCTGGGCTCTCCGGCAAGTAGCGCTGCTCCAAGCTCGTCACCACCGTGTCTTAGCTTAGGGCAGCGTCGGTATATTTATACCTGAAAGGTGCCGTGTTTGGCGTAAGGATGGACATAAGACGTCAGCAAGAATGTCATAAGGACTGGTCGTTCTTACATTCTTTGCAGGAGTTCTCGAGAGAAATCAAAACAATAGCTGCGGGGGATTTCCCAGGTCTGCTGGAGGTTTGATTTGTTTTGAGAACTCTGTGTGCCTTCTAGGGGGCTGGAGGGATAGTGCTTGCTTAATGTGACAGCATGCGCTATGACCTAATCTGAAAACGGGTTTCTGTGCCGGTGTATGGACATTAGTGAATTAATAACCGGACAAGGGTCAGAATTTTGAGTATCAATATAGGTACCTAGATAAACACACTACAAGACCTGTCCCCTTTTTTAAAGATGGGTACTATGATCACAGTGGCCCATGATTCTGGGGGCCCCTGGGAAGCTATACAGATTAAAATGTTAGTCAATAGTGCGGGTCAAAGGACAGGATTGTCCAGAAAAAGGTCAGCGGGGATGCAGTCTGGGCCTGATTCTTTATTGTTTGATTTAAGGCTTTTTTAACTTCCTCAAAAGTCGGAGGGGCCATCTCTAAGGGCCCAGAAGCAATTTGCTTGTCGCTATATTTTAAAGTGCAATAGTGCTCATCCTCGTTACTGTATAAGCTAGAGAAATGTTGGACCCATGCATCGGGCATAATTGTAGCATCAGTGCTGCTATCATGGGAGTTTTGGAAAAAAAAGTTGAATTGACAATTTTCCAGGAAAGTCTAGGGTCTTTGTTGAGACTAGCTTCATGCAGTTGTTCCCATGCCTCTTTTCTTACGTCCATTTTATGTTTCAATATAGCCTGTTTATATTCATTTCGGCTAAACTATCCCAGTTTTATTTTTCAATGCCTCGATGAGGTTACTGCGAGATCGTGAGCAATCACTGTTGAACCATTTGTGGGAGCTATGGGGTCTCTGTTTCCTATTAACTCGTAATACAACATTAATTGTTTCCGATATTTCAGCAAAAGCCCTTAGCATAGACGGTGGATTTATTCTACTTTCTAGACACTCCAGAATTTGTACCTTCTTTGGAAACAGAATCTGCTGAAGAACAGAGTCCGGGTCCACCAAGACCCACTTATGCAGGAGGCCCTTATTTTTGTCATAAGTTATGGGATGTAGTTTTGATATCCCAGAGGAATAACCAATCTGGGTCTTAAAACGAATGGCTATGGTGAAGTGATCGCTAAATCACACCTTTAAGATGGAAAATGCCACGGAGTGGGGTTTATAATATTCAGAAAGGACAATAAAATCAATGAGGCTACCTTGACCTCTGCCCGTATAGAAAACATGATCTGAACCCACTAATTTAATAAGATCTATTGTTAAAGAAAGAGAAAATTTGGAAAGTAAAGAGTTAAAAATGTTCCCACAAGGGTTATGTTCAAAATGACAACCACCCTCATTATTCCCACCGACCAGGCTGCAAGCGGACTGCTTAGACAGAGGACATAATCTACAGTTAACCCCACCCCCAAAGTAGTATAAAATCTGTTTTGAGTTCCTGTAAATGTCTACTGAGTGAATTTTCTAACTCCTCAGCAATATCACTGTTTTTAGGAGCAAACGTGTTGTGATAAAAATTAACAATAACCAATGTTACTCTCTGTTCATTTAAAATATTAATAATTTGAATATGGGTTGATTCGAGCTGCATCTTACCAACCTTGTCTGCTAAAGTGGTTGCCAATAAGGTAAGCAAGCCCCCCTTGAGGTGACCACCCAGTGCTGCGGCTGCCGGGGTATGAATGTAAACATAACCATCAATATGGACTATTTCCCTTGCCCAGGTTTCTTAGAGGCATATGATACTATAATCTTTCACAAGTTTAAGCCAGGCCTCAATCCTCACCCCTCACCTAGTTTAATAAACCCACAATGTTCCAAAACAGATCTCCACAAACAATAGAATTATTGTTGATAGAAGCACTCCGGCTAATTGTATGGCCATCTACCTGGCGATCAACAGGGGACTTCTGAACTGTGTTTGGTGGTAACATGTTCCGACCTATTTCTAGATTTGAAGTGTTCAAAGTTTCCACAGGCACTGCCATTGCTAAATCCAACGTGAATGTTTTTTCCACATATGCAGAACCATTGGTCACAGGCATATCCGTGCTACTTTCAGCATCTAAATCACAAGTAATGTCCAGTATAGATCCGATCCCCAAGTGATGTATTCAAATCCACCTGTTCCAGGGGAGAAAAGTGGTTAGTGGTTGGAATGGCAAAATGCTGGTGCGAGCTATGGTTAGCAAAATGTAACTTTGCATGTGCCTGTGTTACAGGTTTATAGAAACTGCCGAGGGGTACTGCCATAATGGAGCCCCTTGGATTTGTAAGCCTAGAAAGCCTTTCAATGACAGAGTGTACCAGGAGCATATTTTTAAAATTAATAACAACACAGTCGCCAGCATCTGTTTTATATTGTAAGTCCACCCATGATACTCGCTCTACATTAATTATATTCCTAAATAGTTCCTCAAAGTTTAACCAATTTGTGGCTCTCGCTAACCAGTGCACAGGTTTGTTTTTTAGTTGTAACATGTCTTCTTCCTTATCAGGAGGTAGGGGTGGAACGTTTTTGAGGACTATGACCAATGGAGTTGCTTCTGGAAGATGAAAACTCTGTCAGGGTTTCTCCTTGTTTCCGTATAACTTTTATGATCCTGTTCAATGTTTCCAACGGCGTTTGAAATAATTGATGATCCCCTACCGCCTTCTGGAAATTGGGCTGCATTTGCTATAATCTGAGATGGTTGGGACAAAATATTATTAATGACTGAGGTGTTCAGCTGCTGGCTGGGTATGGGCTGATGAGCTGACATAGCCGGCGTCTGAAGGGGCAAAGAGGTATGGCGCATAGACAGCGTCTCAGAGTCCTTGTTAGTCCCACTGGTTAAGCTGAACAGATTTCAGCCAATCAAAATTTTCAGAGAGGTATAAATACTATTGAGGATACTCAAAAAAGGATCGAGGAGCGTTTTCACAGTAGTTTCCAGACAAACTGAGCATAGGATAAAGTCCCACCCTGGCCCTGGGTTCCTGATTCTGCACCCAAGTTAGTCTCTCTTGTGCTCTTTCTTGCAGTGATTGCAAAGTTTTTTTTCATACTGCTGGTGGCGTGGGGTCGCTTTTAGCTTTATAACAGGTTTTTGCCTTCTTCGGAGGGGGCGAGCACAAAGTATCAGATCAAGGACCATGCAGGATTTTAGTGTCGGACTATCGGTCACAAGAATTTTGGTCTGTCGTAGAGGGCTTAGGGCCAATCAAGGGCTGGATCTGTGATAAGCTAAGTGAGTCTGCCAGGGGGCTCATATGTAATATCCTCTTTGTTGCCCCCAGCCTCTCCTCAAGACACTCAATCTCATTATTACTAGCTCCCATCGACGTAGAAAACTGGTAATTGTGGAAGTTAGCGGGCGGTCCTTAATGGGAGGCATAACAGACTTTCGCTTACCCATCCTCTTACCTTTTCTGTAGGCTGATATTACAGGGTATCTGGAACCTTAATGCAGGGCCAAGAGAAAGGGCCCATCCTTGTACGGCCGCGGACGGGTGCAGACGGGCCCGCCCTTGGCCCAGGCGTGGCCTGCACTCATACCGCGTTATTCAAGAGCACCTCGGGTACGGAGTGACGTGGTCCTTGGTGTGTAGCGGTAGCCGTGGACGTTGCTGGGGGTTGTAGGCTGCCTGCCCCTCATGCCTCGAAAACAAGTATGCCATGCTTTTGCCATTCAACGAAGCCTTCACTGACGTCCTTCTGGGCACCTGGTCCAAGTCCAGCGCATGGGCTATTGTGGAACGGATGATTGCCCGCTGCCACAGTCTGGCTCCGGTAGACCAAGTTTTCCTCACCCAACACCCTTGTCCTGAGAGCTTGGTGGTCTCTTCGTCCTCTTCGTCCAAGGGTGCATTCCCTTCTGCTCCCGTGAATGGGGAATCGAAGAAGCTGGATCACCTTGGGAAGTGCATGTTCTCTTCCTCCAGCTTAGCACTGCGGTCTGTGAATACCACGTGTCTCTTGGGCCGATACTCCAAAACCAAAATTTTGATCTTTGGGAGCTACATAAAGAAAAATCTTACTTGGAGAGCAGGGGGATCACAAATAGCGACCTGCACCAGCTACAACTACCTAGGAGTTTGGTTCAACACTAGGGCAAACCAAGCAGCACACCTTAGACACTTAAGGTCTAAGGGTATATGGATCATTCATAGCCTTAGGCGTCTGAATCGTCATTTGCACAGCCCTTCAGCCGAACCAATCCTAAGGGTGCTACGGGCCAAACTACTACATGCAGTGACCTATGGCCACTTGGCCTTTCCCGGGAAAATGGACGTATTTCTGGGAAACCTACAAAAAAAAGCTTATAAGAAAATCTTCTCCGTTCCGCAGCACGTGAGGAGGTCGAGGATGAGACTCGAGCTGGGCCTGATATGTGTAAACCTCTATTGCCAGGGCGACCTAATCAAATATTATATACACACCCTAAGAGCACCAGGACAATCTTTGAAAGAGAAACTACAAGCTGTGTTTAAGGACGAACACTCCCCTTGGCACAAACAGCTGCACCTTGCCATCTCTACATTAAAGATTGAACCAACCTCTCTCACTAATCCAACTATCCCTCTGCTAACGTGGAAAAAAACAATAACAAAACAAATCATCTCAGTTTCATTTCAGACTGACGTTGCCGGGCTATCTAAAAACGAACTTTTCACCGCTTTGAACGAATCATATACCAAGGGGAAACCTCAATTATACTTTAACTACTCCCTCAACCCCCAGACTCGCAACAAAATATTACACATGAGGCTGCTAGCCCTACCAATCCTTGACTTTAACCCACAGTGGGCTTGGTGGAATGAGCGGCTTATTTGCAGGTTTTGCAACTATGAGTCCTGGCTCCACCTGCTTTGCTGTTGCCCATTCTTTGCCACTGATCGACGTCGCCTACTGATCCCCATCTTTCGGGAACAATCGCTGAGACACTGTAGTGAAGCATCGACTTTGTGTTTTAGTAACAATTCAGCCCAGGCCTTAGCAAGAGCTGGGAAGTTCGTCTATATCATTTTAACTGCACTGCATAAACGCTTAGCTTTAAGAACCTGATCATGTTTTTTATATATTTTAAAATTTTAATCTAACATGCATTGCCGTGTTTGTACATTATGGTTTTTATTAACTGTATAATAAAGATAAGATACTCCCATACCATCTGGAACTCAGTTGCGCAGGTGGTACCTCAGTGCCCGGAGGAGGCCCGGGCCGTTCTCTCCCAGACAGTGGCGGTTGGGAGAGATGCAGCCAAATTCACAATACGATGTCGACTGGATACCACTGACTCACTGGGCAGAATGATTGCCACGTTGGTAGCCCTTCGGCGCTACGCCTGGTTTAAGACGTCTGGCATTTCGGGGGATGTCCAGTCTACCTTGCTGGACATGTCCTTTGATGGCTGTCGCTTTTTCGGCGACAAAGCAGACTTGGCGCTGGAGCACTTTAAGGATTCTTGAGCTATGGCCAGATCCTTGGGTCTCGCTGCGTTGTCCCGTCCACCTCAGTCTGCTCTTAGCCCCATTTGTGGCTACAGAAGGGGGCACACCAATTCGTCCGGCCCAGTCCAGCCACTGGTTCATGCAAGCTGTCCAGTCTCTGCATGTCCAGAGACTGGTCAGCAGGCGGACCAGTCCACACCCTCCCCCCCCCGCCCACCCGAGCAGGCCTCCAACCCTTCCCAGTCCGACCTATCAGAACATCTAAGAGCCAGTGGACGGCAGGATTCGCCATCACCTCCCCCACTGGCAAGCCATCACGTTGGACAGGTGAGTTTTGCAGATAGTCAGAAGGGGCTACTCCTTCCCCCTCGAGACTATCCCTCTCTCCCTTCCACAATCTTTCAATCGCATATCGGAGGATCACTTGGCGTTTCTCCACCAGGAAGTCTCAGTTCTCTTGGCCAAGGGAGGTATCGAGAGGGGTCCTACGCCAGACGTAGGTTGTGGTTGCAATTCCCGCTACTTCCTGGTACCCAAGGAGGACAAAGGCCTGCGTCCTATTCTAGACCTCAGGGCCCTCAACCACTTCCTCCAGAAGGAGAAGTTCAAAATGTTAACCTTTGCTCAGGTCCTGTCTGCTCTCGACCTTGGAGACTGGATGGTGGGGCTGGACTTGCAGGACACCAATTTTCACATCCCCGTACTGCCGGCCCACAGGCGATACCTGTGGTTCACTTTAGGCCTAAGCATTTTCAATTCACCGTGCTCCCCTTTAGCCTTAACAGTGTCCCTCGGGTGCTTGCGAAAATGATGGCGGTGGTCGCAGCTCATCGGCACAGATCAGGGGTTCCAGTCTTCCCCTTTCTCGACAACTGGCTGTAGAAGGCGGGCTCCCATCTCCAGACTGCGGTGGACTCCTACATTTGCTGGGGTTCACTATCAACGTACCAAAGTCACACCTGACTCCCTCTCAAACGCTCCCTTTCATCGGGGCGGTTCTGAACACAGTGCAGTTCCGGGCCTATCCTACCGAGGAGCAAGTTCAGGTTTTTCAGGCTATGATACTGATGGTTCAGCCTCTTTCCCGGTTTCGGTGAGAATTACCCTGCGGTTGCTGGGCCTCATGGCCTCCTGCATCCTGCTGGTGGATCATGTCAGGTGGCATATACGGGCTCTGCAGTGCGACCTGAAGTTCCAGTGGGCGCAGCATCAGGAGACTCTATCCAACTACGTCCAGTACCCGGAGGGAACTGCGCACCAGCTGCAGTGGTGGCTACAGAACCATGCTTGGGTCAGAGGCAGATCCCTCTCCCTTCCCCAACCTGATGTCACGGTAGTGACGGATGCCTCAGTCCTGGGATGGGGCGGCCATCTGGGAGAGGTGGAGATCAGAGGCGTCTGGTCTCTGGCGAAGTCCGGGCTCCATGTCAACCTCCTGGAGCCTGGGGCGATCCACCTTGCAACAAACAGGGTGGGGTGAGGTTGTGGACCCTATGTCCAGAGGCTCTTCGTCTCTGGACATAGTTGGAACATCAGGGCATACCCCTGGTGGTTCAACACCTGGCAGGTTTTCTGAACGCCAGGGCGGACTAACTCAGCCGCCGGGGCCTGTTAGATCACGAATGGCGTCTTCACTCGGAGGTGGTGCAAGGTCTCTTTCAGCGGTGAGGAGAGCCTTGGTTAGATCTGTTCGCCACCAAAGAGAACGTGCAATGTCAGCAATTCTGTGTGTTGGAGTTTCCAAGGCGGCACTCGATCGGCAATGCTTTTCGTCATGAGTGGGACTGCAGCCTCCAGTACGCCTTTCCACCTGAACCACTTCTGCCCAGAGTGCTGAAGAAGATCAAGCGCGACTGGACCCAAGTTATTCTTGTGGCTCCAGACTGGGCACAAAGAGTCTGGTACCCAGAACTCCTGAGCATGGTAATCGATCCTCCACTAAGACTGCCTCTTCAGGAGGATCTTCTGTCGCAGCAGCAGGGAAAGGTTCTTCACCTGAACCTGTTAAGCCTCTACCTTCTTGCGTGGAGATTGAGCAGTGACAGTTGACAGCTTTTGACCTTCCACCCGCAGTCTGTAATGTCATCTTGGCAGCCAGGCATCCCTCCCCTAAAACAGTGTATGCCTGTTGATGGAATATATTTGTGGCATGATCCACAGCAAAGGCTGTGGATCCCCTTTCTGTCCCTCTTTCAGAGGGTCTTTTGTATATACTTTCTTTGGTCCAGCAGGGCTCTGTCCTGGGCACTCTTAAAGGCTATCTTGCGACAATCTCTGCTTTCCTTTGGTTACCAGATCAGCCATCTTTGTTCAAGTCACCTATTGTAAATAGGCTCTTTAAGGTCATTACTCATCTCTTTCCCCCATCTCCTTTCGTAATGCCCCAGTGGGACTTGAACCTGGTATTAACCTATCTTATGTGCGCTCCCTTCGAGCCTCTTCACAACTGTCCACCCCGCCCCTCACTCTAAAGACAGCTTTCCTTATTCCCATCACCTCTGCTCACAGGGGGAGTGGGCTTCAAGCACTTTCTTCTAAGCCACTTTTCTTCTCTGTGCATCCAGACAAAGTGGTGCTTAGGACAGGACCATTGTTCCTTCCAAAAATGGTTACACCGTTTCACATTGACAAACCATTACTTTGCCCAACTTTTTCCCACCTCCACACCCTTCCAAGGAGGATGAGAGACTCCACTGTCTGGACCCCAAATGTGCGCTGTCCTTCTACCTTGACCGCATAAATGATTTCCGGGTGGATGATCAAATCTTCGTTGGCTACGTAGTTGCCAAGTAAGGTCAGACTGTTCAAAAGCGTTCCACCTCTAGATGGGTTGTCCTTTTATAAAAATCTGTTACGCTTTGGCGAAGAAGGAACCTCGAGTGGGGCTTACAGCTCACTCCGCCAGAGTTACGACTGCCACCCCTGCTCTTGCATGTGGAGTTCCAATCCTTGACATCTGTCAGACAGCCACGTAGGTATCCCTACGCACGTTCACCAGACATTACTGCCTGGACAGCCAAATCCGGAGGGATGGCTATTTTGCCTGTCCTGTCCTCCAGGACTTTCTGGTGTGAACTTGGTTCACAGACCCTCCTCCGGGGTTGGTATTGCTGGGGTATATATTCTAAGGCAGGGGTCTTCAAACTGTGGGGCGCGACCCCCAGGGGGGCCGTGGAACGATGCAAAGGGGGTCGCGCGCGCCTCCACAGTGTCACTTCAGCCCCCCTCCTCCCCCATCCTGTGTCTCAGCCCGGGCTGCTGCAATGCAGCTCGCGCTCCTGGGGCCTCGGCTGGGTAGTGTCTGGAGTCTTATCTCCAGCCCGAGTTTTTCACAGGTCTTTAAAGACCATTAGCATATTTACATGCCTTTGTTAACTGATTACCAAAGCTTAGTTTTTTATGGTTCCAGTACCCCCTGGGCCCCCACTCTGCCTATTCCTTACATTTGTATTTTTACTCTTACTGCTGTAGTGTGAGAATGCATTTAATGAAAAGAAATATAAAGTTGGGTTGCCAAAAGAAACATGCCTGCTATGTGTTGTTTAAAGATCCTGCAGAGACCTGCTCTTGACACTAAATTGAGTTATAAATACAAAAGTATGTATTAATTAGTTATGTGACTTTCCTGTCTTTATTCTCTTTAATTATTAGTCATGGATCATTGAGGCATCCCTAGAACACAATTAAAAGTGCTTTCTATTTATATGTGCTGTTAGAAGTATTCACAGATAAGTGCAAAAAATAAAGCTGTAGGTGACTGCTTATTTCTGGGCCATCAAAATAATGAGCTGGTAACCCTAATCATTAGACTGGAAGTTTGTTGCAGGATCAGCACATTATTTATTTCCTCCACCCTCGAACCCTGATTAATGCCATTATAGAAACAGTTTAACTTATATCTGAAACCCTACGCTTCAAGTTTGTGGGAATGCACCCTGCTTTCAGACTACTCACTTCTCATTCTCGCCTTCACTTTCACGTTCACCATGCACTCCCAGCGATCACAATGCACTCACACTGATCACCATGCACTCATAGCGATCACCATGCACTGATAGCGATCACAATGCACTCACACTGATCACCATGCACTCACAGCAATCACAATGCACTCACACTGATCACCATGCACTCACACTATTCACCCGCTCACCCTGCACTCACACTGATCACAATGCACTCACACTGATCACCATGCACTCATAGCGATCACCATGCACTGATAGCGATCACAATGCACTCACACTGATCACCATGCACTCACAGCAATCACAATGCACTCACACTGATCACCATGCACTCACACTATTCACCCGCTCACCCTGCACTCACACTGATCACCATGCACTCACACTGATCACCATGCACTCACACTGATCACCATGCACTCACACTGATCACCATGCACTCACACTGATCACCATGCACTCACACTGATCACCATGCACTCACACTGATCACCATGCACTCACACTGATCACCATGCACTCACACCAATCACCATGCACTCACACCAATCACCATGCACTCACACCATTTACCCGCTCACCCTGCACTCACAGTGATCACAATGCACTCACACTGATCACAGTGCACTCACACTGATCACAGTGCACTCACACTGATCACAGTGCACTCACAACATTCACCCACTCACCCTGCACTCACAGTGATCACAATGCACTCACACTGATCACCATGCACTCACACTGATCACCATGCACTCGCACTGATCACCATGCACTCACACCAATCACCATGCACTCACACCATTTACCCGCTCACCCTACAGTAAGGGTGATCACAATGCACTCACACTGATCACAGTGCACTCACACTGATCACAGTGCACTCACAACATTCACCCACTCACAGTGATCACAATGCACTCACACTGATCACAATGCACTCACATCATTCACCCGCTCACCCTGCACTCACACCAATCACCATGCACTCACACCATTCACCCGCTCACCCTGCACTCACAGTGATCACAATGCACTCACACTGAACACAGTGCACTCACACTGATCACCATGCACTCACAACATTCACCCACTCACCCTGCTCCTACAGTGATCATAATGCACTCACACTGATCACCATGCACTCACAACAGGCACCCACTCACCCTGCACTCACAGTGATCATAATGTACTCACAGTGATCACAATGCACTCACACTGATCACCATGCACTCACAACATTCACCCACTCACCCTGCTCTCACAGTGATCACTCTGCACTAAAAATTTGCTTGCATTGTTCACTCTGTACCACACCCTGCAGTCACACGAGCATACTTCTCACCGTGCACTCATGTGACACTCCACTCACCTGTCCCCCCCTTACTGCTCAATCTGTAGCTCACTCAAACAAGGCCATCACTAACCATGCACTAATTCGTCCCACTCTGCACTTACAGCCAAACTCAAATTCATATGGTCACCTCACTCACCCTGCAGTCACTCCTTTTACCCTACTCTCACACTGTTGCATTGCTCACCGTGCAGTCACATGGGCACTCTTGTCACCCACACAGTGCAGAAGGTTAAAGTGCCTGGTACAAAGAAGATGTACCATGCATATCACAGAACTGAGTGTGAGTAAACTATGAGTAGCGCTATAAAAAATGAAATGTTTGTCAGACAGGTGCTACAGAGAGATGAGATGTATTGTTGGTGAGTGGTAGTGAGGGAATTCATGGAGAAGGTGGAAAGACTGTTGCACCGTGTGCGACCAGTGCTTGGACAAGCCCTGGCTGGGAGTGTTAACCCCCCCGAGCCCCCCCTAAGTTCGGGTCTAGTGGATCCCCTGCTTCTGCCTATTATTTACATTTGTAGTGTGCTACTGTTATAAAAAGGTGTCCTGGGGCTAATAACCATCTGCCTGCAATGTGAGAAAGGGATCCGGGGTTGGGAGAGGAGAGAAGAGAGGGATGGAAGGAAGGGGGTGGGAGGAAAGGGGCATGGGTAAACTGCTTAACTCTGCACAAGACCGCCACGGTTTGAATGCACCCTTGCTGCTCCCGGCCATGGCCAGGTGAGCTTCTAATGTGGCAGCGCGTATTCCTGCGGATTGGGAGGCCCTTCACAGAGGTTGACTAAACATCTTTATGATGTTAATTGCTGTATTTCGGTTATAAACTGGTACTGATGGGGTGAAATCTTTCCTCAGTATTACTGTGTTTAAAAAAATTCTAAATAATAAAGCAATGCTACCCCAAAATACGCAGCATCACAGAACATTATTTACATTTTCTACTCACACAATTTAGTCAAGCCTGTCGCATAATTTGGTCCTCACCTTCCTCATAACCTAGAGATTTCGAAATTTTTGTCAGGAGGGGTCCTTACGTTTGAAAATGTTGGCACGGGGGTCTCGGCATCCAAAAGTTTGAAGACCTCTGTTCTAAGGTAAGGAATCTATAACTAACTGTCTCTTTCAGATGAACAAGTTACTTACCTTCGGTAACAATGTATCTGGAAGAGACATAGGATAGTCATAGATTCCTTACTGGCCCACCCATCCTCCCCGCTCTGTGAACTGACTTCTAGGGGCAGGGACTCCCTTGCTAGGCCCTAGTTTTAGCGCACCAGTGGTCAGTGTCTTGCCTGGCTCTGCGCTTCTGGCATGGAAAGTTGTGTCAGAACTGGCGTCAGCATGAAGGGGTGGCGTCTAAATAGGCA
Source organism: Lissotriton helveticus (assembly GCF_964261635.1). Taxonomy (NCBI): domain Eukaryota; kingdom Metazoa; phylum Chordata; class Amphibia; order Caudata; family Salamandridae; genus Lissotriton; species Lissotriton helveticus. The sequence goes on along the minus strand of NC_136070.1, from coordinate 690,491,294 downwards.
CCGCAACGTCATCCCGGAGAAACACGACACCGATGACAGACACGGAGTTGACCAACGCCTCCTTTCAACACGCAGGGGTACTGCTAAGAAAAAATTCTCCGGATCCAGTCTGACGCCTGTGGGTAATTCTAAGGTAAGGAATCTATAACTAACCTATGCCCCCTACAGATACATCGTTAGGTAAATAACTTGTTCAGTTAGTCTCTGCTATAGCTCTGGGGATCCCCTAAACTCTTTGCACACTGTTCCTTACTTTGGTATAGCATATACAGAGCCAGCTTCGTACTAGTCTCCACTGCAGATGCCTAAATCCAGGGCCACTGAAATTATGCAGCAGAAGAGGACCAAATTATGCGGCAGAGTTGACTAAATTATGCGGCAAGAAAAGCCTAAATAGGCTGCATAATTTGTCACATTTTGTGATAGTCATACTCTAATTTGTTGTCGTTTTTGCACCTGGTAACATTGTCCGAGAAAAGAGTTCACCTTAATTAGCAACAATTTAACACTCAAATTCAACAATAAGCAACAGGAAGATGGCCAGCCAACCTTTTCAAAACGCCTTCTGGTGCGCAGGAACCCAAGTTGCAATATGTTTTGTAACTTTTGATCCTTCTGATGGATACATCTGCCTGTGGTTTCCTCACCTTTTGCATTACCCCATGTGCAGAATGAAACTGAAACTTATGTTCACAGCTCTCCTACGTCGATGAGGATGTCACAATGGAGTGGCTCCGCACGCAATTCCACGTGACGTCATCTAAGCCATAAAAAGATCTCGTCGGCGTGTTGACGTTAGTTCCCTTTTTTCACGTCATCGACACGTAACGTTTTTTTCCCCCAGGGCTCTCCATTTCTGGGCGCTTTTTTGTTGCAAGTCTCCGGGTCTTTGTAGCAGCAACCATGGCTACACAGACCGAGGAAATCCAGATTCAAGCCATCCAGGGAATTTGGGGGTCATATGTTTATTACTGACCCTCATGATGACTGTGGTGTTTGTCGTCGGACCACGATGTCGGGGAGTGTTCGCCATGCAGGTGCATGAACCCCAAGGAGTTGAAGAAGAGGGAAACCAAGATGTTTATGGCAAAGGCCGAAAAACAGATTAGAGGTCGAAGGAGGTTGTGGTCCTGGTCCAAGTGGCCAACTCTGCATACCTCGATATCGTCGAGGAAGCATAAAAAGAAGTGGTACCATGGATCTCGATGTGGATTGTCAAAGGATGAGACGCCAAAGTCAGAGGTTCTGGCTCCCCGGCGTTATCGCAAGAACGAAGTCTCTACGTCTCCATCTCCTGAGGTGACTCCAGCCCCATCTCTGACTCCGAGAGCGGTTATTTCACTGGCGTTGAGAGTAGTGATAAATGCAAAAACAACAGTTGATGGACAGAATGCAGAACAATGTCATACATTCACCCCAGTACAGAGATCTGGGCCTAAATCCATCGTTTTTTTGCTCACCACTCCACCCCAGTTCAGACATGGCCGTATGCAAATCAGCCTTGACCCTGTGCCTCATGGGAATAGTCCAGCCCGAACTGCCAAGCCATGTCTTCCCTGGACCGGAATCAAGCATCCTAGGACCAGTTTCTGGCTATCAGCCGTCTTCAGCCAGGATAGCTTGACTCCAGTGGCGTGGAGAGCACGGGACTCACGTCTGAGCATACCCTTACCACTCGGGTGACAAATGCAAAAACAACAGTTGATGGACGAATGCAGAACAATGTCATACATTCACCCCAGTACAGAGATCTGGGCCTAAATCCATCGTTTTTTTGCTCACTACATCATCCCAGTTCAGACATGGCCATATGCAAATCAGCCTTGACCCTGTGCCTCATGGGAACAGTCCAGCCCGAACTGCCAAGCCATATCTTCCCTGGACCGGAATCAAGCATCCTAGGACCGGTTTCTGGCTATCAGTCGTCTTCAGCCAGGATAGCTTGACTCCAGTGCGACATTCCGTCCATCATCTTGTGTGTTTTGCTGTTCACCCTATGTGGGAAGGGTATGCCCAGACGTGGGTCCCTTGCTCTCTAAGCCACTGGAGTCAAGCTATCCTGGCTGAAGACGGCTGATAGCCAGAAACCGGTCCTAAGATGCTTGATTCCGGTCCAGGAAAGACATGGCTTTGCAGTTCGGGCTGGACTGTTCCCATGAGGCACAGGGTCAAGACTGATTTGCATATGGCCATGTCTGAACTGGGGTGGCTTTGTGAGCAAAATAACGATGGATTAAACCCAGATCTGTGACTGGGGGTGAAGATTTAGCCATTGTGCAACATTCCGTCCATCATCTTGTGTGTTTTGTCGAGAGTAGTGATGCCTCCGCTGCTGGCCACGCCACCTCCGGCTCCAGGGTCTCCGGCGCAACAACTGAAGCCCATTGTGCTGTCTCCTCGAGCGATTTCAGAACCCTCAGTACCGGATCCAGGGTATCCTGCCTTCTCGACTCCAGGTATAGATCCGTCGCATTTCCTCAATGCGATGTTTGGTTTGTTTGCCAGAGCGGTTAACCCTTCTAGTGCGCCGGTTGGCACCATAGGTCGGCTGGCATACCCCCTGGGAGGCTTGCCACCTCACTTCCCTCAGGCACCTCTCATGCCTTGTTTGCCAATGGCTTTGGGGAGTTGGCCTCTCCGGACGCCAAGGTTCTCGATGCCGGTGCAATGCCTGGAGGGGCAAGTGCCACTAAATGGATTTTCGCCAACCTGTCTGGCTCCGGTTCTGCGCCATCTCGACCTCGTCCGGCGTTGTCTACTATACCCGTGGACCTTCCTTTTACGCCAATCCCAAAGTCGCGGCGCCACGTCAGGGGCCACCGCCGCCAATCCCGAGTATGAGGTCTAGAAGGTAAGCAAAGAGGTTATTCGAAGAGGAGAAGTATCAAGATCAGCATGAGAAGGCTGAAGAGGGGGAGACTGTCTGACCTGAACAAGAATTTGAGGGTCTGCAGGAGACTAGTGGCCTAGATACATCTCCTGAATGGGAACTATGCTTTCCTAAAGGTCTTCCAACACAAGAGGTTAGTTCATATCACTCTGTGATTAGGAAGGCAGCGGATCTGCTGGATTTGCCATTGCCCACAGCAAAGCTGAGGGCTAAAACTTTGGCGGAAGTGCTCCATTCCCCCTTCTTCTGTCTCAGAGCCTTTGCTTCCTTTCAATGAGGCTTTGACTGAGCCTATCCTGGAGGTGTGGCAGAAACTGATGACTGCTCTTGCGGTATCCAGGTCTGTAGTGAGAAGGTATAAGTTGGCTCCGGGGGATACTGCCTTTCTATCCACCCATCCATATCCGGAAAGTCTAGTGGTCCAAGTGACGTGCTCCTCTAAGCAGTCTGCAGGATCATTGCCATCTACACCTGCAGATAGGGAATCCACACGTATAGAGCAATCCTCAAAGAAGGTGCTCTCTTCGGGTAGTATGGCTCTGAAGTTGACTAATGCTACTTGCCTGTTGGGTCGCTATATCCATGCTCTGATGGACTCGGCAAGGGAAGTGCTCCAGAAACTTCCGGAGAACGTTCAAGGCAATTTTTCTGAGGTGCTTTCTGATGCTCAAGCTGCGGCCCGGCAGGTCATACAATCGGGTCTGGACATGGCTGACTCTGTTACCAGGGCAATGGGTTCCTCTGTTGCGACCAGAAGCCTCGCCTGGCTACAGGAGTCAGGGTACTCACCAGATGTCTAAACTACCCTGTTAGACCTGCCTTTCGATGGTGTTCGTCTTTTTGGGGCCAAAGCGGACTCGCACTTTAAAGACAGCAGAGCCACAGCAAAATCGTTGGGTCTCCAGTCTCGATCTAGGGGCTTTAAATATCGCAAGTTTTGTGATTTTGGCAGGACTTTATCCTTTCGTGCCAAGCAGCAGCCGCAACAGCAGCAGCAGGTGAACCCCCTGTACAGGTCATACAGGAGAAAGGACAGAGGTTGTCTGCGAGGTTCAGCTCGGCAGCAAGTCTCCTCCTCTTCTGCCCTTCCAACTGGTTCAGCAAGGAAGCAGCTCTAGCTCCTCCATCCTAGAGCATGTTTCTCCCGTGGTAGGACAGGTGCCCCATTTTATACATAACTGGAGATCTGTTACTTCAGATCTCTGGGTATTGAACCTTGTAGAGAATAGGTATGCCATACCGGTCCAGGACTGCCCCCCTCCTTTCCCTCCCCATCAGGGTTGGTGCTCAAAGGAGCATCTCCTCCTTCTCCAGCAGGAAGTTCTATCTTTGCTACAAAAGGTGCGATCGAGGTGGTGCCGGAGCAGGAAAGGGGTCAGGGATGTTACTCCCGGTATTTCCTGATTCCCAAATAGGACAGTCGCTTGAAGCCGTTCCTAGATCCTCAGGGTCTTGAATTTGTACCTCAAGCAGGAGAAATTCAAGACGTTGACCCTTGCTCAGTTTCTTCTAGTGCTGCAGGAGGAAGACTGGATGGTGTTGATCGATTTACAGGATGAGTATGTTCACATTCCCTTCCTGAAGTCGCATCGCAAGTATCTCCGTTTTACGCTGGGGTCTCAACATTACCAATTTGCGGTCCTTCCGTTTGGTCTTACTTTTGCTCCTCGGGTCTCCACAAAGGTGATGGCAGTGGTAGCAGCACATCTCAGAAGGACAGGGATTCCTGTTTCCCCTATCTGGACGACTGGCTGCTCAAAGCAAAGTTGCCAGAGATGGTGCCTCATCATTTGCAAGTAACAACACAGCTGTTGTTCGACTTGGGGTTTTCGATAAATGTACCCAAATCTCATCTGGTGCCCTCTCAGTGCAACCTGTTCATAGAGGCAGTACTGGACACTACTGTGAGTCATGCCTTTCCGCCTCTGCAGAGGATTGAAGACACCCAGGCTATGATTCAAATTGTTCAGAATGGAGCGGCTGTTCCAGTCCTGAAGGTCTTGTGCCTGCTCAGTCTGTTTGCTTCCTGCATTCTGTTGGTCAACCATGCGCGCTGGCATATGAGGGCCCTCCAGTGGTGCCTCCATAGGCAGTGGTTTCAACACACTGGAGATCTCACAAAGGCGATCAGGATTTCCAGAGACACTGCAGCGGATGTGTTATGGTGGCATGTTTCGGGCAACTTATCTCAAGGGAGGCCATTTCATTCTCTGGTAGCCACAGTGATGACGGATGCCTCCACTCTAGGGTGGGGAGTTCATCTGGGGGTCAAAGGTCTTTAATCTCCAGAAGAAAGACTGTTTCACATCAATCTTCTGGAATTACGAGCAATACGTTTAGCTCTCAAGGCCTTTCTTCCCTCCCTTCATGAAGAAGTCAGGAGTGGTTTCGACACATTGATAGCGTGCATCAATGATGTCCGGAGTTTCACCGTTGTCTGGAGGTTGACTGCCTGGGGCAAGTCTGCCTTCAACATCCAGTCATCGGGGTCATAGAAGACTGGGATTCCTGACCTCCGAAGATGCTCAGCAACATCACATTTGTGAATACCAGAGGGGCACTGGTGGGGCCAAAGGGAAGAATAGCGAACCGGAAATGCTTCTGCCCCACTGTGAACTGCAGATAGCGCCTGTAGCCTGAAGGCATGGATGTGAAAGTAAGTGTACTGCAGTTCCAATGCTGCTATCCAGTCCCCAGGGTCGAGAACAGACAAGGCCAGGACGAGTATACTAAATTTGTCCTTCCACAGGACGGCATTGAGAGGGCAAAGGTCTAAAATAGTGTGAAAGGCAGCCATCCTTTTTCAGCTCCAAAGTGTAGCAGTAAATTCAACCACAGCCTACTTCCTGATGCTGGCACCCTCACTATGGCCACTTGGCCATGAGGGCTTACACTTCCTGCTTCAAAAGGGTTGGGTGGTCCTCCGGAAACTGATTCGGGGATTGTGGTAGATGCAATGGGGCAGCAATAAATGGTAGGGTGTAGGCCCACTGAAGGACTGTAGGTCCCACTTGACCGAAGTCACCACCTGCCACCCTGGTAGAAATTGCTGGATCCTGCCTCCAATACTGTGGCTGTGAGTTATAAAGTACACACTAAGAGGTTCTGAGGCTGCAGCAGTCAGGGAGCAGGGAGTGTAGGGGGTAGAGGGCTCGGATGCATGCTGCTCCTGTGGTCTACGAGGTCTGTGGGTACCGCTGCCACGGAATGGCTGAGGAGTTTGCTCTACTGGCGGTATTGAAAAACCCTACTGTAGTCACAGAGGGAATGAAAGTGGTGAAGTGGCTTATGTGGGGGAGTAGATGGAACTAACAAGCACACTGTGGCCCTTCCATCTTTAAAGTGCTTGAGGGGAAAGTCTGATTCCCCCCCCCCCAAACAGACGAGACCCATCGAAAGGCATGTCCATCAAGGTAGACTGGACATTTCCAGAGAAGTGAGAACCCCATGGACCTCATCGAGGCATGTTGTCTAACAGCCACTACGGTACCCATTGCCTTCAGGAGGCAATCTGTGGTGTCTAAAGCCACATCAAATTGTAAATAAAGCCTCACCACAGCAGTCTTGAGTGGCTTGCGTGAGAGTGGGGTGCACATCTTCTGGGACACCGGGTAAGATTTGGGAGACAAAATCCCAAAAGGCGTGGGTATAATGCTCCAAAAGGCAGCTGGCATTCCCCGACCACAGGATCAAGCAAGTGAAAGAAGACATGTGCTTCCCAAATGTTTACAATTGCCTTCATTCAAGGTCTGGTAGAGTGATATGGAAGGCATTTAGGTTGCCTGTACTCGCTGAGGCCTAGACAACAAGGCTTTCTGGGGTGGTGTGCAGAGTCAAAAAATCTTCATCCCCGGAGTGGGTGATCACATCAGTTCACTGGATGTCCAGAAGAGGGTTTCACCCAGGGCCCAAGAAGTATGTATTTGAGGGCTCGGCATTGGTTTTCCAGCTTGGAGCTCCTCAGTGAGAACACTGGTCTTCACCTCCATTGTGGGCCACTGTAGGTCAGGGACCTTGGCTGCCCTCCGCATGACCAGTGTGAAGGAGGCACTATCTTCTGTAGCGGGGTCTTGTGAAAAAACTAGTCTAGTGTCTGGTGAGGTATCCAGGCCTCTGTCAACATGGAGGTTATCGTTGGTATATGGTTGAGCAATTTCGTCCCCAGAATTATAGGGGTCATTATCAGAATCCATTCCGAATAAGGTAAGTAGTTTGTGGGCCCTTCTATGAGGCAATGGGAGTATATCGGAGGGCTGCAAACTAGTTGATCAGGGCGTGGCCTTGGTTCAGGTCAAAGTGACACAGGCGAAGAGAGCAAAATGGTCTGTGCTTCTTCATATATGATTGATGGCATAAGTATCAGCTTTGATGGTCCATGTTTCGGCATAGGTTGTGGCGCCAGGATCAGAGTCAACATCAAAACCGTAACAGAACCCGTAGTAGAATTGTGCTTTTTGCTGCCGCGCGAATCCTGCTTGCTAGCGCTTTTGTGTAAAATTGTAAAATTGATTATTACTCTGTTTTAAAACCTACCCGAATCGCGAATTCAGTTTATTTTTAAAAGAACTGCACTGTTGTTCTCTGCCGTACCCCTGACGCCCTTCCAGCGTTGCCACCCATTGGCCCAACCAATCGGCCAGGAGGAGGAGGAGTCTGGAGGCTGGCCGGGCACTTTTAATCGCTGTAGCGCGGGAAGCGGGCAATTGTGCTTTTTGCTGCAGCGCGAATCCTGCCTGCTAGCGCTTTTGTGTAAAATTGACTATTACTCTGTTTTAAAACCTACCCGAATCGCAAATTCAGTTTATTTTTAAAAGAACTGCACTGTTGTTCTCTGCCGTACCCCTGACGCCCTTCCAGCGTCCCCACCCATTGGCCCAACCAATCGGCCGGGAGGAGGAGGAGTTTGGAGGCGGACCAAGGCTTAAATGTACATTTTCAAGCGGAAGCGCAGCGGATGCGCGCAGCGGGCGCGCCAAAGGCTAGCCTGTCTGCGCCCGACAGGGCCCAGGGGCCACGAACCCTGGACAAACCCTTGTCTATTCCTCTTCAGCCCTAAGATCGCTAGCGCAACCGCATATCCAGTTACCTCAAATTGCACACAACCGTATCCTGACCAACGGAATTCTACTAGACCAAGTGGGTCACTCCACTCCATCTTTTCCGGACCCTCTTCCCTCCTCTCTCATCTATCCTTTCTCGGTTAACCCTATCAATTTACGTGTCCTCTATCTCAATACTCTGTCTTTGGTCAAGCATCAGTTAGACATCTTTATGCTGCTAACTTCAGAAAAACCTGATATATTGCTGATTACTGAGACCTGGCTCACTCCACCCCAGACATTTTAGCAGCTCTTCCCTCAGACTACTATATCTTGAATTTCAACCGGCCCCCAGGGAAGGTGGGAGGGGGTGTTGCTGCTATCATACACAAAAAAATTTAAATTGTCACTATGACTTCACTCGAATTGTTAAAAGTGGAGAATATTGTCATTATACTCGACTCTAATACTGGGTCTCTTGCATTGGTACTCGTCTATCGCCCCCCTCAGTTCATGCCCTCCTTTCCTCTCTCTTTAAGTGAGCACATGGCCAATCTTGTTACGAACTATGCTAGGGTCTTACTCATAGGGGACTTGAACTACTGGTTCAATGATGATCTTGCTGGACCACAGGCGGCAGAACTCTCTGAATTGCTGTCTAACTTAAACTTGGTCCGGCTCTTATCAGCCCCTACTCACATAAAGGGGCACACTCTTGACCAAATTTGGTCCTACAACCTTATAGTGTCGGTCCCTGTGATATCCCCCTGCATCTGGTCGGACCACCATCTGATTGCTTTTACAATTACTCTCAATGGCTGGCTCAAGACCCCTAAAATGGTGGGAGGACTAAAAAGAAATTGGAGAACCCTTGACAAACAAGGATTTATTAACACTTTAGCTGGCTCTTTACCCGGCTCTTTACCCACCCTAAACCCTAACATTAACGCCATGGAAAAGGACATTGCGGATTGGCTAAGGTCGGCCAGCGACATTTATGCCCCTCTGACTAAATTTTCTCGTACTAGACATGATGACGCTCATAAATGGTTTACAACCGAATTAAGAGACCATAAACTCAAGCTCCGGGAAATGGTGGCTCTGTTACAACTTCGAAGGCAGACAGCAGTGTCTGTTAGCTCGCAAGGACTATAAGAAGGCAATATTGATTGCTAAAGCAGCTTATTTCTCAGCGAGAATACTTAATGCCCATAATAAATCTAAGGAATTTTTTAAGATTGTTAATGACCTCAGTAATGATGAGAGAATATTACCTAGCCAGGATCCCTCCCAAGAGATGTGTAACTCACTGAATACCTTTTTCCTGGAAAAAAATTGCCACCATTAGGGCTAGTATTCCCTCTACTATTAATACGGAACCACTGGATGACATCTCCAGAAATTCAGTCTTAATGAACCACTTTCCAAAATATATGCCCTAACACATTTTCTGACCTTATGACCTGTGTAAAATCAGGCTCCCCCAATGATTGTTGTCCACCTCCTATCCTTAGGGACATTTTCTCGCGCTACCACATAGCATTCTCCCCTTCCTGAACGAATCTCTTGGTAAGGGGGTGGTACCCAGGGCATTTAAGAATGCCACGATAGTCCCTCTTTTGAAGAAGCCTGGGACTGATCCCTTGATTCCCCCAACTATCCCCCCATTTCCCTTCGTCCCTTCCTGGCTAAAATCGTGGAGGCCCATGTGGCCAGATGTCTGTCGAATTTCATTGAAAAATCGGATTACCTGGAGCCTAATCAAGCTGGCTTTCGGCCAGCCCATTCCACGGAGTCTGTAATTCTTGAAGTTATAGATACCTTAAGAGCTAATGCCGATAGGGGGCTCTCCCAGGCTCTGGTGCTCTTGGATCTGTCGGCAGCGTTCGACACGGTCGATCATAACATCTTGTTGAACCGTGTCGAACAAGCAGGTATTCGAGGTCCTGCTTACAACTGATCAAGTCCTTACTTACAGGCAGAACTCAAGCAGTACGTCTTGCCACCTTTACTGCTCCCAAAGTGTCCACCTCATGCGGGGTCCCGCAGGGTTCATCCCTTTCCCCACTGCTATTCAATCTTTATCTTAAGCCCTTGATCCACTCATTAAAAAACAGGAAAATAACCATCTTTAATTACGCCGATGACCTCCAGTTGATCTTCCCCCTGGACTCTTCTAATGCTGTTGAAGAATTCCAAACCACCATGCTCCATCTCCAGAGCTGGATGGATTGTAATCATTTGAAGCTCAACCCAGGCAAGACGGAACTTGTGCTGTCTGGGAAGAGCAATGTCTGTTGGGGACCGCATTTCTGGCCAAGCAAACTGGGGCCTTCCCCTATCCCCTCTCTTCCTGTGAAAAGTCTAGGGGTCTCAATTAATGCAGACCTTTCACTGAGAGGACAAGTGGGCGCAGTGATATCCGCCAGTTTCTTCCAACTGCGCAAAATTAGGAAGATCGCACACTTGTTGACCCACTCGGCCCTCGTCCAGGCTGATAGCGTTGGTACTCTCAAGCCTGGATTATTCAAACTCCCTTTATATCGGTTTGCCCCAGTTTTTGCTCAGACGACTAAAAATAGTCCAGAATCAGGCGGCAAGATTAATCTATAAATTGCCGAGATGGCAATCAGCCAGGTCTTTGCTGATTAAACTCCGCTGGCTACCCGTGGAGCAACGTGCGGCGTTTAAGATTGGCTGCCTAGTCTTTAACCACATGAGCGCTAGCGAAATTCCCCTCCTGTGCTCTTCTTTACAAAAACCCATTATTCATGACGAGCTGGGCTCGTCATGAGCGTAGCAGGAGGCTACCTCATGACGAGCCCAGCTCGTCATGAGCGTCGAAGGGGTTAAGGCACTGTATTGCAACAGTCCAAAACTCACCAGTGCCATGATCATAAAGCACGTCCCTCGCCGCAATCTACGTTCAGCCCACCTACATTTTCTGACGGTCCCGGTTATCAAACTCAAACATCAGGAAGGTTGTAGGTTTGCTTATCTTGCTCCCACATTTTGGAACTACCTCCCATTGACAATCAGGAGCTGTGATACTCTACTGGGATTTAGAAAGGCCCTGAAAACATGGCTGTTTGGGCTAGCCTTCTAAACAGGTCTTTGCGTAGCAACATTATGCATGATTAGCGCCATGAAACCTTTGGTGATCATGCGCTTTATACATTTTTATTAACATTAACAGTAGGTCCAGAGGGTCAAAATGGTGCTGAGGGTGGACCCTCTGGTGGAGTCCCGGATGGATGCCCTTGTGGTTCCTTGAGGTGTGTCAGAGAGAGCCGGTAGCAAGCTAAATAGGCATAGCTTGGCTTCAGGAAGCTCTTGGATTTGCTGCAGCATCGCTGATTCACCCAGGAACTCGGGTTGGCTTGCAACAAGGATCAGAATTGGCTCCAAAGAGGAACGGCTTTGGAAACAAGATCAATAACACTAATGTTGGAGTTCAAGAGTGGTGGGAAGAGGTTAAAGCTGGCTTGGACTTTTATGTTTCTTCTTCGACTTACCCAAAGACTTTGAGTGAGATGAAGATTGGCCATGGGAATAACATCAGGAGAAGGACCAGGTCCGGGACCTCCCCTTCAGCCTCAACCGGTCACGTTGTGGAGTCTTCCGGTGCTTGCCAGTGTAGAATTTGATTTTACATTTTTCAATAGCCTTGAGATTTATCGAGACACAGTTGCTGCAGGCCATAGAGTTGTATTCCAACCACAGGCAAACCTGACTGGATCTGTCACAGACATTTTCTTGTGACAGTTCCTACAATGTTTAAACTCTGTAGGTTTAGGGTTTAACATTGTCCCTAGTACACTGGTATTTTAGAAACAAATTGGCAAGGAGAGTCTGAAAAAGTTAAGTTCTTTCTCCAGATTCACGTTTGGTGGTGTCATATGGGTGGTGCTTATATGAGACTTGGTACGTCACTTCTGGAGCGGAACGACATCTGTGCAGAGCCGGATGACGCTACCTGCTGGGGTGCAGGGATATTGCTAAAGATATTGCGGATCAAGTTTGGCACCTGGGTAATATTCAAAAGGTGAGGAACCTGCAGTTAGAAACATCTATCAGAAACTCCACACTTGTGTCCTTCACAACTACTTCCAACAGTTGGGGACTCCAACAATAGACCTGTGTGCTACCTCTGAAAACACAAAATACCAAAAAGGCACATACTCCTGGCACCCACCATGGCCCATTAAACAGGCATAAAAGGGACAACACTAGCACTTTTAGGTAATAACCCTATAACCTATATCTGCAAAACTGTACTTGATCAATGCCACATATTTCACCAACAATTATTGTGTTGACGTTCAACACCAATAGACTTTGGTTTGCCAAGCAATCTTATGAACACTCTTTAAAACATCTGCTCACTAGCTACCACTTTGGAGAGGGACTGCTTTGTAATCTAATACAGAGCATGTGTATCTATGGCCACACATGTTACGTACAGAAAATGTTCCTTGCCATGTAACCATCTGTTCATAACGTGTAATGCTGTAGATTCACCTCCAGGCCCCCATACCAGTGGTCCATGGACAATGCACTATGGATGAACTGGTCATGGATATTTGCCTTTGCTTTTCAGGCTCCCGAGCTCGTTCCTTACATGGTAAGTAGGATAAAACAGGTGTCTATGACCCTTATCCTTATGGCACAAACCTGGACCATACAGTCCTGGTATTTGATGCTCCTGGAAAGATCAGCTAACCCTCACAAGAAGCTACTGCATATACCAGACTTTCTGACTTAACATCTGCTTCAGCTCACACACCAAGTTTCCAAAGAGCTGAACCTCGCAATTTGGCACCAGAGTTCTGGCTACCTCAACCTTCCAGAGGGCTAAATGCCCATCCTTCAGAACAGGTACTACTATTGGCTGCTACGCCACAAGATGAAAATGTTTAAATATTACTGCATTTCCAAACACTGTATTACTGCATTTCCAAACACTTAGATCCTCTTAAAGTTCGATGCAGGACTATGCTTCCTACAAATACACATGGTAGGCCTATTGTATACTACTACTTTCTTGCACTTAACATCAGCTGCAGAATGCCTCCAAAACAAAAACACTCTTCCCTGTTTGGAATACCAATCATTAAAGATTTCATGGAAGGTCTAAAAAAGGTTATACCTCTAAATACACCTCCGGCACCTGCCTGTAACATCAATGTAGTTATCACATAAATTATGGGTCCTTCTTTTAAACTCCTACACTCGTCAATTACAGTTCTTGTTTTAGAATGTTGCTTTGTTAATTGCAATCATCTCATACAGGCGCATTAGTGAACTCCAGGCTCTTACATTTAAAGAACCGTTTATTCAGGTTCATAAAGACAGGGTCATTTATTGTACGGTAAATGTCTGCTTAAGGTTGTTTTCCCTTCCCATGTGAACCAAACCATTGAGCCGCCTGTCGTATTACCTCCACCAGAGTTTGTGGCAGAAGGGGCTTTTCCCACTCTGTAGCACATAAGCGCTTTCTTAATATCCGTCTATAGGAAGATGCCTTTTAACAGGCCACTCAACTTTTTGTGGCCTTTGCCAAACCCCGCTGTGAAATGTCTAAAACTGGCATTGCCAGATGGATAGTTAAGTGTATTCAAACATGCTATGCCAAGGCTAGGCACATACTCCAGGCACCCACTACAGCCCATTCTACAGACAAAAAGAGGACAACACTAGCATTGACTGCAAGACTGTACTTGGTCAATGCCACATATTTCACCAACAATTATAGTGTTAACATTGAACACCAATAGACTTTGCTTGGCCAAGCAATCTTAAGAAAACTCTTTAAAACATCTGCTTACTAGCTACTGCTTTTGAGAGGGGGCCTGCTTTGTAATCTAATACAGAGAATGTGCATCTATGGCCACACATGCTAAGAATGGAAAATGGTACTCACCATGGAGCCATCTGTTCATAATGTCTAATGCTGTAGATTCACAGGCATTCATCCTCTTCCTTGGAAGCAAGTGATGATTACAGATATTTTTAATGTACTTTAACGTCCTTTAGTACACACAGCACACTCGGTCTTCAACACTACACGCACGGGGCGCGGAAAATAATCTGAGTTGGAGCTAGTGTGCTGGTGCGTTGCTGACAAAGGGTGGAGTCACAACAGGTCTTGTGACTCAAACTTTTTTTTTTTTATAGTTGGTGCAGTGCACAGGTTTTTTTAAACTTTTTTTATTTAGAGTTTCACATGAATAGAAATGACAAAAATGCAAAAATAATGTAAAGACATGATGAAAAGAACATAAGAAAAACAATAAAAGCATAATCAAACAGTCACAGTGCAATGTATTATCAAATAATGACCATAATGATAGAGCAGCAAAGCATATCCACGAGGTAGGAACATAAAAGATGATTATCAGGGTGAAGATCGAAAAGAGAGTACCATGATATCTCAACATTGCATTAGAATAAAGACATCATACCGAGTGAGCATCATTCCAAGAACACAATCACTTGTATTGAGTAGTGCCAGCAGACAACAAACAGCAAGATAGCAATGCAGAGTCCAGCACTGTACTTCCCAAATGTAGAGAGGGAGGTAGTTCAACCCACCCCGGTCGGGGTGATGCCGGATAGTGTCAATGGCTCTTGGGTCGCTTGTTGCCGGGAGATGTAGTTACGGTAGGGGCCCCATATATCAGTAGGCCTGGAAGAGGGGGGGAATAAAGTGCTGAACTCCTCGCAGTTTGTGATGCAGAATGTTAAACTGTTTAACCATGATCGGAGAGTGGGGACCCGTCTACTACCCCAGAGCAATGCAATTTCCCTCTTGGCCAACATGAAGCAGAGCGCTGCCAATCTACGAATGTTCCTAGGGAAATTAGCGACATATCCCAGCAGTGCAATCTCAGGAGTAGGCAGGAGTGGCATAGAGAGTATATCCCCCAATGTAGTGTGAACGTCTAACCAGTATTGATGTATCTTGGGGCAAGTCCATGTCAAGTGTGCGAAATCTGCAAAAGGGGAAAGACATTTCCGACAGTGGTGGGGTCGGGAGTCATCTATGCTATGTGCACGGGCCGGGGTAAAATACATCCGCCGGAGAAATTTAAACTGTAGCAACTTATGTCGACTGTTCAGGGAGACATCCGTCGTGGCCTTACAACAGTATGTCCATTGCCCATCTGAAATAGGACCCCCTAAATCTCTCTCCCATGCGGCCCTGAGTTTGGAGTCATCACTAGGTTTAAGTGTTACACATTGTTTATATAGCTTGGAGATCAGGTGCGTGTTAGATGTCCTATTACTTACCGGTAATCTTCATTACTCCGGGTCCCGTAGTCCTCGACACCTTCATACTTACAAGTGGAGATGATTATCTCCCGACAGAAAAAAACAAGAGGAATGCTGGGATACTAATACTGCCCCTCCCCTGGGAGTACATAAGCAGTACTTACCCAGCAGACCTCCTGTACTAACAAGCCCAGACAGGAAGGCCGGCCGCCCGGGAGGGAGGGAGGGGCGTATGAAGGTGTCGAGGACTACGGGACCCGGAGTAATGAAGATTACCGGTAAGTAATAGGTCATTACCCCCAGGTCCCTCCGTCCTCGACACCTTCATACTTACAAGTGGAGAATACCAAAGCAGAAAACCCGGCCTTCCGCACGCACAAGCACACCCAGGAAACCACAACAAAAGCAGCCACCCAAGGGAGCACCGAGAAGGGGGAAAGGAAGACCGCAGAAAACAGCCGGCCCGCAACCCAGAACAGGACAGCAGGGACAAGAACTGGAGAGCAAGAAAAAAGGCCAGGGCCCCAAATAAAGGAGGCCGCCAACCCGAGAAACCGGCAACCGGGACCCGGACCAGGACACCAAGACCAGCCAAAACAACCCACCGGAGAAGACCGCCCAGGCCAGAACCAGTAGGAAGGCACACAGGACCAGGCAGACCCACCAGGAAGACGAGACAACCAGGAAGAAAGCCAAAGAAGAAACGGCCAACAGAGCGCAGGCACAAGCACCCAGCCCAAAAAGGAAGGAGAAGCACATGCCAGAAAACACTGCCAAACTCCCAAAAAAGAAAGGAAACGAGACCAAGAGACCCGAGGAGGAAACCCCGCCGAGGAGGCCGAGGAAGCAACAAGCACCCAGGAGCCGAACAGGATCGAGAACCCGACCCAAAAGACAGGGACGGGGAAGAACCCCAGAACCCACCTGAAAGCCCACCAAACAAGGAGAGGCCAACAAGACCGAAAACCAGCAACAAAGAAAACCCAACCAGGCCGGGAACAGAGAAACCGACCACAAGCCCAGAAAACCCCAACCCCAAAGGGATGGAACACAAGGCAGGAGGGGAGCACAGAGCAACCGGGAAACCCCAGCAGCCGCCCAACGAGGCACAGAGGGCAGCACAAAGAAGGCGCCCAAAAGACAGAGGACCGCCCAGGAACCCCACACCCAGGCCAGGCAAGCAGCAAGGGCAGGAGCAGCGGGAAAAGAAAGCCCAGGGAGAACAGCACCCAGACCAAAACCACAAGGCCCCAACCCTGCAACGCCGGAGAGGAGCCAAGCAAACCACAAAAAAGAGGCCA
Source organism: Lissotriton helveticus (assembly GCF_964261635.1). Classification (NCBI taxonomy): domain Eukaryota; kingdom Metazoa; phylum Chordata; class Amphibia; order Caudata; family Salamandridae; genus Lissotriton; species Lissotriton helveticus. The sequence goes on along the minus strand of NC_136070.1, from coordinate 690,474,789 downwards.
ACAAACTCCAACAGAACCGGGAAGCCAAGACCAGAGCCAAGCAACCCGACCACGCAGGAGGAACAGCAGGCCCAAGCAAACCCCGAAGGAGAGCAGAGGACCAAGCAGCAGGAAACCACAGACAACCCGCAGCCAGGAGGGAGGGACCCGTATAGGCATGAGAACCACAGAACAGCACCCCAACCAGAGAGGGAGGGGCATCCAAACAGACCCACACTGGGAACAAAGCCCGGGAAGCAAGGGAGGAAGGAGCGAGCCAGGACCACAGAACCAGGAAAGAACCCGGAAAAGGCCGGCAACAAACCCCCAGAGCAGGCCAAAAAGGGACAGCACAGCCCGAAATCCCAGGAGGCACAGCCCGAAACCACACACAACCAGCAAGAAGCCGGCAACAACCGCAGCCACAGAACCCCACACAGGCCCACAACACCGGGAAAACAAGCCCGGGAAGAGAACCAACAGCAGGAGACGGCCCAGAAGGAACCACCAGGAAGTGGCCCCAACGCAGAGCACCCCGCCAGGACCCAAAGGGAAACCAGCAAGGAAGCAGAGCCCAAAAAGGAGCCCAACAATCAGGAGCGGCACGCCCCTGCCAAAACCTCAGCCAGGCACCCACCAAGGGAACCAGACGCGACCGGAACAACCCAGGGAGCAAACACCCCCAAGAGCAGAAGGACCAAGAAGCCAACAGCACCCAGCAGCCCCAGGAGGCCAGGCAGGCACCAACCCGGCCCGACCAGGCAAACCCACCGAGCAAACAGCGGAGCACAGGGACAGCACACCACACCGGAGAACAGGTGGCACGACGGCATTCAGGAACAACCCAGGCAGGCACCAATGACAGAAACAGGAGGGGCGGCCAGGAAACCCCAGAAGCAAACCAAAGGAAAGCACGGGGAGGGCCAGAGCACAGGCAACCAGGCCAGGCACACAGAAGGCCCCGGGACAAACACCCGAAGCCCCAGCCGGAGCAAAGGGAAGCCCACTGCACCAGGAAGACCCAGACGGGTGCCCAAGCAGCCACCAACCAGGCCAGACCCAGCAAACCGCAGGGAACAGATGAGAACATGCGCAGGCAGGGTGGAACAGAACAGAACAGCCCAACCCAAGGCAGCACAAGCCACCCAAGCGCAGGCAGAGGGGACAAAGCACCCCAGAGAGCCCCCGGCACGACACCTGCAGGCATCCAAGGACAGGAACCAGGTGCAGTCCAAACGCCGACCAACCTGACAGAAGCCGGAAAGCGGAGGCGAAGAACCAGGGCACACCACTGAGCAAGGCCACCACAGCCAGCCCGCCGTGGAGACAAGGCCACCCACAGAGAAGGACGCAGAAGAAGCCACCCCCAAACAGACGAGCAGCAGAGGGCAAGACCAACCAGCCCCCACCAGATACCCACGCACCCCGTGGGGGGGAGCAACAGAGTACACAGAAGCACCCGCCACTGAGCACCCACAGGAAGCAAGCAGCGCGGGCAACGGAGGCAGCAGGAAGACCATCCAAAAAAGAAGAGGGGACGAAGCATAGCGCCGAACGCATGCACCCCAAGGAGGACCCCGCACAAACCACGGCACCCCCAGGCGACCAAGACGCCGGAACACATCAAAGCCAGAAGGACAGCCAGCCCCCACAACCAGGACCAGCCCACAAAGAAGAAACGGGGGCGAAACAGTCAGAGCGGTGACCAACAGCACAACAAGGCCCGCACTGGCACATGGAAAAAAACCAACACAGACCCAGAGAAGGGCGCAGGTGCACGAGCAGCCAAAGACAACCCAGAACACCTACAGACAGGCGAGGGGCAGGGAAAGGAACATGGCACACCAGTGCTCGAGACCCACAGTCACAAAAACCCATCAGCAGCCCGCCAAAAAGAACGGCATCCCAGGGACGCTAACCCCATGAAACCCAACTGGCCAAGCGCAGAAAGGCCAGGGCCAAAGGAACGACAAGTGACAGCGAGGGCTCCAGCCACGTGCGAGCGGGCAAACGTCCAGCAGAACCAACCCAGAATCATCCATCAACAGCACAACCATGCCCAGGAAGGAGCAGGGGGCCTGCCCTGAATCAAATAAAACGAACACCACGAAGGACAAAGCGGAGCTGAAAAGAGACGGAAATTGACACCCACCACAACGGCAATCACACCAAGAACCAATACGCAAGACGTCACAACATGCGCAAAGGACAAAAGGCATATGGAGGGTTGGACACGCACATCCAGAAATAAGTAAAGACACTCTAGCAAGGGCAGCCTGTACCCTGAGATGTACCCCCATAGCAAGCAAAAGGCACATGAAAAACCAACCAGCTGACCCAGGGGAGGCACGCACTCACCACCTCGGCACGGCCCGGGGCAAGCACCGCAGCAGGGCAAAACAGAGGGCACCCAGCCAAGGCAGGGGGAGCCCCCGGAACCCGCAGGGGCAGCCACAGTAGGACAGCGCCGGCCCGGCATCGAGGCAGCCCGGGAAATGCAGCACGGAGGGGCCTGCAGCAGGGAGGGACCGCAGAGGCAGGGGAGCAGCCCAAACCCGCAGCAGCAGCCGCAGAAGAACAGCGCTGGCCCCGGCACCGAGGCAGCCCAGGACATGTAGCAGGGCGGGGCCGCAGAGGCACAAAGCCGGCCGGGGAACATCACAGGGGAAAAGGCAAAAAAAACAGCGTCAACCCCCAAACAAGAAAACAGCTGAAGGGCCCAAGGAAAGCTAGCGGTGATAAAGAGAAACCCCGCAAGCGGGACTTACCAGAGCGGGGGCCAACCCCAGGAACAAGGCCCCCACCCCACCGGCATACCAGAAGCCAGCAGGAGTCAAGCGCCCTCAGCATGCGACACAACCACCACGCAGGGAACACCTCCAGGCAGGATAACAGGCCAGAGGGGACGTAGCTCAGAGGCAGAGCGCATGCTACGCATGCATGAGGCCCCGGGTTCAATCCCCGGCATCCCCAGGCGTCTCCGTACCGCGTCTCGGCTGTTCTCCAGAAGGCTCCTACGAAAACGAGGAAGGAAGACAACAGATAAAAGGCACCAGGAGGACAAACGCTCCAAGTGCGTCAGGCAGGAAAGGAAAAGAACCCAAAAACGGGACTTACCCCAGCAGGGGCCAACCCCAGGAACAAGGCCCCCACACCACCGTCAGCCTGGAATCCAGACGGAGCCCAACCAGCGAGGTACGGCTCCCCGGCCAGGATCGGGAAGCCGAGCCCGCGACCCGGAAGCAACCGGGAACTCCAGCACCAGCCACAAAGGGCCGGTAGGTGCAGTCAGCACACAGCAAAGCCGGGAACTCCTCAATCCAAACACCGGCACCAAACAGAGACCGACTCCAAGCAAGCCCGGCAGGCCAGGAAGCAGTCCAGGGAACCCCGCGCCCACACAGCCAGGCAGCAGGGCGGGGGGAGAAGAGAAGCACCGCCACAGCCCAGCAGGAGCAGCACCAGCACTCCAAACAGTCTGTCGACAGACAGAAAAAAAGAACAGGAGGTCTGCTGGATAAGTACTGCTTATGTACTCCCGGGGGAGGGGCAGTATTAGTATCCCAGCATTCCTCTTGTTTTTTTCTGTCGGGAGATGATCATCTCCACTTGTAAGTATGAAGGTGTCGAGGACGGAGGGACCTGGGGGTAATGGGCTCTGTATTATTAACTTGAGGGGGGGACCTCTTCAGGGGCTAGCGGAAAGGCGGGCAAACATGCCCTCAACGCTGAGCGCAGTCGGGTGAGAATAAATGCGTCCATAAAGGAGCGGTCGGAGAAATGGGGTTCCTCCGTCATGGAAAATACATGACCATCGGGGAAAAGATCCTCGAGGGTGACAATTGTAAATTTCTGCAAGGTGTGTTTTACCAATGTCTCCTCTGTAATGGGAAGAAGGGAGGAATTTGGAAGGGGTAGTGCCGGTGAGTAGAGCACATCTAGCCCTAAAAGTTTACGAAGCTTAATCCAGGCCCAGCATGTGGTGGATACTGTTTGTATGTCCCGCTGGTCCCGAGGAAAGCCAGTGGGAAGAAGTGTGAGAAGCTGCCCAGGGAGAAACAAATCCACCTCTGGGCGTAAATATGGAATATGTGCGTCAGGGTGGAACCAAGAATAGGCATAGGCACATTGGGCAAGTAAATAATACAGATAAAAGTCTGGTACGCCCAGCCCGCCCTTATCTGGCGGCATGGTCAAGACCTTCCAGCTGACACGTGGCGTGTGGTCACCCCAGACCAATCGGAGTAGGAGTGAGCGAAGTTGCTTGAAGAAGGCTTTGGTGTTATTAAAATAATATAAAAACCGTGGAAGAACCACCATTTTAATAATCGCTACTCTCCCGGCCATAGAGAGGGATAGCTTAATCCAGCGGTTAATCTGTGACTCCAACATAGAGACTGCAGAGCCATAGTTGAGGCGTATCATCGAAGCAGTGTCTAGGTGGATATGAATCCCTAAGTATTTAACGGAATCATCGCACCACTCCAGTGGAAAGTCAAAAGACCAGGGTGCAGTGCTGGTAGTAAGTGGAAAAATGACAGATTTGTGCCAGTTGATATTTAGTCCCGAGAATGCGCCGAAACGGATAATTTCCCGTATTAATGGGGACAGATTACAGCGGGGGTGCCGAACATACAGTATCATGTCGTCTGCGTACATGGACAACAATAAAGATCCAGTACGAAACTGCAATCCGCGTTGGAGGTGGTTTTCCTGGAACTGCCGGGCTAAGGGATCCAGAGCTAAGATAAACAATAGTGGGGAAAGGGGGCAGCCCTGTCTCGTGCCCCGCGATAGGGGGAAGGGATCAGACAATACTCCATTAAGACGCAGCCGAGCGGTGGGCCTGGTATACAAAAGTGAAACCGTTTCAATAAAGCACTCCGGCATGCCCATACAGCGCATGACAGAGAGGAAGAACGGCAATTCCAGAGAGTCGAATGCTTTCTCCGCATTCCAATAAAATTGCCACGGCTGGAGTAACGGGGTCGACACGGTGTAGGACCGTGGATAGGGTGCGGAGGTTAAGGGACGTAGACCTATGAGGAACAAATCCCGACTGTACGGGAGAGATGATGAATTCCATCAGAAGGGAGAGTCTGATCGCTATCACTTTAGCTAGGATTTTGTGGTCCGTGTTCGGCAGTGACAACGGTCTATATGAACCGCAGAGCATGGAGTCCTTCCCTGGTTTAGGCAATAGAATGATCAGTGCTTCACGAAACGTCGGGGGGAGGATGCCCACCTCCAAGGCGTCCGCATAGACCTCAACCAGCCGAGGCACCTGAAGTTCTTTATATGTTTTATAAAAGTCAGCCGAGAAGCCGTCCAATCCGGGGGCTGAAGAGCCACACAAAGCATCAATGGCTTCTATGATGCTGTCCGCAGTGATAGGGGCTAGACGGAACTCTTGCATGTAACGTTCCAGATACACAAGGGCCAACTCCGATAGATACTCTTCTTGGTTGGGCTGATTCCCGGAGAGGCGTGAGGTGTAAAGGGACTTATAGTACGTGAGGAAGAGCTCACAGACCGCCGGGGCAGACTGTACTGGGATGCCGTCTAGACCAGACATGGAAATAATGCAAGTAGGGGCTCTAGGAGGGCGCAGGGTGTTCGCTAATAGGCGACCAGGGCGTTCGCCTTCTCCTTAACGCCTTGCCACGCAGTGCCTATTGAGAAAGGAAAGTTCTCTATTCGCCGGGTCTCGGAATTTAATGTGTAGCGCTAAGCGAGTGGCTGACAGGGCGTCTGAGGGGGCAGTAAGTAGTACGCGATCAACAGCGGCAATTTCTTCTTCGATCTTGTTTAAGGTGGAACGCAGGTCTCGGAGGATCCCTGCGTGTTTTGAAATGCACACCCCTCTGATAAATGCCTTGAAGCCCTCCCACAGGACCGCCCATGTGTCAACAGTGCCAGTGTTCAAATCAAAGTATTCTTCGATAGCTTGTCGTACCTCTTCGGTGAAGACGGGGTCCAGCAACGCTCGTCCAGGGAAACGCCAACACCTCTTAAAACCCCCCTCTCTAGGGATAAACAGAACAGAACCGGGCAGTGATCGGAAAGAGTGCGGGGGAGAGTGCGGACTGATCCCAACCAGCTGGCAATCATGGGTGAGACTAGGCAGTAATCCAGTCTGGTCCATATGTTGTGGAACCCGGAGTAGTGAGTGAACACAGGATTGAGAGAGTGTAAACGTGCCTCAACGTCAACTAGGGAAAAATGTGTGCAGATCTCTTGAAGGGCCCACCGGGAGTGGGGTTTAGTATCAGGGGTGAAAGCAGTACTATCTCTATCATGATCCGTGAGAAGGTTAAAGTCCCCGCCAATAATCAGAAGTCCAGTGTCAGTAGCAAGGAGGTGGGTGGAAAGGGATTGATAGAAAGAGGGAGAATCAGTGTTCGGGCCGTAGATACAGACCAATGACACCCTATGGCCCAGGAGCTGACCAGTGATGATCAAGAAACGACCTTCAGGGTCGCGTTTTGTGGCGAAGTGTGCGAACTGGATGCGTTTATGCACAAGGATAGCCACCCCTCTTGAGTACGAGCTAAAACGGGAGAAGTACCTATTCGGGCCCCACCCGGCTGCCAGGCCACCAGCCATGGCGTCCGACAAATGAGTTTCCTGCATGAAAAGGATGTCTACTTTATGACGTGCCACGTAGTTAAGGACATGCCTCCGTTTCCTATTATCGTTCAGGCCCCGCACATTCCAGGTCATCAACGACAGTCCGGAGGGACCAGGCACATTACCTAGCACAACCATATCTGCAATGTCCTATAAATGGAGTTAATGTATCGACAAAACATAGCACTCAAAATCATCTTCATACTCTGCAGACTGCAATAATCAACAGAAAAAACAAAAAGAAAAAGAAAAAACACAAAAAACCCTTCCCGCCCGCCACCCACCCTCTCCCTACCCAGAAAGAGGAATGCCCAAGTAACGTTCCTACAAAAACAAACCATGGAGGTATTCACCATGGGACATGGCAACACCACGCCAGTCGGGCGAGTCAGCATTCAAATAATTAAAACAGCAGAATGGTAACTTTGCATTCGATCGAGCACGAACCAACAGACACATTGTGAACCAAGAAGTAGAACAAAACAGTCATTCAGCCACTTCCGGACTGGGGAAAGAGGTCCACGCTGGCTTGCGATGACTGCTGTGGAGGGGAGTGTGGCCGTGAGCCCCCGGGCGAGCCACTTTTGTTGTTCTTGAAGTTGCTGAAAAATTCCTGTGCGGCGTTTGGGGTGTCAAAAATTCTTGGTTTGCCATCAATGTCCACCCTGAGTCGGGCTGGGTAGAGCATACCATAACGAAGGCCTAGATTTCTCAGCATGGCCTTGACGCTCTGGTACTTTCGCCTGGCTTCCTGTACCATGAACGTAAAGTCCGGGAAGAAGGATAGGCTGTTGCCCTGCCATTGGATGTCGCCTTTCTCACGGGCCGCTCGGAGGGCTGAGTCTCGATCGGGAAAGTTCATAAGCCTTGCAATGATCGGTCTCGGGGACAAGCCCGGTTTGGGGCGAGGGCCCAGGGACCGATGTGCTCGTTCAACCACGAAGCCCTGGGTAAAGGTTTCCCTACCAAAGAGGTCCAACAAGAGTTGTTCCACAAACGTGTCCAGTCGGCCAGTTGGTGTCGTCTCCGGAACGCCAAGAAGGCGTATGATGTTGCGGCACCCCCTTGCCTCCAAATCTTCGTTCTTCATAGCCACGTCCTTCAGGATCTTTTCGACTCTTTCCAGCCGTTTCAGGGAGGAAGAGGCGCCATCTTCGAGGTCGGAAACCCTGGACTCCACCACGTCAAGCCGGCGGTCGTGACCCTAGATTTTTGCATTCATGTTGGCCAATTTTTGATCGAGGTCTTCAAAGCGAGCGTCTAGGGCCTTGAAGCCAGATCTCATTTCGGCTATCATGGCGACGGCCAGGGAGTTCGAGTCAGACCCCTCCGCAAGGGGGGCTGCCGCGGCAGCAGGATCCGCCGAGGTGTCAGGAGGCTTTTCAAATTGGAGTTTAGGCTGTCTCGGGTCTTTTTTAACCATTGTAGAAAGTGAGCTGGTGCCCAGAGAAGGCGACGCAGTTAGTGGCGTGCAGGCGTATAAATGAGCTGGTCATCCGGAGCCAAGGTGAGCCCCCGGGTCAATGGGAGGATGTAGATGGTCAAACCGGGGCACTGTCGCGTGGATCAACCCGGATCTCAGGGTGCCCAGTGTGCCAGGACCGGTCGGGTCGCCACTAGGACCAGGATGCCGTTGAGGGCCGCACAGCACCAAGCAGAGTCACTGCGCCAGAGAGGGTCCCCACAGAGATGGTATTTGCAGGTCCACTGCGGTTGGCCACGAACAGGAGACAACCAGGTGCCAATGCGTCGCGAAAGAGCAGCCCGCAGGCCTCCCCATCAGGGGCGGCTGGTAGGTTAGGCAGGATAGTCGCAGCTTGCACAGCCCAGCGAGCCAGACGCGTGGGTGCCGCCGAGGGAGGGCCCGGGACAGGAGGAGGGCGGGAAGCGGAGCCAAATATCCCCCACCGGTCACAGAGCACCCCTCCGGTGTCGAGAGGGGGAGAAAAGCATCATCACCCTAACCCTACCGTCCCACCGACACCTCCCGACACCTCACCACCCCAGGAAGCCGGACCCGCACCACACGCACTCCCGGCCGGCCTCCAAACCTACTGTGGGCCCCGGCTCTGAAAAACGCTGCAGGCCCGAAGGCCGTCACCGCCACAACGGTCGCGGGGGGCCCAGCAGGGGAGGACAGCCGGGAGACAGGGCGCAGGGATAGCCCCCAGAGCAGCGGTGCGCAGGACGAGGCTAGCGTTCGGGCAGAGCAACAGGAGAAGACTCACCCCAGCTCCGACGGCCCTAGCACGATGCCGGCGGTATCTCAATGCAGGCCCGGTGTCATCCGGCACGACTGCCGTCCTCAGGAGTGCCGTATCCGCACCAATCAGGCATCACCCGCAGCTGAGCTCTCCGCGCATAAGGGGGAGAAGGAAGCGTGTGGTTCCGCTCGCTCTACGCCATGAAAGGGCAGCTGGAAACGCCCGACCGGCGGAGCTCTATGCGGGTGCGGCCAGCTTGGTCGCCTCCGTAGCCACGCCCCCGTGACTCGAACTTCTTTGAAGGAAAAAACAAGTTGCAAACATCATGGCCCAACACTAGATGTCAGGAGTATGGAAAGCATGTGAATCTTCAGCACTACATTTTATATACAAATATATATTAAGACAGTAACCATTCAGGCTTAGAGTGACGCATAAAATTATGCAAAAAAAGCATGCAGGAAACTCTGGGTAGTTCCCAAGTTTAGGAGCTAGGCTCCTATGTATGGAGCACCCTACACCACCACAAACACTGAATCTGCTCACCTTAAATGCTTGTTTTTCTAGGAGTTTTTACGCAAAGGATTAGAACAGTCATCCACACTAAGTTAGAAAGTGGAAAAGTATTTTCTATTTTTACAGCAAATTCTATAAGCCTAGGATTAGCACAGTGCCATCCACACCTGAGCTCAAGAAGGACAAAAGCCTTTTTTCCTCTTCAGGCACAGTATTACAGCTTTGCAGGGGCGGCCTTAGGCATATGCAAGCTGTGCAACTGCACAGGGACACCAAACCCCAGGGGCCACTACACCAATATATATCCTTAATATAATAATCCTCTGAGGATGGATACATATTTGCGTGGCGGCACCTGGCAGGGATTTGGTGGCCTCCGGCTCTGTTCCACTTCCAAACACCCTGACCCCCCCTCTTCACTGGCCTCCGTGCTCCGCCCCTGCCGGACCCCCTCTTCCGGGGCCCCCTAACTACTCTCCCTACCCAGGGCCACCATGAGCCTAGAGCCGCCCCTGAGCTTTGGATTGGTGAAATACCATCCAAGCCAACTTGGAATTAATAAAAGCAACCCCTGGGGTAAACGGGTCAGAGAGATGTGAACAATAGTTGTGGCATACAGCAGGCAATTGATACATAACCCTCTGGGGGAATGGGACAGCCGGTTTGATTTCCAGCCCTATGCTACCAAAAAGCCACATATCCTAAAAAGGGTTTGCCTTTTTCAGTGGAGTATAAAAGGGTACCCAGATGAAGAAACACTACCACAGTATACTAATAATGGTACCATAAAGAGCACATGTATACCTGGTTCCAAGTTATTGTACTAGCTTTTACTGACAGTTTTTTAGACAGTCTTCTCACAAACAGCTGGTTTAAGATACCTAGCCTCACATTCACATTCTGGTGGCGAAACTATGTGCCGACTCGGTGAGTATCATGCAAATACCTAAAGCTCATATATTTTGAGACTGTTTAAGGTTTCATTTCCAGGCGACGGAGAAACACTAGGTCGACGTGCTCTCACAAAGGGTTGGTGGTACATACAAAAAATTGAAAATAAAAGCATTAGCAAACATTATGCACATTTAAAAACATTGAAAACATAGACATGCATAGAGTGCCAAGACACTGGTGAAGGCAGTGTGTGATGAGTGTTTAATGAGCATGCGCGTGAAATTGCATGAAGATCTCTCTCACGTCATTTGAGACTTCTGTGTTTTTTTAATGATGTACATTGTGAGTACACTGAAATTGCCAATAGTGTAATAAATCACATTAGCGTGACTAAAGGGACACTCGATTGCCGTCCGTACAGCCTGGGATATCAAATTCCGTACCTATCTCCATGCCACTGAACCAGTTTTTCCGTCATCCTTTATCACAAAACAAGACAGTTGTATCATTTGATTCCTGCCATTCGTAACCCATGCACTAGACATAGCAGGACTAGAAGTAAGCAGGAAGGTCAGATAGACCAAGTGCTGAAGAGTGCCCATTACCCTGTAGGGTTGAGTAAGGCTGAAACATATAGGCACAATAGACAAGGACCTTTCTCTTTTAATTTTTGTGTGAAACTGAGGTATGATCACAACAGGCTGGTTCCCTATTCAATTCAGCTGTGGCTGAAGTGGTCTCCATCGTTGAGATCTGTTGGCCAGCTACATGGAACGCTAATTCCTCTCGTGTTTAGATACAGGTTTTAAGTGGAGGAATAGGAATGAATGTCATTTGTTGAAGGATTTTAACTGATCACTTGCCATTAAAGGTGCCTGGGTATTCAGCATTGCAGGTTAATTCTGTGCATTCTTGTTTAATTCTTGGAGATGGTCCACAGGTGTCCTCAACTGTTCCCTTGAGGCACAGGGTCAAGACTGATTTGCATATGGCCATGTCTGAACTGGGGTGGCTTGGTGAGCAAAATAACGATGGATTAAACCCAGAGCTGTGACTGGTGGTGAATGGTTTCCCATTGTGCAACATTCTGTCCATCATCTTGTGTGTTTTGCTGTTCACCCTACGTGGGAAGGGTATGCTCAGACGTGGGTCCCGTGCTCACTACGCCACTGGAGTCAAGCTATCCTGGCTGAAGACGGCTGATAGCCAGAAACCGGTCCTAGGATGCTTGATTCCGGTCCAGGGAAGACATGGCTTGGCAGTTCGGTCTGGACTGTTCCCATGAGGCACAGGGTCAAGACTGATTTGCATATGGCATGTCTGAACTGGGATGGCTTGGTGAGCAAAATAACGATGGATTAAACCCAGATCTGTGACTAGGGGATGAATGGTTTGCCATTGTGCAACATTCCGTCCATCATCTTGTGTGTCCTCAACTGAAAGAACAAGGAAGGATGATACCTAGATTTATTGCCAGTATTTCCCTTATTCCAGTTTTCATTTCTCATCCCAGGCCTTATTTCCTCCCTTTGTAGTCATCTTTCGAAGTGGGCTCGTATACAACCAGGCGGTTTTATAGATTGAGCAGTTTTCTATAGGCCCTACCAAAGTGGGTTTAAGAAAGAAGGTTCCACAGAAAGCTCTGTGATCAGGAAGGGAGAACCGCAGTAATGGGATTACTGGGAAATCACCAATGCATTAACATTGTTGGCTCTATGGACTTTGCAAAATGAGTTGGTGGCCACACGTTGTTGTAAAAAAGAATGAGAACACAAACACACACCCCAACACAATTCCCACTCCCAAAAGAGTTACCTATGCTCCCAAACCTGCTCTCATTTTTTCACTAAATAAACACGCCAAGATTCATGTAAATGTAAAAAAAAAAACAATTCACAGTGTGCATCTTAGGAAATGAAAAGAAATTAAGTTAAAGGAGAAAATAATGTTTATTATTTGGCAACAGTAATGTGTCATATGCGCAGACACGGCTGGGCAGATAACCAGGAGCAGCCATGGAAAATATTTTGTGTACAAGACATTGCATAGTGCTAGCAAGCATAGCAAAGTGTGCCAAACAGCCCTGGCACAGGTTTTCCTTCAAACCTCTAAAGAATTAAGGGTGGCAAATGTTTGATTTAACAGTTGAATTGAGGGCCTTCCAGTGCACGCAGGAGCATTATTTCGCCGTGGAAGCTATCATGTAACTCTTTGTAAACTGAGGATGCATCGACCACTGGTGCCTTGAGCACCGCCCAAAGTCCTTCAGTCTATCATGGCGTCTCTTTCCAGTGTCCCAAATGTCCATTCTTGCCTTGTTGTCACCCAAAATCATGGTGGGTTGGGTGGAGTGAGTATTTCATACAAGTGTGTGTACCCACATCTACTTGTGCCGTAATTCTACAATGAAACTCATTCATAAAGAACAGTTTTACGATTGGAGCAGACAGCCATTCACACTGCATGTTACAATGAATGATTTTTGTTTCCTTCACCACTAGATCATTGTAATAGTTAAATGTGGAAATCTATATTTAAGATATTTGTTAAAAGCCAACCTAGCAACGGATCAGACTGATGGATTATTTCGCCTCCCCAGATTCGATTGGTCATCACTCATGGGTTGCAGTATGTATGGATTTTGTCCTGTTTCTTCGATGAGCGTTTGAGTGGAAGCAGGAATGGAAGTGAAGTGTTGTCCGTTGTGCAGATGCTCAGGAGGGACAGCGAACGTTTTTACTGTGGGTCAAGATGGCAGTTACCGGGTATTTGGTGATGCCGCACATATTGGTTCCCCGGTAAAGACGGAAGTAACCCTACAGAAAAGAAAGTGAATGAAAGATTATGAAATTCAATGTCCATTTTTTTTTGTTACACATTTTATAGAGTTCCTTTGCACATACTAAGTCAAGGCCATCTTAGTATGTGCTAAGCATTTTTGCGGTTGCAAATAGACCAAATCGCAGAATCTGCCCGTTTGCGAACGCAAAAAAACATTTTGGTATGTATGAATCCCAAATTTTGCTTTGCATAAGACGTTTCAAATCGTAATTTGAAATTGTGAATGCATTCCGATTCTGTATTTGGAAGGGGCATGTTTAGGACGTCCCTTCCAAATATTGAATCTGAATGGGATGTATTAATGTTTTGCAACTGAATTCCATTTGCAAAACTGTCCCTATGGGACCCCTTCGCCTTAGAGAATGTTATAATAAACTTTTTTTAAGAGCATGCAGTGGTCCTACGGCCCACTGTTAGCGCTTAAAAAATTAAACAAACGTTTAATTTTCTTTTTTGAAACACATTCCATTTTCCTATAAGGCTTGCTGACATCAGTTTCCCTCACAAGGTTTTCTGTGCCCTCAAACGCAGAGCATATTAGCAAATTGGTATGACCAGTGTGCAATACAGGACTTTTTTTAAGATAGAAAAGAAGAGACCATTCCGCAGAACAGGGAGGTGGGAAGGTAGTTAGCAATTTGGAGTTAGATAAAATATTCACCAGAAAGAGCATTAAGCAGGTAAGTAACATGCTCACCTGATAAAGCCTTCTAACCACAGATTCCTTATCTTAGAATAGATACCAAAGCAATACGTTCCGGAGGTGGGCCTCCATTCTTTTCAGACTATCAAGTTCTGGAGGACCAAACCGGTAAAGTGCATGTCGCGACATATTGATTGTCAATGGAGTAGTGTTTAGTAAACAAGTAGAGAGATGCCCATGTAGCAGCTTGACCGATGTCCAGGACAGGTACTCCGCAAACTAGCACAGTGGCCGCAGCCTTGGCTCTGGTGGAATGAAACCGCAAGCCCTCAGGAGGCTGCTTCTTGGCCAGTGCATTGCAGATTTTAATGCAGAGCACAATCCATCTGGGCTTGCCTTTGTTTGCTCTGGCAGACCCAATGAAGAATTGATCGTCCATCCGGTGTACTTTGGTATAATTGATGTAAAACGATAAAGCTCCTTTTGGGTCCAAGCAATGGAGTCTCTCCTCCTTTCAAGGGTGAGGCGGAGCGAATGAAGATCGGCAGTGGGATACTAGGGCTCACATGGAACTGCTTCGCCACTTTTAGTAGGAAAGAGGCACAAGTGTTGAAAACCAGTTTGTCTGGAAAGGGTGCACAGAAAGAACCTGAAGCTCGCTAACCGTCTTGGCCAATGTGATGGCCACTAAGAAGACAATTTTTATTATTGTCAAGAGACGTAAAGGGCAGCTATGTATAGGCTTGAAGTGCGAGCACATCAAAAATGTTAAAACCAATTTAAGGTCCCATTGGGGCATAATGAAGGGTTTTGAATGGAACAAATGCTGAAGTCCTTTCAGTAAACAAGTCACAACAGGTGACTTGACGAGGGAGGGCTGAGCCGGCAACCATAAGAAGGCAGATATGCCTGAAAGATGCTCTTTAACTGTGCCCAAAGCTAAGCCTTGCCAGGCTAATGATAAACAACAGTACATCTGACAAAGGTGCAGAAAAGGGGATCAACGTGATTGTCATTGCACCAAGCCACAAACTTATCCCAACAACTGGCATATAAAATCTTTGTTGATGGATGTCTGACTGCCAGAATGACTACGCAAGCTTCCAAAGGGAGGTCAAAACTGTCAGCTATCACAACTCAATCTCAATGCACGAAGGCAGAGCATGTGCAGGTTCGGTTGCAGAACCCTGCCCTATTGCTGTGACAGGAGATCTTCCTGAAGAGGTAGCCAGATGAGAGGACCGCTGTTCATGCCCAGGAGTTAGGGATTCTATACACTCCATTTCCAATCCGGAGCCCCAAGGAGGAGTTGGGACCGATCGTTCCTGATCTTATTGAGAATTCTTTGCAGAAGTGGTATAGGCAGGAAGGAGTAAAGGAGGCCCGAGTAACATTCAAGATAAAATGTTTCTCCAAGCGAGAGCGGCCTTAGAAACTCCAGCGCACAGAAGTGCTGAAATTTTGTGTTCTTGGCAATGGTGAATAGATCTAATGAAGGTTCTCCGCAGTCACGGACGAGACCTTACAGCTTCTCTGGATGTTTATGCCATTCATGACCAATGAGGCATCGACAGCTAAGTTTGTCCACTCTGGTATTAAGAGAGCCCGCCAGGTGTTGTACATCTAGGAAGATGTCCAGCTAGGTCTAGAGATGCAGGGCCTCTCCACCCAACCTCACTCCACCCTGTTTATGCAATAAAACAGGGGTCCCCAAACCGGTCCTGGAGGGCCGGGTTCCATGCCAGATTTTTAAAATAACTCCATGTATCTAAATGGGGATATGCACAAAATCTGGCATGGATCCGGCCCTCCAGGTCCGGTTTGGAGACCCCTGCAATAAAACATCCAGAGTGTGGCCTGTGAACACCTGAACCAGCCTTCCCTTGATGGAAGTAAGAAAGGCTTTCAATGCCAGATGATCTAGACAAATTGAAGCAGTATCTTTTGGGAAATAATTATTACAAATGTAATTTCCACAGTGAAAATGTAAATTAGTTACTAGTGATGTATTTGATTATACAAAGCATTATTTATTCAGATTTTTTAACAAGCATGGGAATCTTCCCTCCAGGTACAGGTACCTTAAGTGTGAATAGTAAAACACTCTTGACAAACAGTTATACATATATCACAGAAGATGAAAGAGAAAAAGAACAAGAAAAGAAATACTGTGCTGTACAAGTTCTGAATTTACAATTTGCGTAGCAACTAGAAACTTTCTTCATTCTTCCATTTGTTCTTACATACTATGGCTGTGCTTCTTAATTATTGCCCAGTCCATACAGGAGGTAGTCTATAATTGGAACACACACGAGGACACATGTGCCCTCTGTTTCCTAGTGTGTGTCCACAAATTATATTTTGAAAGATTTACAGATTGAAAAAGTTAGACTCCTCCAACCGGTGGTGTCAACGCGTTTTGGCTCTTTATGATTCACAGCCTCTTAAGGACAGTGGATTAATGAACAACTTATAGAGATCCATATATACTTCAACATAGTATCAGGTGCACAATACATTAAAGGTGCACCACAAGAAGACTGAAACATGTCCTGTTAATAAGAGAAATAGATATAGAGCATGCAGTGCTTAAAAACATATGTACATGAAAGTAATCGTTGTCCGCCCGTCAGTTGCACCATACATTCTATTATGCAATGCATACTTTTGTGTGAGTGACATCATAATTGTGTCTAGGTAAGAAGTTATGCCTATCTCTTGTAGCATACTAGAAAGTAGCTTGTGCATGTGGCGCAAAGAATAGAAAAAGACTAATGTAAAGAGCAATGTTTTTGATGAGACACCTTGCGAGGGACGCGCATAGCATCAACATGCATGTCAAAGAGTGTGCTCCAGTGGAATGCAGGCACTAATATACGAGCATTACCAGAGTGAAACTGGGGTAGGCTGATGAAAAAGTTAAGGCACCTCCCCTGCCCGGGGGTCAGATCGTGGAGGAATTGGATCCCGGGGATGGATGACTGCCTGAATGCTGTATGGGTCCCAAGGTGGACGGAGGAAGTCCTGTTGAAAAAGGAGCAGATTGGAATGCTGGAGGTCCTGAGCTAATCCGGGATCGAGCACATGGGGTATTCCAGTGCATGAGGATTATTAAGTTAAAGAAGTACCATGTGCCTAAAAGGTTGCTAGGGACGCTAGATGAGTACGAGTAGGACCCTGGAGGACGCAGGCCACCCCCAAAGGGCCAGATAACTTGGTCATAATCCATGGCTTATACTGAGAAGGAGAGGAATTCCCAGTGTGCCTGCTGAGGAACGGGTGTGCTAGCGAGGTCATCCTTCCAAACCCTTACTAGGAAGAGATGACACTCTGGAGGTGTGGGACATGACCGACAGAGAAGGAAACTGGCTGACAACTATGGATCTGCCATAGCGCAGGGTGAACAGCTGTACAGCCAGAGTGAGATCAACCAGTGATTTGCGTACTAGTACACCGCCCTTTATGCCCCGCCCTTGCTCCACCTCAAGAATCCCTTACTGATTTGCTGGGAACCGGGGAACTCCCCCGCCTGGATGCGGGAGATGCTAAAGATCTGGGTGGACCCATTACATTGCAGGAGATACAAGTTGGTGTCAAGAGTATGGCAAGAGGTAAATACCTGGCTCCGACGACGTCCCAATAACATTTTACGATATCTGTTTTGAGGAGCCTACCCCTAAACTAGAGGAGTTGAATGCTGCAGCACGAGAGGTGGGGCATTTGCCAACCACCACGGGTGAGTCACTTGTCATCCCTCTGCTCAAGTCTGGTCGGCCCTCCCAGGATATTTGAGCATCCATGTTGAACGTGGACTATAAAATAGTGAGCCGGATACTGGCATCATTCCTCCTCCCCTACATGTCCAGGCTTATTCATTCTGATCAGACGGGGGTTCATCCCAGGGAGGAACAAGGCTATAAACATTCATAGACTCCTCTCCCTCATGGACACTGCTGATCCAGAGGATGACGATGTAGTGGTTGTAACCATCAATATAGAAAAAGCTTTTGACAGCCTGAGATGGGACTATTTATATGTGGTAATGAGACAACTGGGGCTGGCGGAGGGCTTCCTAAAATGAACCCAATTCTTATATGCATCCCTGACTGCACGGGTTCGCACAGGCAAGAGGATTTCTCAGTCCTACATAGTGGGCAGGGGAACCAGGCACGGCTGCACCCTTTCACTGCTTTTGTTTATCATTGCACTTGAACCGCTGGCCAGCAGAGCTCACCAGGGGTTGGCGTATCAGGGACTGCGCAGTGGAGAGCTGGCATATACCACAGCTTTGTACGTTGATGATATGCTGTTGTTTCTTGCTGGGGAGGGAGAGACACACACCTGGAGCAATAACATTATTAGAACGCGTTGGTAACTGTTCAGGACTCCGGATAAACTGGCAGAAATCCCTTCTCTTCCCCCTTACTCGTGGTGGATGCCCACCTAGGAATCAATATGGCCTTGTATGGGGGGTAACCTGCTTGAAATATCTGGGAGCCAAGGTGTTTCATAACTGCAGAGATATCCTTGATGTGAATTGGGTGTACCTGTGTGGGCGTTTTGAGCCAATGTAGCTTTTTGGAGAATCCACCCCTTGTCCGAGGGGGGCCCCATAGCATTTGCTAAAATGGTGGCTCTCCTCCATTTAATATATTTTTTTTTACCATCCTACCAATTTTCACCTCTCGCATGTTTTTTTCAAGGAATTTGACTACTTACTGGTTGATCTCACCTGGAGTGCTGGTAGACGAAGAGTGTCCATGGCTATCGGAAAAGGGGGCTTGGTCGTTCCTGATTAGGAAACATACTACTTATCAGCTCAGCTCCAATGGTTTACTAGGGGGTTACATGCCCGACTGAATAGTGAAGGGGGGGGTGCCTACTGGGACTCTGCCTTTGCATAGTCTGCTCCGTATCCTTCTAACTCACAGGTGCCCAGTGGTGGGTGGTTCACCGGCCTTGCATGTTGTCTGAGGCTGCTGGCAGCGCTGCCTACAGCGCAGCCGCACCCCACACCCATATACACCGGACATGCCCTTGCGATGCCTCACAGTACTCAACATGACGCGGGCGCTGAGGGGCATAACGGAGTGGCACAGTTATGGCATTGATCGTTGGAGGGACCTCTACATGGATGGAGAACTGTTGTAATTTGCAGACTTCTCAAAGTCCTTCGAAATACCTGCAGGTAATTTCCTGTTCCATCATGCAGTAGTATTGTCAATACATGATCCCTGGGGTGGTAGTGAGGCGGAACCACTGCTTCACAGTAGAAGCCAGGTTGTCTGTACGACCATGGGTAGAGTACGGGCGGTCACCCTCATGTATCAGGCCTTCAGAGCAGGTATTATGTTGCCCTCAGAAGGCCTACATTTGAAGTGGGAGGAGGAACTGGCGGTTCCACTTCTGGAAGAACAGTGGGTGTTTATATTGGCACACACTTATAAGGTCTACCACAATCTTAGTTTTAAGCTCATAAATCTTTCTTTCCTCCAAAGAGCATATCTCACGCCCCAAAAAATAATGCGGATATTTGGAGAGCAAGAGGTGAGATGCCCCAGATGTTAGTTAAGAGGGGCCAAGATGCTAGACATGGTCCGGAGTTGCCCTGGGTTAAGAGACTTCTGGGAGGGAGTCATGGATTGTATGACGGAGATCACAGAGAGGCAGATCCCCTGATCCTCTATCGCATGCTTGCTGGGTGGCCTCCCCCGTCCCAATACACTTAAAATAATGACTACATTAATAGATTTAGCCATGATCCTTGCCAAGAGGGAGATCACCCTGAAGTGGAAAGCAATGGCAAGTCTCTGGTCTATATGTGGAGGGAGGTTTTGATTCAATGGGTGTTGTACAAAGGTGCAGTACTATTCCAGGAGGTCCGGAAGGGACGCAATGCGATTGAAAACGCTAGGGCTTGGGATGTGATGGTTGAATACCTGAGACACTGATTCCCATGAGAACTCCATACTTTTCAGAGCAAGGGCAAGATGAGGACCAAGTATGACCATGTTCTTCAGCGATGCTTGGGCAATACTGTTTACTACTGTTGGGCTGAATATTGCATACCGAAAGAACAAGTTACTTACCTTCGGTAACGATATATCTGTAAGAAACATTAGTTAGTTATAGATTCCTTACCTTAGAATTACCCCCAGGCGTCAGACTGGATCCGGAAACTTTTCTCGTCAGCAGTACCTCTGCGCATCGGAAGGTGGCGTTGGTCGGCTCTGCGTCCGTCGTTGACGTCGTGTCGGCGGGATGACGTTGCGGTAGCTACATAGATGCCTCACTCCCGTGCTGATGTCAGTTCTGTACACAACTTTCCACGCCAGAAGCGCAGAGCCATGCAAGACACTGACCACTGGTGCACAAAAGTACGGCCCTAGCAATACCAACCCCCAGCAATACCAACCCCAGTGGTGGGTCTGCGAACCAATCTCCCAACAAAAAGTCCTGGAGAACAGAACGGCCAAAGAAGCAGTCTCTCCGGACAAGACAGTAGTGTTTCGTAAACGTGTGCAGCGAGGCCCACGTAGCTGCCTGACAGATGTAATTTAGAGGAACGCCTCGTCCCAGAGCAGTAGTTGCTGCCGTCCCCCTAGTAGAATGGGCGCGCAGCCCCACTGGAGGCTCCTTCTTCGCCAGAGAATAGCATGCTTTGATACACAAAAGGACCCATCCGGGGATAGTTCGCTTCTGTACGGCCTGACCTTTCTTTGCACCCACGTACCCAACAAACAGCCTGATTCATCAAGCTAAATTGCACTTGCAAAGGGCAAGATTCTCAGAATCTTGCCTTTTGCGAGTGCAATTTGTGCATTTGGGATTCATCATCCCAAATGCAAAATTCGCTATTAAAGAATTCGCACATTTGCGGAGAATTGCATTTAAGGAATCTCTATTTGAGATTCCTTAAATGCAATTCATGAATCATTTTAAAATTGCGAAATTGCAATTTTGGGCCGCTATTTACCGAGAGGTCAGACCTCGTGGTAAATAGCAAAAACCCAGAAAAATGCATTTAAATGCATTTTTCTAAGTTGCATGTTACACACACACATGTCCTTTGGACATGTGTGTGCGCAACACCAATGTAGATTACATTTCAGGGGTGCTACAGGGTGTCCTTTGGACACCCCTGCACCCTTGAAATCGCATCCTTATTTGCGATTAGCTAATTGCTAATCGCAAATAAGGAATAACTCCCCATTCATTCCTATGGGCCTGTAGGCCCATAGGAATGGATGGGGAGTTATTCCTTATTTGCGAGTAGCAATTTGCTAATCGCAAATAAGGAACATGTAGGAATCGCAATATTTTTTGCAATTCCTACATGAATCCCGTTTTGCAAGTCCTTAATAGCGATTCCTTATGAATCGCTATTAGGGGCTCGCAAAACGGGAGAATGATGAATCAGGCTGAAAGAGCTGGTCATCCACCCAGATAGAAGGAAAGTGCACGTTTTGGGTCCAGACGGTGGAGCCTCTCCTCCTCTTTCGAAGGATGCGGAGGCTGGAAGAAGGTGGGCAAAGTGATGGTCTGCCCGATGTGAAAGGCAGTGACAACATTTGGCAAGAAGGATGGACGGGTCTAAGGACCACTTTGTCCAGATGGACAGACAAAAAAAGAGGTTTTGATGAAAGAGCCTGGAGCTCACTCACTCTCCTTGCAGAGGTGATGGCAACCAGGAAAGCTGTCTTAAGCGTGAGAAGCGTTAAAGGACAGTTGTGGAGCGCGTCAAAGGTAGCACACATTAAAAAGGATAAAACCAGATTCAAGTCCCACTGCGGCATAACGAAAGGAGTAGGAGGAAAGAGGTGAGTTATGCCTTTTAGAAAATGATTAACAACTGGGGACTTGAAAGAGAAGGCTGATCTGGAAGACGAAAAAAGGCAGAAATGGCTAAGAGATAGCCCTTGATAGTGCCCAGAGCAGAGCCCTGCTGGGCCAAAGAAAGGAGGAACAAGAGAACCTCAGAAAGAGGAGCAGAGAGGGAATCCACAGCCTTTGCTGTGCACCATGCCACAAATTAGTTCCACCGACAGGCGTATACTATCTTAGTGGAGGGACGCCTGGCTGCCAAGATTACGTCGCAGACTTCAGGAGGCAGGTCAAAGGATGTCAACTGACGCTGCTTAATCTCCACACAAAAAGGTGGAGACTGGACAGGTTTGGGTGGAGGACCGTCCCCTGCTGCTGCGACAGAAGATCCTCCGAAGAGGCAGTCGGATCGGAGGATCGATGGCCATGTTCAGCAGCTTGGGATACCAGAATCTTCGTGCCCAATCTGGAGCCACAGGAATGACTTGGGCCCGGTCGCGCTTGATCTTCTTCAGCACTCTTGGCAGAAGTGGTCTAGGCGATAAGGGGTACAACTGACTGCAACTCCACACGTGACGAAAAGCGCCGCCTAGCGAGTGCCGCCTTGGAAATTCCAATACACAGAATTGCTGACATTGCGCGTTCTCTTCGGTGGCAAACAGATCTAACCAAGGCTCTCCCCACTGCTGAAAGAGACCTTGCACCACCTCCGAGTGAAGACGCCATTCGTGCGGCTGAGTTTGTCCGCCCTGGCGTTCAGGGAACCTGCCAGGTGTTGTACCACCAGGGATATGCCCTGATGTTCCAGCCATGTCCAGAGGAGGAGAGCCTCCTGGCATAGGGTCCCCGACCACACCCCGCCCTGTTTGTTGCAGTACCACATCGTGGTGGTGTTGTCTGTGAACACCTGCACTACTCTTCCGGGGACCAAGGGAAGGAATGCTTTTAGTGCAAGATGAATCGCCCGAAGCTCCAAAAGGTTGATGTCGAGCCCGGACTCCGCCAGAGCCCAGAGGCCTCTGAGGTACCTGTACCCGGAGTGAAGATTTCCATACTTGTTAAAAAAAAAAACGATTAAATAATGCTTTGTATAATCAAATACATCACCAGTGACTAATTTAAATTTTGACTGAGGAAATTACATTTGTAATAATTCATTCACATAAGATACCATTTCTGCTTGTCTAAATGTTCCCTGCCCAGGTATTGTGGGATCATTTGGGCAAACCCCTATATGGAAATTCAATACCAGATGAATCACTCAACTGCAACAGGTTTATGTGGAGCTGAGACGTTGCCAGAAACCAGAGTCCTCTGATATTCACCTCTCCCAGATGACCCCCCAACCTAGGAGTGGAGCATCTGTCACCACTGTGAGCTCTGGGTGGGGAAGGGAGAGAGGTCAGCAGCTGACCGAATCGTAGTTCATCAGCCACCACTGCAAATCTTTTGCAGTTCTCTCCAATATCCACACCAGGTTATAGAGATTCCCCCGATTATGTGTTCACTGGGACTTCAGGTCCCACTGCAGAGCCTTGATATGCCAGCGGGCATGTGCTACCAGGCTCAGCAGCCTCAGAGACAGTCTCACTGAAATCCAGGTTAGAGGGTGAAACATCACATTCATAACCTGAATATCCTGGAATCGTCACTCCAGAGGATAAGCCCAAAACTGCACTGTGTCCAGAATGGCTCCAATGAAATGGAGCTCCGAGAGGGAGTCAGGTGTGACTTTTGCACAGCAATAGTGAACCCAAGCAGGAATGGGGACCTATGTAAAGGGGGCAACAGTTGTGTGTTTATGATGAATGTACCTAAATTGCCAAACAATTCAGCAGAATCAAGGGAAGCACTGGTAAACAAAATCATCCACTGGATAAGGCAGGTAAGACAATGGTGCTCAATTATAAGATCTGATATAGTGAATCCAAAACGTTGCTCCACAGATAAAGATTTAGACCACGTTAAATTGGAGCTGGTAACGTGGGGACCTGGTAGAGGGTTTACTTAATCTAGACCCTCGTACATTTCCACCTAATAGATCCTTGGTCCAGTTCAAACCTTCTCTTCTGCCCAAATCCTCGTCCACAGACCTAAAGACTTTGGAATTGCCAGACACTACTACAGAAAACTTTTCTCAGGGCCAGGTCCAGACAGATCATGCGCATAAGCACATTTGACATGTAAAGGCACTGACTTCCCATAGTGTTACAACAACTGCAACACGGGAAGGTTATCATCATCACACCCCAAAAAGAGAAGATCAGCTATTGGAGATTAGTATGAGCAGAGTGAATGAGGGACAGTCCCATACTCAAATGAGCGTACTACCAGCCTTATTTTCCCAGTTGTTCAATACACACTCAAACACCGAGCCCACTAAGAAATTGAGATTGTTGTCATGGAATCTAGCAGACCTCAGGTCAAAGGTCACATGTGAAGTATGGGAGAACTTGATCGACAGCTATGATATATGCCTCTTTCAAGCGACATGGGATGTTAACAAAATACATTGAGTGGGCTTTACCAATTATAGTGTAGAAGCTACACTGTCAAAAAAGGGTCGCCCTGTTGGCGGTCTAATAATCTGCATTAAATTTAATTTAGTGGCACATATTAAAAAATACGCTATAAATTCCCCCGACAAACTGACTGTGAACATCAAAGATACATCAAGTAATAGCTCAGTCCTATTAGTAAACATCTATAATAGATTCCCTTCCCAACATCATGATTCCCCAACCATCGTACTCTTAGATGAGTTCCTAGAGAGGAAAGGGGCATTACATCATATAGGGCCAGATGTATAACCAGCCAATTAGCGAGTTGAAAATTGCGTCGCATTTGCGACTCGCTAATTGGAATGCACAACAGTGTCTCAGACACTGTTTGCGATTCCTAATGGGGTCGCAAATTGCATGCCTCATTATTATTAATGAGGCAGGCGCAATTTGCGACCCCATTGTGAATGGCTAGCACTCACAGCAGACTACCATACCTGTGACTGCTTTTTTAATAAAGCAGTTTTTTTTAATGCGTCCCGTTTTCCTTAAAGGAAAACAGGATGCATTTAAAAAAGAAAAATGAAACTTTTCAGTTTCATTTTTTTAAGGGCAGGCAGTGGTCTCTAGGACCACTGCTGTTCTTAAAACATATTTTTCCACCTACTCATAAAGGGGAAGGGGTCCCTTGGGGCTCTTTTCCCCTTTGCGAGTGGTTTACCACCTATTTGAAGTAGGTGGTAAACTGCAAGTGTTTTGTAGCCACAAATGTGGTTGCAAAACATTAGTGCATGGCATGTTGACTCGATATTAGTAAGGGACACCCCTTCCTAACAGCGAGAGTCGCAAATGCTATTTTGCGAGTCAGTGATTAGCAAAATAGCATCCGTACATGCTATTACCCTTTTTTGCGATACAAAAGGGGATGATGGACGGAGCGTTTGAACAAATCAAACACTCACCCCCAGTCAACTGATCTGGGTTTAATCCATCACCATTCTTTAGTTCACTCAGCCACCCCAGTTCAGACATGGCTATATGCAAATCAGTCTGACCCTGTGCCTTATGGGAACAGTCCAGCCCGAACTGCCAAGCCGTGTCTTCCCTGGACCGGAAACAAGCATCCGTCCATCATCCCCTTTTGTATCGCTTTGTTCGCCCTAAGTGTGGCAGGGTATACTCAGACGTGAGTCCCTTGTTCACTTGGCCACTGGATTCAAGATAGCCTGGCTGATGAGGATTATGAATCCGAAACCGGTCCCAGGATGCTTGTTTCCGGTCCATGGAAGACATGGCTTGGCAGTTTGGGCTGGACTGTTCCCATAAGGCACAGGGTCAGTCTGATTTGCATATAGCCATGTCTGAAATGGGGTGGCTGAGTGGACTGAAGAATGGTGATGGATTAAACCCAGATCAGTTGACTGGGGGTGAGTGTTTGATTTGTTCAAACGCTCCGTCCATCATCCCCTTTTGTATCGCTTTGTTCGCCCTAAGTGTGGCAGGGTATACTCAGACGCGAGTCCCTTGTTCACTTGGCCACTGGATTCAAGATAGCCTGGCTGATGAGGATTATGAATCCGAAACCGGTCCCAGGATGCTTGTTTCCGGTCCATGGAAGACATGGCTTGGCAGTTCGGGCTGGACTGTTCCCATAAGGCACAGGGTCAGACTGATTTGCATATAGCCATGTCTGAAATGGGGTGGCTGAGTGGACTGAAGAATGGTGATGGATTAAACCCAGATCAGTTGACTGGGGGTGAGTGTTTGATTTGTTCAAACGCTCCGTCCATCATCCCCTTTTGTATCGCTTTGTTTGCCCTAAGTGTGGCAGGGTATACTCAGACGTGAGTCCATTGTTCACTTGGCCACTGGATTCAAGATAGCCTGGCTGATGAGGATTATGAACCCGAAACCGGTCCCAGGATGCTTGTTTCCGGTCCATGGAAGACATGGCTTGGCAGTTCGGGCTGGACTGTTCCCATAAGGCACAGGGTCAGACTGATTTGCATATAGCCATGTCTGAAATGGGGTGGCTGAGTGGACTGAAGAATGGTGATGGATTAAACCCAGATCAGTTGACTGGGGGTGAGTGTTTGATTTGTTCAAACGCTCCGTCCATCATCCCCTTTTGTATCGCTTTGTTTGCCCTAAGTGTGGCAGGGTATACTCAGACGTGAGTCCCTTGTTCACTTGGCCACTGGATTCAAGATAGCCTGGCTGATGAGGATTATGAATCCGAAACCGGTCCCAGGATGCTTGTTTCCGGTCCATGGAAGACATGGCTTGGCAGTTCGGGCTGGACTGTTCCCATAAGGCACAGGGTCAGACTGATTTGCATATA
This sequence comes from Lissotriton helveticus, assembly GCF_964261635.1. NCBI lineage: Eukaryota > Metazoa > Chordata > Amphibia > Caudata > Salamandridae > Lissotriton > Lissotriton helveticus. The sequence continues at coordinate 690,448,416 of NC_136070.1, read as the reverse complement.
GCCATGTCTGAAATGGGGTGGCTGAGTGGACTGAAGAATGGTGATGGATTAAACCCAGATGAGTTGACTGGGGGTGAGTGTTTGATTTGTTCAAACGCTCCGTCCATCATCCCCTTTTGTATCGCTTTGTTCGCCCTAAGTGTGGCAGGGTATACTCAGACGTGAGTCCCTTGTTCACTTGGCCACTGGATTCAAGATAGCCTGGCTGATGAGGATTATGAATCCGAAACCGGTCCCAGGATGCTTGTTTCCGGTCCATGGAAGACATGGCTTGGCAGTTCGGGCTGGACTGTTCCCATAAGGCACAGGGTCAGACTGATTTGCATATAGCCATGTCTGAAATGGGGTGGCTGAGTGAACTGAAGATTGGTGATGGATTAAACCCAGATCAGTTGACTGGGGGTGAGTGTTTGATTTGTTCAAACGCTCCGTCCATCATCCCCTTTTGTATCGCATTACCCTTTTTTGCGGCTGCAAATGGGAGGATCTCAAAATATCATTGATGAAGAGGACGCCGAACAAAGAATTCCAACCCTGAGTTTCGGGAAGCTGGCAAGAATGTGAAGGTAGCATTCCAAATTGCTACTCTTGCGTATAAATATGGGCTGAGGGCTGTAAATGGGCGTTCAATTTCTGATCAAAGACTTAAACACACACACAAGATGGTACATTGTAAAACAAGAATCGACTGTTCCCTTCTTGATATGCAACTATGGCAAAATCTTGTTGACATGTGGGTAATAGAGAGATATGACAGTGATCATAATGCCCTATCTTTACAATTCACAGAAGTATTTGGGCTCCTTCAATCACCTCCAGAACCCAATCTATCCAATCTCATTATCCTTAGTAAGAACAAAAGGAGGATTAAATGGCTTTCAATTGGAAATTGCGCTGATTATTTGGCGCAAATTTACACATTAGTTGCCAACTCATTGGTCAATATGGATGGCAGAAGATTGGAGACACAACCCCTGGTTGAAATATTTGCAAATTTACTTAACAATATCAAAATATTTTTCTATAAAGCTAGTACTAGTAATAAAAATTAAAGAACACCTAGAGTGAATGATATGACAAGACTTTTATTCCAGCTCGGAAATCTTTGATGGGGACGATCAAAGCTGGCCACAAAAGACTGGTAGCTTTAAAAAGGAAATAATATAGGAAAGTCCACCACGAGGTAAAAAGGAATTGGCACATAAGGTACTGGCAAGATTTACTAGCGGCAGTCCAAACTAAAAATACTAAGGAATTTGGCATCTGATTAAGAATGGTACAAAAAATCCAGTTGAGGAGGAACATTTTCATATCCTTCCACAGATCTGGGGAGATCATTTCTCTAAACTATATGCAGGACCAAAAAATAGTGGAGGAGTAATCTACGAGTATTTTGATTTAGAATCAGGTACGGCCCACCTTGCCTTAACTATGGAAGAAACTTTAGATCCAATAGCAAATTTTCAGTGGGAGAAAGCCCCTGGCCTTGATAAAGTTCCAGGCGATCTCTACGGATCAGAATAAAAAAATATGGAGCATAATTTTAAATTGTACCTTTAATGCCATATTAAAAGGAGCTGAAATCCCGGACACATGGTGAGGCGCCGATGTAGTGCCCATATTTAAAAGGGGGGACAAAAGTGATCTGGCAAATTACATTATGTAGTGTTTGTAGAACTCTTTGCTGCATTTGATTTAGTTCCCCGAGAACATTTGTGGGCAGCACTTAGTAAAATGGGGATACCGGAAAAACTCCTGCAAATTATTATAAGGTTGCACACGAATAGCTATGCTAGAATGAGATGGGGGAGTGAGGGGGGCTTACCGATAGGAGTGCAGCAAGGGTGTGTCCTTGCTCCTACTCTCTTTACATTAATGGTCTGGTTCAACCACTTTTGAACTGTAGAGGTGACCCACCCTGGCTTGCTGGGCAAGTAGTGTCTGCACTTTTATTTTCAGGTGATACCCTGCTCATCTCCCAAACCCCGGTAGGGCTCCAAAATTTAGTAGACCAGTTCAGGAAAGGATGCGATGAATCTGGATTGGAAATAAATTCTTTAAAAACAAAATCTATGCTTTTTTAATCGTCCTAAGCAGTTTAATCGTAGTATCAAGCTGGACTCTACAGTATTAGAGGAGGTAAGACAATTTGATTATCTTGGGGTAAGGCTGACTAGCACACAATCATGGTCCCCACAAATAGTCAAAAGCCAGTTTTCGCTACAACACGTAGGGACAGCCCTAGTCAAAAAATCAACGAAGTCAACTTATAGACCGCTGAGGCCAGTGATCCAAGTCTTACAGGCAGAGGGTTCAGGAGCCACACTCTACAGGGTGGAGCTATGGGGCTATTCTTATGTAACTCACATTGGAGAAAAAAAACATGTTTATGAGATCAGTCTTGGAGCTCCCTAGAAATACCCCACTAATACCAAGGCGATTGGACATGGGCATGAAGAATGTAGCTCATGTAATTGCCCATAGGCCTTTCACATTTTGGATTCGCATTTGGTCAAAGGACTCACCACTCCCCATGAAGTTATCACTTTTTAATGTACTATCATTAGATACCAGAGGTGTGTGCAGGGGTTCAACTATGTAAAGAGATGGTTGGTCAAATTGAGCATGAGTAACTTGTTGCTCAATCCTGATAGTATTCAGAAAAGATCATTAAATCTACTCAAAAAGAGATAATGGAGTTACGTGAGCAATAGCTGGTTATGTAATAGAATATCAGGGGCATTGACAAACAGGTTTTTAAGCTTTAAGGATAATATGCAACAGGAAGACTTTTTGAATCGCACAGAACCACTACCTGCGAGATCCTTATACCTTAAATGTAGGTATAGTATCCTCCCGATCAACAGTCTCTGTAGTAAATGGAATGGCTCTAATGATTCGCACAGGTGTCTAATATGTGAGGGAGTACCTGAGACAGTAGCACATTTCATATTGTACCGATATGTCAGATCCTGGCTGCCAATCGATTAATGGAAGTCGCCAGGATTTTAAAAAGTGATTGTACAGAATTTTTAATCTTTGGATTGTCAATCTATTTGTTACATATGCATGGCAATCAAGAAATAGGATATTGCTGGGGTGCTAGGGGGTGCACGCGCAAGATGGCCGCACTCCAGTGAGGTTCTTGCGGCCCGAGTTCACAATCCTGCAATATCCTATCCATTGACCCATGATCGGTAGCACAAACGGTGGTGGAAGAGTGCAGTGACTGTCCTTCTGGACGGGACACCCATCGAAATACAACTGGCCCCTCGCCGGTCAGAGAAACAATAAGAGCCTGTGGTGAGGCCTGGTGCCGAGAGCTTGCCTACCCTACTGAGCCGGGGAACGGACCGCGGGTGAAGAGCCCGGCGGTGAATGAGAGCTGCCACTTGGATACCCAGACGAGAGGATTGGCCGTGGGGGCCCAGTGAGTGACACACCGGCTAAGAGTGGACTTCCGCGGGGGACGTCTCGTCATAAGGGAGCCAGAGACGCTGGACAGGAGCAGTGCGGTGCTCGGCTGGCGGGGCCTCCTGCACTCGAGACTGTGGGGAGCAGCGGTGGTGAGATACCCCCCCGTGCGGAGGCAGAAGGGAGAAGCAGCAGCGCACCAGCCAACTATCAGGAGGTTAGACTGGGGAGCGGAGGGCCCCGGGTGTGGGAGGTGCCCTGGGAACTGGGAGAGTGCCCCAGCACTACGGCAGCCGAACAGTGCGACCAACATGCAGAAGTTAGCGCGTCTGCATCGAAGCGAGAGCTCCCCCCGTGAATATTAAAGAGCGGAGGGTGGTGAAAAATCAAAGAAATTCGTAGGAATAACGGCTACAGCAGCACATACGTAATTCCACAAGCAAGTAAGACTGGTGGGCGGGCCGGTCTGACGCACACAGAATACTGGCACTGGGGCAAGCTGTGTACAGGAGCAACCAGAGAAGATGACTTGAGAGACAGGGGCACTAAGCAAAGAGGGACTATCGCTGATGCTAGCACTGTGCTGGGTGGTAGCACGGTCCAAAGGGCGCCCACAGCGTGCTACATACAAGAGGAGCAGGACACCGACACAGCGATTAACTGTGCAGGGGCACAAGGCAAAGCCAGGAGCGGGGGGAGTCGCAAGAGAGCTGAAACTCCCCAGGGAGACACAACGGACCCCCTAATAAGTGGAGAGGCTGAGCCCCTACAGTCAAGAGGAACAAAGAGGGCCTCAACATACAAATTGGCGATGGGAAGACAGACCTAAAGATCACCCGGGCAGGAGAGGGGATGGGGAGAACGGATGGCAGGCAGTCCAAGCATCTGTTTGAGGCCCTATCACAATCTAGAGATAAAGAAGGTGAAATGTTGGAGAATGCCTCTGACACCACGAGTACTGCAGGTTACAAGGTGAAGTTCCTTTTATTAACGATAAAACAGAGTCTGGCATCTATTAAAACCAAGATGGACTCAGTGTGTATACAAGTTGATATACTAGCGCAAAGGTTTGAGAAGCATGACAACAGGATTTAAAAGGCGGAACAACGAATATGGGACTCAGAGGGCGCAGCAGAAGAGAGAAAGGAACAACTGACGCAGTTGGACCACCTACTCAAGTCATAGTGGAAAAGAGCGAGGACTTGGAGGCGTGCTCATGATGTAATAACGTGCGCATAATGGGAGAACCAGAAAGCACTACCATCAGGAAGATGGAGGATTATGTGGAGCGCATGTTAACATTCCTGTTCGGGGCGGCGGCCTTCTGCACACAGTTCATAGTGGAAAGTGGACACCGCTGGAGTCTCACCCCCCCCCCCCCCACCCCCCACCCCCCCCCCGGAGACCAACAGTGGCTTGCATCTTGAACTATCAGTACCGGGACTTGGCTCTTAGATTGTCAAGGGATACGGAACAACTGAATTTTGAGGGGAATAGTATTGCCCTGTATCCTATCTTCAAAATGGCGGTGCAAGAGGCCAGGAAAAAGTCCTTGCCTGTGAAAAAGAAGCTGAGGCAACACAAATTGACTACGCCATGCTATACCCTGCGCGCCGGTGGATCACGCATCAGGGAAAGCAATACTTCTGCACTAACCCAAAGCAGGCAGAGGATTTCTGAAAGCGAATTAATCAACGAGCACAGAAGATGGATGAAGCGCGATCTCCGAGGCGTTTCAGATCACCGATGAGGGAGCAGGACTAAGCACCCTATCTCGCTGAGATGATGGACCGGACCCTGAAATCAAAGAGGAAAAAGTGGTTGATGCACGAAGTGGGGGAAAAGGTCCCTGGATATGTCTCCCCCTGATGTGGGGGCTGTGCAAAGAGAGCATGTTTAGCGTACCATACCAGCACCATCCACCTATGCACTGGACTACTTCATGGATTCCTCCCTCACAGCGGCCAAAAACTGGCATTTAGGTTGCAATGGGTCTGAACAGAGGCAAAACTCAGGCAAACCCCCCTCCAATAGTTTGGAGGAGGGTTGGCTGTGATGCCCCCTGGAGGCAGTTAACCCGGAGGAGAACCCTACTGCATTGGTCAGAGTTTTCTTTCTTTTTGGTTTCTTCTTTATCTCTTTCCTTTCACTTTGTTCCTTGAGAGATTTGAGGGCTCACAATAGACTTTAATATGAGGACACTGGAAAGAAAAGTTCTGGGGGAGGGTGGGATTCTCTACTTCGACAAGTTGGGGAGGTCATTGTGGGTGGGGGTGTTATGGGCGATGCATGCTTTATTCTGCAGTTCAGAGGTAATGTTGAATGGGGGGGGGGGCACCTGTTAACCGACCTGTTTGGGGGAGGGGGGCAGGGAGGGGAAAAGTGCATCTTTGGCTTCGCATGGTAAAAGATCCCGGATGGAAATACACACAACAGAGGCAAACATAACCTGTAGGGCAACATTTGGTGCCTGGCAATAAGGATACACAAACAAAGCAAAGACTAACGGGCTATACCTTCGTAACATGTAACTAGGATGTCTGTTTTCAGGTTTAAACCTCTATTAACTGATAAAACTCCACCAAAAGGAAAATAGCTGTCACCAGTGTAGACATAAAAACACTGTAAAAACACCTTTACAACCACAAACTAAGTGCCATTCAAAGAAAGGAAAAGATGAGTGAAAGAGTCATTTTTATTTCTTCCTGAAGGGACCAATACAATGTATCTTTGTTATACAAGGTAGCATCAAGAAAGACTGGGCTAACATTACTCTGCTTGAGTTTTGTAGTTTAAGGATGTCACTAAAACATTGTCTCTTCTTCCTTCTGCTTTTTTCAGTTTTGTGGTCTTATGTCTAAAGATGCACTGTTTAGATGCATGTTTTAGGTCTTACTTAGTTGTTTTATAAACTGTAGAGAATCAGGAAATATCAAAATCATATTTAATATTTTGGCGCCATTTGATTTCACTGATAGGTAAAATGGCTAGTTTCATAAGAATCTTTCCTAATATGTATCATTACATTTACTCACAGACAGAGAATAGGTGAAATCATTTGATACATCAGCCCCCTTTTCTAGTGAGTCAGTATTCATTGTAAGTGAACTGCCAAACACCCCAGGCTTTAAACATTCAATGCAAGATGTAGTGACAGTTATATTTGAAAATAATGTTGTCACCAAGCATCTGAGATAGTAGTGAAAACATGACTCCAGATGTTTGGTAAACATGGAACGCAGTGTAACATGGAATGCTGCTGAAAAAAGTTCCTGCCAAGTTCAATAAAGATTGGAGTGATAGTGTTTGTATTTGCAGTAATTCAGCTACGTATATGAAAAAGTTGTATGATGGCCGTCAAAATCGATACCTGGGCTGAAGTGCATTCCTGAAAGAGATCCTTCTCACTTTCTAGATGGTATTCTAAAAAGCATCTTTACAATCTTCAGAGATAATAAAGAATGGTATTGACTTCTTAGTCACTTTTGGTGCAGTAAAAATGCATTTAGATCTCATATACCCTGTGCACACACTATTTATACACGTGCAGAAGGCAAGCAATAATTAAAATTAAATTAAAATTCCATAAACACTGGAAAAACACTGTTCCTGTTATTTGTAATGCCGTGAAAATGTGTAACCACTGATAACCACTGTTTTTTTAAGGTATTTCAAAAAACTGAAAAAAACACCAGAATTGACCAAAAATAGAAACTGAAAACAGGAAAGCCTACATGTAACCTAAGAGGGCTGGGAAACCTGCGCAAACAAAGGCAGATGTTGGCTTATCTGGAGAGGCATGATCGCTTATCCAGATCGCTATGCTTCAAGAGACACACTTTGGGAAGGGAGCTGGGACACGGTTCACTTCTCGTTGGGCGGAACACAAAAGTCTATCTAACTACTCCACGTATGCTAGGGGTACAACAATACTTATTAGAAAAGGCATGCCATATGATGCAGCAGGGGCGGGAAGGTTAGCTTCATACTCAGTTATGCTCGTCTGCTGTTACAGTCCAAATGTGGACGACCCCTCGTTCATTAATGTCCTATGGGGCAAAATACAGGATATATGTTCCACGTATGTTATCTGGGGGGACTTCAATGCAGCATTGTACCCAATAAGGATAGATCTAACCCACAGCCACATCACTACACTGCTACGCAGCTGCAGCTACACAACATAGTTCAAGAACATAATTTGATGGATGCATGGTGGCACGTACATCCGAACTTAAAGGAAGGGACACACTATTCTGCAGTATACACATCGTGGGCTCGGCTGGATTTCTGGTTGGTCTCAATGGGGATGGGTCCCAGAGTGACACAAGCCCAACATTTAGCACACACTTTTTCAGACCATTCCCGGGTGCGCATAATGCTGGTCCCGCCTATATACGATAGACCGAGGGCAGCCAGGCGCCTCCAGCCAACAACACTATTGGATGCTCCCTCTAGGGATGAGGTGGGACAAGAAATTAGAGATTTTGCTAAAGGACTATCAAGTCGGTCCCCCGCATAACAAATGTGTGGGAGGCCTTGAAGGTCACCACATGGGGCATATGCATGGCAAAGGGAGGAAGCATGTTAAGAGATACACTAACTGAATATGGGGAGGCTGGTGGAAGAGAAATTCCTCTTCTCTATTCAGTAGTGTGGTAGGGAATGTGTCAGGATTGACTTTGACATGGAGTCCTGGACATTCAGACTCTCCACGGTGGGGTGTTGGTTGAGAAAAACGGTTTCTACAGGAGCAGAGCGGTGGTGATGTGCAATCACCTGTGCACCAGAGCCACTGAGCAGGGCTCGGCCCATGCCCTGAGCAAGACATCAGTGAGGGCTTCGTGAAAGGGTAGAAGAGGTCCTTTGGAGGTAACTCCTAGTTGAAGCACCTCTGTCAAGACGTTAACCTTGACTGCCACTGAGAGCAGCATAAGGTCCAGGAACCTCAGCCGCCCTCCCCACCACCAGGACAAAGGAAGCCCTTTCCTCCGCAGCCACACTTGGAAGAGAGACTAGGCCAGTGTCTGGAGAAGTGTCAAGACTTCCGGCATCCATCAGTTCCTTATGCCGATTATCCTCGTGCTCTTTTATTGTGTCGGGTGCCCATAAGGATCCTCAAATCTGCCCCAATCATATTACCGATACAACATTTCAGTAAAAGGAGGCACTGTCTCTGAACCAGAGGGTTCCCGATGCTGTCGGTCCAGCACCATATTGGAGTCTGGTATAATGATGGAGTTGGTGCCATCAAGGAATTCGGCAGCACCGAGAATACCACCACTGGAATGGGCTCCAGGGAAGGCCGCAGACTCATTGCCAGCGTCAATCCGGAGACCGGAACGGATCCACAGGCCCAAACTGGGAATCAATTGCATAAATACCAAGACAAGTTAACAGTCAAACGAAGACACAAACAAGGAAAATCAATTATTTGCAACTATGCATGTATTTTTGTATATTTTACCACAGGTACATGAAGTTATCTATGCACAATGGATTAAAGGTTGCTCCAAAAAGTGGAAATAAGGACACAAGTGCCCGTGTGGAGTGCACATGTGAGGGATAAAGTGACTCTACACATAAAATGAGATAAAACATGTGACACAGTGCTACAGCAGCCTGCAAGTGGAGTACCCAAATTGAAATGAAAGAATTCTCCTCCAGGAGGAGTTCAAGAAGTTTCCTAGAAGTCCAAAGGGGATTATTGCTTTGGTGCAGGCAAGGATTATTGTCGATGTTTCAACCCAAATATTAGTGGGAGTTTGAAATCATCTCAAAGGGTCTTCATCAGGACATGAGGGCGGGGCAACCTTGAGTCGCATGAAAAAAGGCCTCCATTGGATTTCATATAGAGGGAGAAAAGATGGCAACGCATCTTGTTTTTAGGGTGTTCAGAAACAATAATTCAATACTGTGACCTTGATATAAGCCCTTGAAAACACCGAAGGTAACGGAATGGGCTAATAGAGATGAATCAGTCCTTCCAAAATGTTTTATAGAACTATCACTGTCTGGTCTGATGAGGACAGCTTAGTAGCGCGTCTTTTGAAGGGACTGTCCAATGTCAATTAAGTCTGTCTCTTTTTGGGACTTGTCGTGGTGTTGAAGTTCTTGATGTCTGCACTGTTTGAGCCACTGGGGGAGATTGATTTACAATTCCTCACGCATATAAAACCCTCTTTTTGGTTACTACTACATTGGCCAGAAGGTTAGGGGAGTTGGGGGCTTTTTCCTTTAAGTTTTCTTTTTGCAGGATGTTTCCTGACAGGGTTATGCTAGTGCTGGCTTTTACTCCTAAGGTTGACATTTCTTTTAATTTGCAGCAGGAAGTGTCTCTTCCGGACTTTTTACCATCCCCAGGCCCCATGGAGGAGGAGAGGTTGCATTGCTTCTATGTCAGACAGGCGATCTCGATCAATTTGCAGAGGTATCAGCCCTTTCGGAAAGTGGAGTTATTGTTTGGCTCTGCTAGGAAGTGGGGGAAATCTGCAACTGCTACATTGAGCAGATGGGGCAGGTTGTTGGTCTCTAAAGCTTATGAGGTTCAGGGTCAGATTCCACCTTTTTCTGTTCAGGGTAGGTCTACCTGGAGTGTGGCTTCTACTGTGGCGGAGCTGCAAGGAGAATCCATTGGGGAAATTTGCAGGGCTGCGAATTGGGATGATTCGCCATGTTTGCTAAATATTATAGACTTGCTGAAGTCTAATGTATAACTGATGGGTTTGGTCATTGGGTATTTTCTTCTATAGATAATAGGAGGTAGCCGAGAATGCGTGTCCTAATAAATGTTCAGTAGGAATTGTCAGTTGTTCTGATTTTGCTGCTTGCTACTTCTCATATATAATGGCTGCAAGTGAGGTAATGGACAAGGAGATAATGTCTAAATTACTTACTGGTAATTGCATTACTCGGAGTCCAATTCCCTCTCTTGCAGCCATGGTCCCTCCCACCCTCCCTACCTTACAACGGATAATGGTCGTTGTTTGGAGCTTTTTACTGACAGGAAGTGTGGCGGGGGGAGGGCATTTTATTCAATGAAACTACATGGGATTGGTGTCTGCGGAGGCCTCACATGTAATGGCTGCAAGAGAGGGAAATTAACTCAGAGTAATGTAATTACCGATAAGTCATTTAGACAGGTTGGTACACCCAGGTACTGAGGATGAGTGAGCTCAAGCAGTGGTGCTTCAACTGTAAGAGGTGAACATTTCTTGGTAAATTCACGTCTGTTTAATCAGCATGCAGGGGGCATATAAAGGCCTTATTTGATGATCTAGGTCGGAAGGGTTAAGTAAACGGAGATAGGGGAGGAGGGCAAAGAGTAGACTCAACTGCATGAAGGGCCTCTGCGGTGGTAGAGTTACAGCCGGTGGTGAAAGGGGTGAGGACTGGTAGATGATACCAGTCTTCAACAGTTCTCTAAAGGGAAGGGGTGGGTCAAATATATTGGAGTTTAGTGTTGCAAAGGTTGGGATATCAACCACCAAAGAGCAGCCACTAATATGTTTAGAGCTTCAGGTTGGGCATGATGAAGAGGGGTATTGTTGTGGGTTCTATTAGTTCAAGATTGACTGAGGGGGCGAAATTGATGAGGCTTTAACTTTAAGAATGATGAAGAGGCCCTAAAACTGGGAGGGCTCTACTTGCTCTCTGTGATGGGACCACGGCGCCGCCAGCGCCGATACCACGGCTCCCCGCCCGGTCACCACCACCATTCCCTGTTGCCCGGACAACCAAAACAACCAGGACTCCACCCCTTTCTTTTTTCCTACAGGAACCAATCACAACGCAGAACCCACAGGAAGAACATCCCCGCGACCCCGGAAGTTCCTCCCCCTTTCCGGAGGCGGACCACAGAAAAGCAGGAAGAACAGACAACACCGCGTTCAAGCAGGAAGACTCGTGGCAGGAGACGGCGTGCGACGAACCCCCGGAGAAGAGAGACGAACCCGAACCAGGAGACGAGGTCTGGACGGAGGACTGGTGGATTCCAGAGGAGGACGCTGGAGAGCGGCCGCAACTCAAGGACGGAGTTGCGGCGGGCCAAGTGAGTACCAGTTCTGCGTGTGTGTAGAATAGTAGGCGGTACGAGTGTTTGTAGATTATAGCCTGTAAATATCACCCTTGTATAATAGAGTCCCTCCCTTCCACGTTTCACCGAGCACTGTGTATATACGTGTGAGAGCGGCACATTCACGTCTGTAAATAAGAACCCCTCCCCCACGTCCTGACACGGAATCACCCTCCACCCTGACCTGGCTGTTTCTTCTCCTCTCCTACCTTCTCCTCCCTTTCCTCACCTTCGTTTCAGCCCGAACACTCCGGTGAAGGAAACGGTCTCCTACCCTCCGTTTAACCGACAGTACTAACGGCCGTCATTCTATCTCTCCTTTCCCCCCCCCTCCGAGGAACCACCTTCCAGGAGCGGAGCCGACGGCTGCTTCCACGACCAACTCCGACTTCAGTCAAGACCAACAGCTGCCCCTGGACGCTCAGCGCGGGAAGACTTCACACCTGGAACCCGGGAACCTGTGTTTCGTTGAGACTCTCTTTACCCCTGTGCCCTACCCTTGATAAACTGTACTATAATAAACTGCGGCTACGAGATAGCCTCCTACATACGGCCTCCACGCTTGTTATTCCGGTCCGCTCCCACCCCACGCTCACACTCTCCTAAAACCATCAACTGGACAATCCACATTATCACATCTCATGTGGAAGTGAATCTGCGTAGCAGAGGGGGCTTGTCCACATTAGCCGAGTTGCTAATAAGAGTGGGCTGAGAGATCTCTAGAAGGGATTCATTCAGAGATGCCAAAAATTGAGTTTGTATGGCGGATAAATTGCTTTTAGCTGGATCGGGCTCTTCGGAGGTGACAAATTTCTAAACAGTCCTACATCTCTAACACATCCAGGAGCTTTGCCAGTAACCTGCAGAGGGTCAAGTAATTGTGTGAGGATTTTCATGATAAGTGAGTGGTCTGTCGCAGACTACAACTCCTGCTGTCAAATTGCTTGTGCAAAGCTTAATCACACTAGATTGCCCATTTTCGAAAGGAAAGTGCTTAAATGGACTACATTTGTGGCTCTTACCTCTTCGCCAAATGTCTTCCCCCAGCTGTTCTGTAGTATCCAGTACCGTTGCTGTTTTTTCTTTATTTTTAAAACTAAGCAGGAAACAAATCATAAATGCGATTGTTACATTTAAATTATGGACTGCAAACCCTCCCCAAAAGCCACTAACCTTCTCAAAGTCCCCATCCCTCCTTCAATTATTAAACAAAGTCACTACAGCTATTTTGTGGGAAAGTTTCTCCCTTACTTTATACCGTGCTCTTTTTCTGAAAGTATGGAATTGCACATTTACTCATATGAATGCGCAAAGATCAGAAATACCCCATTGTATTCAGTGCCACGAATCCCCCAGCTCTACCATTTTAGCGTTTCCTAATAAAGCTTTCATTTAGTACTCTACCCTATTACCAATGCTTCATTTGTGACGCTGGTTGCAGGTGATGGGTAGCTACATTCCGTTTTGGTTACAGAGACTTACTTTTCATCGTCAGAATATGATCACGGCCAAGAGAGACGAAGGTAGAAAAAGAAACAGATAGAGCAATTTAGGAATTACTATGATCAAGAGAAAATCTGTGGTGAAAAGAATCTAGAAGAATGAAATAGTGGGACAGAGGCATGAAGTGCAATCAAGCATAGAGAGTTTTGGTATTGAATAACCCTGGCATTCGATGGTGGGCTCATAAGAAAAGCTTTGGCCTCTGGTCCTATTTTTTGTTATTATTACATATGAAGCACAGGTGTTAAGTATTCTCCATTCACGTTTAGAGAGCAAGGCTTACACTAACCCTCTAAAAAAAACATAGCAATTCTACCATAGTGCATGCCTGCTCGAGGTATACTCATCCCCCATTAAAAAAAAGGTTCAGGTATAGAACTGCAGGGTAACTCATTAATTTCTGCTAAGGATTTCAAAGACTAACCTCCATAGCCAACAAGAAGAACTGAGTGGTCCACATGCATAGGGTCGCATTCTTTCTTTTCAAGTTTGATGATCCCATTCTTATAAGCCTAAACACACAAACACAGAACACAACTTAACGATCAATGGAAAGAATTCTAGCAAGGCTTCGACTTCTCAATTCAAACGCATGATATGTTCGAGCACAGCAGAGATACTTCCTACATTATTATGGATTACAACCAATATAATTGATTTTTAAATATCCACTTCACCCAATAACGAAGCTAAACGTTCATGGCTTGACTTTTGATCTCCAGGGAATTCTTGGTAAACTGTTTTTTCCACAATTTTAGCACATATTTACTTTTTTAGATTATGGGCCATCCACATGACAAGCGTGACCACTTGTTGCATATAACGTTGTAAACCAAACATATCTCCCACAAAGCACTAACTCTAGGAAAGAACCAGGGGTAGTACGGTGGAGGAATTCACACACTGGTATAGATTTCAATATAATAATCAGATTTCGGAGACTGAATATGCTTTCCAGTGAACAGAACCTTATCGGACCAATTCAATTTGTATTTGCAATTTAGTGAATTTCGTCCTATATCAGAATATTGTATACGGAAATTTCGTTTGACAAATTTGGTGTCCTCAAAATCGTTTACAAAAATGTGGTGTAGGTTTTCTGTTAAGTCTAATGGGGACATATATATATATAATTTTTTTTCTTTTACATCAGCTGGGTAACACCATGGTGTTTTTGTGATGAAAAACCTGCAAAGAACAAAGTTGTGGGGTCAGAGTCCAAGAGGAGGAAGAGTGAGGAAGTGGTGGGTAAGGGGTAGAGTTGGTTTGTTCGAATTTAGTGTTCTCTATACTCCTTCAAGCGGCCCCTTTCTTCGTGGGTGATAGGATGCCCAGTACAGCAAATCAGTCATGAGAATCACCTTTTGCAAGTATTTAACTCAGTAATGGTTAAAGCACAGGCACATGTGTGGTCCCACTGAGCCTTAAAGCAGTCCTAAAATGCCTGCTTCTTTCAATAATGCAGTCGTTAGGTCTGCTGCAGGAGTTCCCTTGATGTTTGCTCAACGCACGTACTTGGCTCTCAAGACACTTGTTTTAGTGTTCTTTGGAAACCTTTTTCTCCAGCCAGAGCGTCCTACCTATCAGCTTCCTAGTGCTGATTCCAGATCTCATCTGATTGGTTACAGTCACTGTCTTCAAGGAATGCAGGCATGTAACTGCAGATTGTGCTCAGAGTCCATGCGAGTCTCAACATCTCATGCAGTCATGCTGCTTGTAGAATTAACCCCGAGTTTCGCCCATCAAAATTTGAATGAACAATAAATAAATTCTGCAAAACCCCAAACTCGAACAAGAGAATGTGGAAGGGGGAGCTTACTCTCAACCCATATAACACGAACTAACCTTAACTAGAAGAAACTAGACACCCCTGGGCTAAAGAATTTGTGAGCATCTTTCCCTGCCCTTGCATTGAAGGTATGTTTACAAGATCTAAGCTTCCAGAGAACACTGAAATAAGGTAAAAAAAAGGAATCTACCTTGACCTAATATCTTTAGCAAATGATAAAAAGACATCCATGTGGATCAGGATGAAAATCCTATCAAAGCAGAAGAAGTTCATGAAGCCCAATGAGAGTGACCATTCCAGTGATTCAATGATCTGGTTCCTGCTTGTGTGTGGTGCTTACCATCAAATAACTAAACAAACCATCTTGGCTTTGATGTAAACGACAATAAGGTGGAGGATACAATGCAGATAATGGCACTTGTTCTGGGATGCATGCACGAGGAAGCCATTCCAAGAGTTATAAGCTTTTTTGGGAGATGCATGCTTTTAAACTACAAAGCATAGACTAGCAAGGCTATTGATATCATTTGAGACATTTTTTCTTTGACCGGCTGCATTTTACACATATATTGTGTACATGAGTTAATCTCAGTCAAAAACTTGGTGGAAGCCCAAATTCCAATTTACATTATAGTTTGTACTATATTTTGTCAACAATATGACCTTCTAGAGCTTTAATCCATTTCATAAGGGAATGAATCCATGGATGAGTATTGGAGTTTGGATTGCAGGCTTCTGATCTTTAAATCTTTGCTGTTTTAAACTTAAGGTTTTCCTGTTTCTCTTCCTCCACTTGTTTACCCCAACCAATGATTATACATTTTTTACCCCCTTGCTTCGTGGTACTAAATGTAAATTATTTTTACCTGCACTTTTTTGATTGTTTTTAAATGGTTTACGAGGCTGGAAATCTCAAAAGGCAACTGAAACTGGTAGAACCAATTTGCACCTATCAGGACACCACGTCTAGGACTCCCCAAAAAAAACAATGGAAAAAGGAGGGTCTGTCAATCTCTTTTGTATGGCATTTCCAACCAGGTGATGTGATCTTTCTGAAAAGGGTTACCAAGTTGGCAAACCCACATGAGTAGTTTTGTCTCTTGTAGTATTGGGTTTTCTCCATGCGTGGAGAAGTGTGGCTCACTGGTTAGAGGAGGCAGACCTGGAAGCAGAGGTCAGCCTGGGACCAGGGTTCAATTCCCGGCTCGGCGGGGTCTTGAGTCCTAAAATGTCCATGGACTCGACAATTCTCGCTCTGGTGCCTACTCGATTCATGGGTTCACACTCTGCGACTCTGGGCAATAGCTTGCTTAATCTCCACAACGGCCCCTCGCGGCGGGATGCCTGGCTTTCACCTTGCGGATACCCTGCTGGGGTTATCTCACAGGGGAATACCAGGACGGGTTCCCTAAGCAAGCGCTTAGAGACCGCTTGGTGATTTGCGCTATATAAATTCCTGTACATTTACATTTACATGCGTCCTAATACCAATGTTCACTTTGGCGTGGTTCAAAAAAAGGAATACCTCCAAGAGGTGACATTACTTTTCTTGAAGTGTCATTTTCACCTCCTGTAACACAAAGGACTCCTCCAAGGTGTATGCTGATACTCCAAGTTTGGTCAAGGTTTCTCAAATTCAAGAAGCTATACAACAAGCAGAGTGATAAAACCATGATGAGTTATTGTGTTCTGATAAAACATTTGACCTAATCAGACTCTGTTTCACACGCTTTGATGGATTCCACAAATTGACTTTCCATGTTCGTGTCATCAACGCCTCTCTCTCTCTCAGGAACTTTGTAACTCAAGTTCCCGGTGGTTCCAAGCACCCATTCAAACTGACACCCAAAGGAGGATATTATGCCTATTGCATGACAAACCTTACATTTCATCTTTGGCCCATATGTAAAAGTTATTTACTTGTGGTAATTAACTTTCTGGTGGATACTCCATCTAACCTGCAGATTCCTCACTTGTAGAACAGCCCCAGGTGTCAGACTGGATTCGGAAACTTCAATGCTTCAAGGTCACCAGTAGAGAGCAGTGGACTTTGTTGGAACCAGAAATGACATCAGATAATGCCACCGAGCCCATACAGCACCCACTCTGGCGTACCAATGCCGTTACCATTCATTTTTTCCAAGCCTTCAAGGCAAGACGGCAGAATGACATCAGTGAAAACCCTTTTGCAGTACCAAAAATGCATAAGGGGATCTTATTAACTGGTTTGTGTAGATCATTCATCAAATGGGGAAGTGGGTGGATTGGTGAGGAAACTGCGGGTAGACAGAGTATCTTCCAGAAAGATTGTTACCGCAGGTAAGTACCTTTTTCTTCTGATGGATACTTCGACCAGCATTTTCCTCAGCTGTATAACAGATTCTTCAGCAATGCCCTATCTAGGAGGAGGATATGTGGGTGATTATATTGGAAAGTCCTGTAGGACACACCTAGTGAAGTGACCATCTTTCCTCACTGCAGAGTTGAAACAATAGTGTTTAGAAAATGTGTGCAAATGTAAATGTAAATATGTAAATGTGGGATTCTTGTAAAGCACACTGTTACTCTACCCGAGTGTCCTGGCGCTGTAGACCGCTGGGGAACCTGTCCTGGTTTTCCCTGTGAGATGGTCCCTTTCTGGGTATCTCCAGGGTGAAACCAGGCATCCCCGGCGTCTGTGAGGGGCCGTTGTAGAGATGAGGCAAGCTTAATGCCCAGAGTTACCGAGTGTGTTCCCTGGTTAGAGTAGGCACTGAGGCGAGAATTATCAAGTCCGTTGACCCTGGTCCAAGACCCTGCCGCGTCGGGAATTGAACCTGGTCCTGGGCCGTTCTCTGCTTACAGGTCTGCCGCCTCTAACCAGTGAGCCACACCACTCCACTGATAGGCACAAGTTGTTGCCTTACAAGTATCTGCTATTGGAACGCCCCACCCAAGAGCAGAAGTGGTAGATTTGGCTCTGATGAAATGAGCACGGAACCCTTCAGGCAGCTCTTTTTATTGGCCAAGGTGTAGCAAGTTTTAATGCAGCAATTATCTATCTAAATAGTGTCCTTTTCTCAACTGCCTTCCCCATTTTGGCACCACTGTGGCCGATGAAGAGCTGATCATCTAAAC
Organism: Lissotriton helveticus; assembly: GCF_964261635.1. Lineage (NCBI taxonomy): Eukaryota > Metazoa > Chordata > Amphibia > Caudata > Salamandridae > Lissotriton > Lissotriton helveticus. The sequence continues at coordinate 690,430,519 of NC_136070.1, read as the reverse complement.
AGTGTTCCTTGGTGTGCTCTAGAAAGTTGACAGCCCAATTAGGACCATCCCAATGCAACTGCTTCTCCTTTTTGTGGGATGATGGGGACAGTAAAAAATCAGAAGGGTGATGGACTGGGCAAAATGGTAGAGATGACCACCTTGGGAAGGAAAGTAACCCTGTACCACGACACCAACTTGTCTGGAATAAATGTTGTGAACGGAGGTTGACAGCTAAAGGCTTGAAACTCACGGACACTACTAGGAGACATTATTGCAACCAAAACACAGTCTTGACAGTTAATATATGAAGAGTACAACTATGAAGGGGATCAAACGGAGTCCCTATCAAAAATGTAAAACAAATGTAATCCCCATAGAGGAACTAAAAACGGACAAGAAGGAAAAAGGCTGGTCAGGCCTTTGAGAAAATGCATGACAACCGGGGACCAAACGGGGAAGGCTGATCCGGGTGACAGAGGAAACCAGGCAAGGTGGCTAAATTACCCTTCACAGTGCCAACGGTGCATCCCTTCCGAGCCAAGTAAAATGCAAAATGCAACATGTGAGATAACTTAGCCTGCAAGGAATCCACACCATTATCTGCACACAATGCTACAAAGTTGCCTCATCTGCCGGAATAGACGACTTCGTGGAGGGTGACGTGCAGATAAGATGACATCCACCACCATCCAGGGCAGCTGGAGTGGGCTCAGTTGTCTCCACTCAATCTCCAAGCATGTAGATGGAGGTCCCGGAGATTGGAGTGCAGAACCATTCCCCCTGACTGGGAAAGAAGGTCTGGCCTGGATTGAAGGCGTAGCGGGGGGACACGTAGAGATGCTCATGGGTTTTACATCAGCCAATCTGGAGCAATGAGAATAAGCTGAGACTAGTCTTGGCATAACTTCCTCAGAACCCAAGGAACCAAGGTTATGGGTGAAGGTTCCTTGTTGACAGACCACATCACCGTTGTGTTGTCCGTCAAGTTCTGGGTGGACCGACCGACAATGGAGGGGAGGGAGTGTAGAGTTGAGTGCATCTGCATGTCATCATTAGAATGTTAGCTATGTTGCTAGGATAGAATGTTAGCTTTTGATTATAGGAGTTGATCTTTGAGCTGTGAAGCTGTGCTGGAGGTATAAATAAAGCTATTTGATCTTCATCAAATTGACTGGAAATTGGATCTTTACATTGGCGACGAGAATGGGACAGAAATTGTTGAACCACTGAGACTGCAGATGAAGAAAGGTGTTATGAGAGTTGTGACAAGGCATTTAAGAACATTAAAAGAAACATCATTAGTGCTTCTACTCTTAGGCATTTTAATGTTAAGGAGAAGACTTTTGTTACTACTGATGCAAGTGCAGTAGGGGTTGGAGCTGTTTTGTGTCAGTTGAGTAATGGTGAGGAAAAGATCATTAGATTTGCTTCCAGAAGATTGCGAGATGCGGAACTATCATATTCTGTGATAGAGAGGGAGGCCTTAGCGTGTTGTTGGGGGATTAGGCACTTTAAGTACTTTGTATGGGTTCTTCCTTTTCATGTGCGAACTGATCATAAACCGTTAGTTCATCTTTTCAAAGGAGGCAGAGGATTGGAAGGAAATATTACCCCTAGGATTTCAAGGTGGATCTTGTCTGTACTTGATTTCTATTTTGTTGTTGAATATGTTAAGGGTCTCAGGGATGTAGGAGCAGACTATTTATCTAGAATGCCAGTTGAGGGTGTGGAAAATAATATGACGACATGATTGATGTAATACATGATGTTAAAGGAGTTGAACATGCTTTTAGCAAGGAGGAATGGACAAATGCAATGTCAAATGATGAACTTTTACAATAAGTGATTGCTTGTGTTTCTCATGGGTGGCATCAAAACATTATTGAAGATGTAAGATTCAGACGTTTCTAACATGTTGAGGCTGAACTGAGTGTAAGTGAAGGAAAACTATTGAGGAGGGGAAACGGCCACAACAACGCGGCCGTTTCAACAAAATCTTTAACCACGCATGCATTACAACGCATGCGTGGTTACAACGAAAGCCTTTACCACGCATACTTTTACTACGAGGTACGTAGTAAAGGCATGTGTGGTAAAGGGTACAATTAAAAAAGGGGGGGGGGTTCCCCCCCCAAAAAAAGCACTAACCTTTACTCGATATGTGCAGGCATTCGGCGTCGTAGAGGAAGGAAACGGCCGTTTTTTTAAATTACGTATGACGTCATTACGGAAAATTACGTGGAGACGGATATGCGTGAAAATAGCATTTCGTTGTAACGCATGCGTGGTAAAGGCATGCGTTACAACGGAGTTCGTTGTAAGAACATACAACCATTGAGGAGATATCAATTTGTACCACCAGCAAGTCTGAGAGGGAAAATTATAAATATTGCTCACGAGGGACACTTAGGCAGGAATATGACTAAGAGAGGGGTCCGACAATCGTATTGGTGGCCTGGAATGGATAGAAAGATTTAAGGATGCAGTAAGAGAGTGTTACGCTTGTGCTCAAGCGGATAAAACTAAAGTTGTAAGGCAGCCTTCATTGGTGTCTACAACGTTTCCCAAACGTCCATGCAAAAGAGTGGCGATTGATTTTCTTGGGCCAATTGTCAAGCTTGGTACTCGTAGCAAGTTTTTGATGGTCAGTGTTGACTACCATTCTAAATGGTTTGTGGTGGAAAGCACAGAATTTATAAATACTCAAAGAGTTGTTGATTTTATGGAAAGGGTGTTTATGAATGAAGGGATACCCAAGACACTAGTGTCATATAATGGTGTGCAATTGGTGTCGAAACAAATGCAGGAATTTCTTTCTAAATTTGGGATCATTCATGAGAGGGTTGCTCTATTTAGGCCACACGATAATGGTTTAGTCGAACGAATTAACCGATTGATTATGAACAATATTCAGTTGTCCCTGTCTAATGGATTGTCTTGGCATGAAGAATAAAAAATATTGGTGTGGTCTTACAGGATTACACCGCATTCAATAACAGGGGTTTCTCCATTTATATCTTTAAAGGGACGTGAACCTGGTGTCAAAGAGGGTCCTGGTTGGTTGAAAGTGAAAGATTGTGTGTGGGTGGACAGAACTGCTGTGGTAGATAAAGTAGTTAAAATGCAAGCTGAATCTACTAGATATTATAATGATAGGAAGAGTGTGAAAGATATTAAATTTGAGATTGGTGATTGGGTGACCATAAAACGTGGTGGTGTAACTACAAAGGGTGACAGCAAATTTTCTGCATCGATTCAAGTGAAGTCTATAAAAAGAAATGTTGTTATCCTATCCGATGGATCAGCTTGGAGTACTGGAAACATATGCAAATGCCGTGCTCCGGTTCATGTTTCTGAAGATTGATGTCTTTTGAATATAAAAAATAGAAATTTATTATATTCCTTAAATATGATTTATATGAAGAAAAAAAATGTATAATTTATTTAGTGTATGTTAAGTAGGGAGATGTGTAGAGTTGAGTGCATCTGCATGTCATCATTAGAATGTTAGCTATGTTGCTAGGATAGAATGTTAGCTTTTGATTATAGGAGTTGATCTTTGAGCTGTGAAGCTGTGCTGGAGGTATCTGCCTTGATTCCCAAATAAAGTTATTTGATCTTCATCAAATTGACTGGAAATTGGATCTTTACAGGGAGGCCCTGGGCGCCAGCCAAACTGCCCGCTATTCAAGCAGATTGATGTGAAGCACATGCTCTTCTGGAGACCAGAGTCTTCTGATTTCCAGATCCTCCAGATGAGCACCACACCCCAGGGTAGAGGCATTTGTCACTACCGTAGCCACAGCTGGCAAAGGAGTGAAGGCCATCCTGTACATCAGGTTCACCTTGTTCCCAGACCAAGCCACTTCTGCCGCAGCGCTGGGGGAGATCACAATGGAGTCTGCTAGATCCCCCCATATAATAGCCACTGCTTGCAGATAAGCCACTGCAGGGTCTTCATGTACCAATGTGCACGTGTGACTTGGAAAATGCAGGAAGCCAGCAGAGCTAGGAATCACATAACTCTCAAGAATGGGATTGCTGCGCCTGGTTGGAAGAAAGGAATAATTTCCAGGATGTCTTGGACTCTCTGCAAAGGTGGAAAGGTACGCAGAAGGTTGGTGTCCACTACTGACCCTATGAACTGGATTTGTTGGGAGGGGCACAGATGAGATTTGGGCTCTTTGATCGTAAAGCCCAGGTTGAACAGCAGAGATGCTGTTGACTGCTGATGGCGCAACACCAACTGTGGAGAACTGGCTTTCAGGGGAGCCAGTTGTCCAGGCATTGAAAGAGGGTGATGTCTGACCATATGTGATGAGCCACCACCACAGTCATCATCTTTGAGAAGGTGCCAACATCAAACCAAAGGGAAGTACAGCAAATTGGCAGTGTACAGAGCCCACAACAAATATGAAGTTGTGGAAGTACCCATCCTGCAATTCTAGGTACATCTTCCAGTCTTCAAGCTCCAACGCCAGTAGCCCACACTTTATACCAAAGCTCTTATGGCACCAAGCAAGCAAAGAAAGTCATTGCAACCCTCTCCAGATGAGCTTGGTGGTCTCTTCCATTCAATGATCTATCCATTCACCTTTTCATCCTCCATCCACCTGCTGACATCCACCACTTCACATTTGCATTGTCATCCAATCAGTCTTTCATTCAACATTCAGTCTGTCACCATTCCGTCCATCCGTTCGCCCATTCATATCCAAACCTATCCATCTATCTTCAAACCTATCTATGAAACATATTCATCTTTTCACTCAGTCATTCATCCTTTCACTCATCCATCTACCTTCCATCCATCTACCCTTTCACTCCTCCATCCATCCTTTCACTCACTTATCAATCCATCCAGTCTATCACTCATTCATCCATCTATTCACCCTTTCACTCATCCATCTGTCCATCCTTTCATCCAGTCATCCATCTACCCTCCCTTTCACTCACCCATCAACTCTTTCACTCTTTCCATCCATACATCCATCCTTTCACTCATCCATCCATTTACTCATCGATCATCCTGTTGTAAACGTATCTAGGACCCTCTTTAAATATTCCTGATTTATGCCCTTATGTGGTTATATCAAATCATTTCCTTATAAAGGCATAAGAATCATACCCGTATTAAGTCATAGCCATTGCAGTCCAAATACGGCAAGGCTACTCCCATAGACTCCTAGAAAGCACAACGCGTTCTTAAACAAACCAAGCCTCCAGCAGCCCGGGAATTCCCCCTGCTTCTGTATTGATTTGTCCTAGAACTCCTGGAGTCCTGAAAGAACTGCGAGTTCTTAGTGACGTCTTATGTCCAACCTTACGTCAAACTCGGCACCTTCCAGGTATAAATATACCAGCATCTGCCCTAGCAAGACACATGGTGGTTTGGAGCAGATCGGCTATCTACTTGCCCGACACCCTGCTGTAGCGAGTGCCGAAGGAAGCCGACCCTCCCATTGTCGCACTGAGAGAGACGCTGTCTTTTCTCCTGCCGAGAAATCCAGCTCCAGTGTATCCCTGTCACCCTTGCGGATTGCTGGGAGATCGAGTCCTGATACAAGACCTCCTTCATTCTATAACCAAGGTACGGAGCTGATTAGACCCATAGAGAATTCTTGATTCAGATTCTTGGCAGAAAATACCTTAACTCAAACTGCAGCTCACTTACTCCTTCCCATGTACTAGGCTTAGGTTAGGTACACCGGGGTAGGCGTATCTTAGAAGCACCAGTTGAGTACGTTTAGTCATGATTTTATCATTGTATATATTTTATCTATTTTAAACACCGTTTGGCTTAGAAACCATACCATGCTTTTACAATATTATTTCGTAATACTCCTTTTACTGTAAGCACTTTACTTTATGACAAGTATTGCAATTGTAGCAACTCACTTCTCTTGCATGAGAAAGAAGACTGTTAAATAAATAACCTCTTTTATTGAACACGCCCGTCTCTCTGTCTCTCTGCACTTCTGGTGAAACTAAGCATGCACGATTGACTGAGTAAAATAGCTATCTATTGTTTCCGCGACTCTGGAGGTATATTCCTTATTCTGGAGGGAGCAAAGTTGTCATGTTTATGCGGTTGTCAGAAACTAATCCCTTCTTGTGTACTCGAGAAAGTTTCTAGTGACCTCTGAGCTAGCTGGCATTCATAATTAAGTCTAACATATTCAATAGAGACCTAGTCGACCTAAGTCCTACGTCTAAACTATTGTTTATGTTATTCCAATGCGCAGAGCCTATTGGGAATATAGGAACTACACTACAATCCTTTCACTTAGTCCACCCATCCATTTACCATTTTACTCATTGATCCGTCATTTCACTCACTCATCCATCCTTTCTCTAATCATCCATCCACCTTTTCACTCATCCATCCAACCATTCGCCCTTTCACTCACCCATCCATCTATCCTTCCTCCCCTTCACTCATCCATCCTTACATCCATCCTTCAATTAATTCAGCCATACATCCATCCATCCACCTTTTCACTCTCCCATTTTACTCACACATACATAAATTTACCCTTTCACTCATCCATCCAGCCATTTGCCCTTTTACTTATTTATCCATCTATCCTTCCTCCCTTTCACCCATCCATCCTTAAATTCACTCAGCCATACATCTGTTCATCCATCTTTTCATTCACCCAGCCATCCATTTTACTCACACATACATACATTTAACCTTTCACTCATCCATCCATTCACTCTCCCCACAACCATCCGTCCACCCTTGTATCCATCCATTTACCCTCCCTTTCACTCATTCATACATTCTTTCATTCCTCCGTCCTTACATCACTCCTTTCATTCATCCATCCATACTTTCACTCATCCATCCACCATTTCAACCCGTCCATCCAGTCAATCCATCCATCCATCTATCCATTTACTCTTTCACCAAGTCCATCCTTTCACTCACTCATCCATCCTCGCTCATCACCCAACCATCCACACATCCATCCTCCCTTTCAATCATTCATTCTTACATCCATCCTTTCACTCATTCATCCATCCATGCCTCTATCCATCCACCCCTCCAGTAACCCACTCAATCCATCCATTCTTTCCATTTCTCACCTTCCCACCCTTTCGAGTTAATTATGAGCGTTTCTATGCCGAGTTGCAAACGGAAGAATCCCAACGAAACCCCACCCCCACTGTAGCTGCTAAAGCTGGGGGTTGACGATGATGCCCATGGTCAGTATCTTGAACTTTTCCTTCTTGAGGAAGAAGTTCAGGCTCCTGAGATCCAGGATTGGGGGGGGGGGGGAGGCGCCATCCTTCTTGGGCACCAGGAAGTAACATGCCTAACAACCATGGCTCTTTTCCATCACTGGCACTAATTCCACTGCTCCTTTGAGGGGAAGAGCTGCCACCTCCTGTTGCAGAATGTTCAGGGACAATGGGAAGATGAGGTGGGGAGGAGGAATGGTACAAGGAACCTGTAGGACAGGGAGGAGTACCCCTTTTCTACAATTTGTAAGACCCTTTGCTCGAAGTGGAGGTCTTCCAGACCTGCAGAAAATGGGACACCTTTCCTCCCATCGGCTTCGTGTGGAGTTGAGTGAACTAGGCCTGTTCTCTTTGTGGCATTGGGGAGGAAGAGGAGGAGGATTTCAGGGTAGATCCTCAACTTTTTGCCCTGACAAGCGAGTTCTGCTGCAGTTGCTGCTGCAGGAGCGACGGTGGGTACATGCAGGACAAAAGGAGAATTCTCTTGCAAAGCTTTGAAAACTACGAACGTTTCTGTAGCCCCTAGCAGGCGGAGACTGCAAGCCTAAGGATCGTGCAGTGGCCTTGCAGGTCTTTAACCTCTCCAGTGCAGTGTTGACTTTATCACCAAAGAGTCAAACACAGTCAAAAGGAAGATTTGTGAGACTGGCTTGGACATCGAAAGAGAAATTCTATGTCCGGAGACAAGCATGTCGTCGCACTAACATGAGTGCCCATTTCTCTGGCAACTGAAACTGTGGTATCCAGTCCAGATTTTATGATGTGCCATGAAGCATTCTGGCCATCAGCTATTACTACCTGGAAAGTGTTCCTTCATGTCACACAGTACATGAGGGAGTCAATGCATGATTGTAGTGAACAGGCAATTATCATTTAGGGATTTGAGGACCATGCTCGATGTTGAAAAGACTTTCTACCCTCAAGTCTCCATTCATTCTGATTCCCTGTCAGAAGGAACTGTCGGAAAAGTGCCACCACATTGTGCCCTTGAACAGGACGCTTGTATGACCAGGCTTTCCAGGGATCGATGGGAAGTCAAGAAGGCTGGGTCGCTAGATCCCAAACGATACAGACAGGCCACAAGGCGATTCACTGCTGGCAATAAGGAGAGTTTTTCTCATGCTGCTAGTACTGAGTCCAACACAGCATTGTTAAACAAGAGAAGTGGCTCAGCTGAAGTCACCTAAGGAAGAAGTACCTTGTTTTTGTCTCGTGGCTCGCAATTTCAGGTCCAACACCTCAGCAGGCTTCAGCATCACTTTGTGAAAGGTGACAATCTCTAGTGAGGGGGGCCTGTGGGATAGTCCATTGTCAGTTCAGGCGGGGTGTCCAACCTGCTTGCAGAGGACAGTCCTTGAAAATCCAGGGGGGTCTTGGTTGGGGTTGTCCTTAAAATAGGGCTGAATCAGGTCTGAATCTGTTCTGAATCAGTGCCGAAGATTTAATTGAGGCAAGCTCTGTAAGCCTCCGCTTCCAGAATCCTCTGGGCCTCTCTACAAGAATGAACTCGCAGTTTGACATCAGATTGCGGAGACAGTGAATCCATATCTGGAGCCGGAGGAGGTGGTGGAAGAGGTATCAGCGCCGTGAGGGGCAGGGTTCAAGCAGCATGGTGTTGGCAGTGGCTCAGAAAAAAAGGCCCCCAATGGGCATGAAGAGTGGGAAGCTTTTCACTCCATTTGGCCCAAAGGGGCACCTCATGGTGTAGATGCCTTTGTGAAGATGGCATACATGGCATTAACCCCTTCCATGCTCATGACGAGCTCAGCTCGTCATGCAGTACACTGCTCGTGTGCTCATGACGAGCTGAGCTCGTCATGAACAATGGGAGTCCAAGATGGTCAGCACAGCAGGATAATCTCCCTAGCAGCCAAGGTGTTGAGAAACACTGCAGGATCCGCATCAGGTGTAGGGAAGTCGGAAAACACCGGGACTGGTGCCGAAGGGGGTCACGGGCTTCGGGATTGGAGGACGATCCAGAGACAATTCCTCAGGGAGAGCACAGTTGACAGGTCTGGTTTGAGAAAGAATGGAGAGATTCTTCATCTCAATTTGCACATTACTCCCTGAGGATAGTAACATCCGTACCGTCGGACATGGAGCAGATAGTGAAGAAGGATTAATTCTCATGGATGCTGTCCAAAGGGGCAATCCAGGATGCCTCCTCTTAATAGGTCTTGTCTCCTCATAACAGGACCCTGGCTCTATGCAATACCTTTTCTCACTTCTAGTGCCACCTTTTAACCAGATGGTCTTTTTAAAGGATGGTTGGCTTTTTGACCTTTTGAGTCCAAGGGTTTTCTCGCCAGAGTAGAAATATGTTATACCAGCTTAATCTAGCAAAGCACTTGGACCAAGAAATAAATCTCGATTCCTGAGTAATTACTGTTTTCTAGGTAGTAATTCAGGATTTGTAATTTGTTGGTCCAGGAGAGTTTTTTTCTTAAAACCCACGTCCACTGCTTTGGCCCAACAATTTCAGTCTCAACAAACTTGCCTCAACATCGATTCGGAACTGTAATTAGAAGCTTCACAATGCATAGTCCCTGGTCACTAGAAGGCTGGGCCTTTCATATCAGTATCTTATAGTTGACAGCCATCCAACTAGCTCTGAAGGCCTTCATCCCTTTGGTTGAGTGTAGTTTTGCTGGCTTTAGAGACGACTGCTATATTTTACATCTACAAACATAATTTTATTCACTGTCCTCACTTTTGTCTTCTGGCTTTGGAGTTGTGGTTACCAGACAGGAAAGTGTCCCTGTAAGCATTCCTGGAATTTCAACTTCTGGGCAGAGAACCCTCAGGAATGGATATTCGTTAAGAAGGGCTTTTTGTCTATATACAGGAACGGGGTGTTTAGACTGCAGAGAAGCTTGCAGTGAACAGCGAGACACTTATCTGTTTCTTAGATGGGCCAATGGGGTCACCTCTCACTTGGTTGAGATACTCAAATGGAGTGTGTATCTCATTAGCTCTACTCCTTCCCTGCGCAATTCACAAATGTCACTCTTACAACTGTTGCTAATAACTCTGGTTGAACCATATAGTCTCCTGCCTTTCAGACATTCAAATCTGGTGCAATCTGGTGGAGGAGTGTGGCTCACTGATTAGAGCGGCAGACCCTGATGCAGAGGTCTGGCCCGGGACCAGGGTTCAATTCCCGACGCGGCAGGGTCCTGAGCCCAAAATGTCCACGGACTCGATAATTCTCGCCAAGGTGCCTATTCTAATCATGGGGTCCCATGCTGCAACTCTGGGCAATAGTTGCTTAATCTCCACTACGGCTCTTTCACCCTGGGGATTCCCAAGGCAAGCGCCTTGATGCCTTCGGGTGATACGTGCGCTATATAAGTCGCAATACATACATACATACAGTCCCTTCTTCTTCTTTCCCGGACATTTCACTTGTCTCAGCAAAGAGGGGTGGTGCTGCACTCCAGCCCATTATATAGATGACCTTGGCCGACAGGTTCTGGAACAGTACGTCTTTGGACATGTAGTTTAGCTCTTCTTCTTTCTAATTTTTTGACATTTCTTTCTCTTGTAGTTGGTCAAGTCCAATTATGAAAAATAAATCATAAGTCCCCAAAAATTGAGCGCTGATGCCTACCTACTGTAACATAACATTTCTTACTCGGAATTTCATAAAATGCGGTTTTCCAGAAATGGAACCTGGCTGCTTCTTGCTTATGACTGCCTTTTGTACAGAAGCCTCACAGTAATACACCCAGGGCACAGTAGGACCTATCAGAACCATCATCATATTTAACTTTATTTTAATCACAGAGATCTTAAAAAGTACACAGTACAAGAGGAATAAAAACACAATATAAAACACTGTTTCTTGATTTTCTTTTTTTTTTTAAAGACATTGGTGCGATAAAATAGTTTAAAAACAAAGGGAGTAAAAACAAGTGGAAAAAACAGTACGTCATACAATACATTTAGTACGCTTAATCAAAGTGCCAGGCCAAAAACTACTACCCTGCGTGTATCAGTATACAAGATTCTCAACATCTCTAGGTAATAGCCGGAACCAACCAATCTACATAAAGGAATTATCCACTTTTTCCTATGTAGTTTAGACAAAAAAATAGTAAATGCACAAAAGATTCTGGACTGACTTTGCATGAGGGAGCAAGGTTATCATTAAAAGCATTACAGCTCCACTTAAAACAAAACAGTTTAGTGGGCAGAGTCTTGTAACGGAACTGTAAAAAAAGGTTTCGTGCCAGAGGGGGTACAATCTCGTCGATGGTGTCCACAAAGCGAGAAACAAATTTGAAATTAAGGAACTCTTGGGTCAAATTACCCTCTGATTTTGCCTGCTCCTTTTCGGGTATTGATTCGCAGAACACTGCTTTAACCCTGGCCCTCAGAATAGGAGCCATACTTTACGGATTGCACCAGAACGCCTCCATCCCAAGCCTCCACAATAAATTCCTCAATGAGCTGAACCATGGAATCGAGGTAACCTGGGAACATTTCAAAAGACCAGACAAAGCCTCCCGGTAGGAGGTAGGTTCCTCAACAGACGATACAAAAATATAAGTAATTTATAGGCTATTTTATGGGCCAGCTGTCTATGGGCAAAATCCAAATAAAGAGGAGTCAGAGGGGTACTGGAAGGTAGGTCTAACCGGGATCTAAGAAAACGATTTTATATACTAGACAAACAATTTGTATTGCCAGTACCCCACAGTTCTGCTCCATAGAGGGCCCCCCTAGAACCTTAATGTTGTAGATTTCCAGAGCCGGTGCCACTTGCCTAGACAGTGTTTTTCTATGGATTTTACCAATGTGAGTTGTCTGCTGAGTTAGTAACAGTTTCACTTTCTCAATGTGGGGAGCCCAGTGTGTGTTTGGAGTCAGGCAGATACCTAGATAATCAAAAACATCAACTTGCTCAAAATGGCTGCTTCCAACAAGCGCAGGTCTTGTGGATGGTTTGGCAGTTCCTCTAGTAAAAATCATATATTTTGTTTTGGCCTCATTTAATACCAGACCCCGCTTGTTGCAGAACCGAGTGAAATCATTCAGAAGTTGTTGGAGACCTTGCGTGGATTTTGAAATAAGGAGAATGTCATCGGCAAAGAGAAGGGCAGGTGCTCTTCTTACGCCAATTTTGGGGGCATTACACCCATCTCAATATAAAAAAAATCAGCCACCCCATTGATAAAAAGAGTAAAAAGTGTGGGAGCTAACACACATCCCTGTCTCATTTCACGTTGAACTAGGAAGGTCTCAGTTACTTGATTGTTCTTCCCCCACCTAACTTGAGCTGTGTTGGATGAGTGCAATCTAAGTAAAATATCTAAAAGATTTCCCAGTATACCCATCTCTTTTAAGACTCTCCATAGACTGGGTCGGGGGACTAGGTCAAACGCAGACCGTAAATCAATAAAGGCCACATAGAGCTTCCCTCCCTTTATGACAACTTCCTTCCCATAGATACAAAGAAGTGTTTAACTAGCCGGCTTGGCTCAGTCCTCCTTCCTGTAGATGGGGATTATTTCAGCTATTTTCCAGGAAGGGGGGATAGTGCCACCAGATTTAATAGTGTTAGTAAGCAAATTTATGTTGGAGCCCTAAATGATTATGTCCTCTCTATACAGATCTTTTGGGATTCTATCAGGGCCAAGGGCACGGGCTGGAACACACGAGCGAGAGTTTTTTCAATGGAAAAAAACAGAGCTTCACTTTCCCCTTTCGGGACCTCCCCTCTCCTGTCACTAACTTTTTCCATTTCTGTGGTGCCTGATTCATAAAGGGATCCGTAGTGAGAAACCCACTCCTCTGGCTGGACTGTGAATTCCAGAGCCGGCTTGCTACCCTTGAGCCAATACGCTGCTTTGCTCCATAAAGTCTTAGGACATTTAGCTGTCAACGCCCTCTTTAGAGAGGACCACAGGGAGCCTTCCCCAATCTTCTTGGCTGTCCCCATTACCTGCCTGTACTTAAATCTACATGCCACTACCGTTGGGCGTGCTTTTGATTTTACTGCACGTACAAGCGCCCCCTTTGCTTCCCTACAGTCCTGATTGTACCAAGCAACCTGGGAAGCACACATCGAATTTGTACAATTAGCCGCTTTTGTTTTCACCTTACGCGGTTCACTTACCACGCCCCTAATCTCATTACATAACAACTCATGGCGGGAACCCAAGATCTTCATTACAACATTTGTGGGGTATTTGGCCAGTTCTGCTAGTTCCAGGCAAACTTTGCCTTTGACTGCATCAAGAACTCCTGAATGTTCCTCCACCAAGTCCCATCTGATTAATCTCTGATTGTTCGTAATGGATAGGGCACCCAAATCAGGTCTACCCGTTGAGTCAGGTTCCGGAATTCCCTGCTTAGTAAGGAAAAGAACAAGGGCATTATGGCCACTATCACTGCCACGTCATGGACTAGGGGACAAAGTTTGAGGGCAACCAGACAATCATCGATTCTGCTAGCATTGACAGTTCTATTGCAGGTGAAATCTCCATTTGGGTCAGAGGTCGTTCTCCCGCTAGTAGCTCTCAGGTCCTGCTGCAAAGTAAGGGCCCAAACCAAAAGACACACAATTGTATTGCACCTGGCCTCCTCCCTTTGTCCACCTAGCTGTGGGAAGGTCTAACTGTGGGATTTGCCACTCACAGTCTCACTCCTCAGTCAGATCTGGCGGGGTGAGGGCGAGAAGTTCAAAGGTGCAGTTGACGTCAGCTGCTACTAACATGGGAACGTTGTCTGAGAGTTTGGACAGGGCGTGGTCTAGGATGTGGATCGTGTTGGTTTCCTCAGAGCCCTTCACCACTCTACTGTATACATTAAAAATCCTGATTTTCCATCCACTCTAAAGTACCAGCTCTAATGCTAAAATATCTTGAGATTCGTTATGGAGGAGCGTGACTTTGGACCCTAGTGCAGTTTTGACCCAGACTGCTAAACCTCCAGAGGGTCTGCCCATCTCTTTCCTAGTGGCATTAATGACATAAGCAGAAAATCAACTTCTCTGGGGGGTGCACAGGCTCCAAGTTTCCTGAAATAAAATCACATCCTGGGAGTCCACAAAGGTACACCATTCTGGGTCGGCTAATAGCTTGGAAATCCCTGCCACATTCCATACAAGGAACCTTAGATAACGATCACAAGATCTACAGAGGCTGGGGTCACTACAGCGATCCATGGATTCCCCCTTTCCACAGTATTGAGAGCGATGGGAACCATACCCCTCCTTGTGCCCACAACAGTTGTCTCACAATAATCTACAGAATTAGATGCCAACCCTGAAGGGGAAGGGACTTCCGACTGGAGTGAGTTCGAGGATGGCCCATGAGACCCTTGGATTTTATCTAGAGACCTCAGAGCATCAGCCTTAAGTCATCTTTGCCCTCTCAGATCAACTGTGCTACATGATGAGTCTGGGGAGAGCACTGAGTCTAGCCTGGCTGGGGGGGGGTCTATATCTAATGGAGATGGAGGAATTCACTGAGGGAATGGTGCGGGAGTCAATAGACAATATTCCAACAACCGTATCCTTATCAAAAAAACAAAATTGGATCATATCCCATGATGACCCTGGAAGGGGTAGTCTTTCTACATGCTTAATATTGTCTCTAATAATTGAGTAGCAGTGTCGAGTAGACCTGAACCAGTGAATGACCTTGTTTTTTATTGAGTCCTGGTCTTGCTACCCAACCTTGGAGAGTTTAGGAACCTCCGTGAGCTATACCACTGCTTGATTGCCCTGATCAAGGGATCAAGTGTAGACATCATCCCTCACTACCCACTTTCCACGTAACCTCCCTGGTCTAACTTGGAGAGGCACCCTTCATCCAAAATAACCTCACCTCTATCTGTGATCCTTCCCCCTCCCCTACCTTGGCCAACACCTCGCAGGTATTCTGACGATTTAATATACCTCACCTCTATCTGTGATCCTTTGCCCTTCCCTACCTTGGCCAACGCTTCGCAGGTATTCTGACGATTTAATATACGGGTCACTAGTGCAGTGACAACTTGAACGGGAAGGTGGTAGTGGTGTGGGCCTAGTGATGGCAGCACTAAGTGCTGGATAATCATCACCCGACCTGCAGAGTCCCAGACACTTATCTTCACTTCCCTTTGCGACAGTGAACAGGAAAGCTTAGGGGGCCTCTATTGAAGCAACCTTCTTGCAGTTTACCCTCTATGTTAAACTAGCAACCTCCATTCTCAGTGCTACAACCTCATCTCTTAAGGACTCAATGCATCAAGGGCCTGTATCTCACTTGCAGGAGGTTTACGGATCTCCTCATGGAGATCTTTTCCACCCCAACACCCCAATCTCTTCATTTACAAGGACCTCAAATCTGTTTTTTTTATGGTCCATGCCATGAGCCCTATCCTGACCTTTTCTTTTCCCCATCTCTCGGTGTGCCCTCTATGCAGCCCTGGAGCCCTAGGGAAAACTGACCTTAAGGAACACACAACCACCCACTCAAAGCCCACACACAAGTTAAATGAGTGACAATGTCCCATAGTAGTTTGGGATTATAGTTGGGAAGTGCAATGGCAGACAGAAACAAAGTCAAGGAGGCCTATGTCAAAAAGTTATTACAGTACCTTTCTCCCACAGGAGACAGTCCAGAGCACTCAGTAACAGCTTTCGTATGGTGAAATCAACCTGCTCCAAACAACTGCCAGCAACGACCAAGGTGGGTGGCCCCGCCCCACCTCTTCCTGGCGCTGACGGGCCCACCCTTGGCCTGGGCTGTGCCCGGGCACGCCCACGCGTGGCCCGTGCTGCGGGAGCCCCGAGCAGCCTTTATGCCCCTCCTGGCGCGAGTCAGTCGCGTTGGCGGCACCTGCTGCGAAACCTAATGGGGGATGGAGTCCCTGAAGGGTGCAGGAAAGTGCTCAGTGCGATGAGGGCTCCCGCGCTGCGTGAGCCCAGAGCATCCTTTATGCGCTTCCTGGCGCGAGTCAGTTGTGTTGGTGGCACCCGCCCGAAGCCTGATGGGCGATGGAGCCCCTGAAGAGTGCAACAAAGTGATGAGTGCGACAAAGGGCTCCTGCGCTATCAGAACCAACCTGTCAAGTCCAGCTTAATGGAACCTATACCCTCCTAAGCACACCAAGATCCACAAGGCGCCATGGTTGGAGCTCCTCCCACAAAAAACAATCACTGTGGCTACCATGTATAACAAACTGTGTAGCCTCTGACTCCTCCACAGAGAAGGGCTTTTGTGGCCTAAACATAGGTCTGGGAGGGAGCTAAACAGTACAATATTGTTTGGCAAAGCTCTGCCAAGATTTGACGACCAGGATGGCAGCTGCAACCTGCCGTGTGCCTAATGTGTGCTGGTGGTTGCCTGTGGTAGGCATCAGCGCTCAATTTTGGGGACTTAAGATGCATTTTTCATGATCTGACTTTGACCAACAGCAAGACAAAGAAAAGTGAGAAAGAAGAAGGAAAACATTAAAAAAGAGAAATGGCATGGTTAAAAAAGAACCTGCGAGAGTGTGGCTGAGAGACTGTAAGTGCATAGGGTGGGGGAACAAGGAGGCATTAGATAAAATCAAGCGTTGGCATTTGGCAACACAAGCATTCGGCATCAAATACCCACAAAAACTTTAGCCAGAGCACTTTTTACATAAAACATTTACCCTTCAGCTTCCTTTAACCACATGTAACAAGAAGGAAGTTGAGGGATCTTGGAGCTCTTACCTTCAGCGCCTTTATATTAATAGTAACTGTTATAGGACCCTTTGAAGACACATATTCAGCCATTTCTTCTCAGAACAAAGCAGCATGCATGAAAAAGAACAAAGAGAAAAGAAAATGTTAAAAACAGTTGTCTGTTCCATTGAATATATAGCGGTCGCTTCATATCTGTGGTCACCCGTGCCATGCTGCCAATCTCAGATTCAAGGTCAAACCTCTCAACTCGTCTGGCCAAAGGTTGATTTACTTTTGTGGCCTGGAGGCCTATCTGCATTGTATCAAGACACCAGTGGCAGGCTTTTTTGAACCCCAAGGTGCTCTCTAATGGTCTAGTGAGGACAAAACCTACCCTTCAATGCAGGGACGAGGAACAGTTGTAGGTTGGCAGTGTTATCTACCAGTATGGAGTTTTGGTGTAGTAAGTGTGCTGCAGATTTGGCGCGCCTGCGTCTATCAGCTTCATATGCGCTAATGAGTCTTGGGGGCTGGTCCAGGGGATGACACTGCTGGTGGGGGAGTGGGAGCACTGTTAAAGTGTGCATGATGGTTTGGCCAGACGTCTCAGGCCGGTCAAACCGTCATGCACACTGAAGCTCTCTCTAGCCCCAGATGCGATGCTGGGGCTGGAGAGAGCAGGAACAGGCTCCCAGTCTGCCTGAGAGCACAAGTTGATAGCGCTCAGGCCAAACCTGACGCTGCTTTCATGCAGCACCAGAATTGGCTGCAGTGGAGTCTCTGAGCCTGTGCCCAGAAGAAGACTGAAAGAGTGTGACAGCGTTCAGGTAAGTTATTTTTTGCTGTCAATCATCGACCCAATATGATGTAACCTGGCAAGCAGGCATACAGTGAGCTTTAAATAACACAGCACATATTATCAATTAATACATAAATCCTCAAAGACTTTGGAGTAATGAGATAGAGATTGTGGGACGGGAATGTCCCCTGCATGTTTATCAAGCACATAACCCTGCCCCTGCCTGAGTGCCCGGCAGTTTGTATATCTGGTATCCTGTTTTTTTTTACTTTTGGCCCTGGCATTGTGCTAATCTAGCATGTGCTCAGAGACCCAAGTTTGTCCCAGACAATTCGTGGTCCAGTTCCTGTCCTGTGACTTGGACCTGTAAATGTGCCCCCACAGAAGACCACAGACTGCTGCCCATGTCCTGGGTTCAACACATAAAGCAGTGATGGCAGCATACCTGACTTTGTATCTGTGTTAGTGAGATTGTTACTTGCTCGCCCCATTTGTGTAATATTCAGCTGCTATGTGAAACCAAGAACCTTGCACTGACATCCTATATGTTGAGTGTGTGTGTGTTTACAGTATGCATGTAGTACGTGTGGTAGTCAGACTGTGTGTTCTTTTGCAAGTTCTATGAATTCCCCAGGAACTTTTATTTAAAACCCCTTTTAAAAAAGTTAAATTTTAGACAGGTACGCCCCGCTCTCTGTTACTTATTGTTGTTAAGACCAGAATGTATCCATTTTGTGGCAGGTTTTTTGAGATGTTCAATGAAACTTAGAAAATGTTTGGACCCCTAAAGGATTTGGAATATGCACTGTAAGATAAATTTTGTGTTTAAAAAAAAAAATGTAACACTGGAATCACTGTGTCCTTCCCCCACATACCCCTACTATTGAATACTTAGTAGAACTTTTGTACTGTACATTTGGGTCTGTACTTTTAATGTAATGAAACGTGTCTTGTGCTTTTTTAAATGGTTATGTATTATAATTTGTAAGCTGTAAAGTTTATTTGACGTGTGTATGAGTCAGAGTGCTGGAAGTCAGAGGGATACATTTAGGACGCCCATGATTTGGCAAAGCAAAAGATGAAGTATAAAGGTTACTTCACCAGACAATGGAAGTGTATTTCCGGAATTCCTGTGACTGGAGGGTGGAGATCCAGACACTGAATTGAGAAGGATGGAGACTTGGCTACCTTTAGAAATTCAATGAAGACTTTGTTAGTAAGGGGCTGGTGATTAGTTCTTACTGATCATAGCCCTTTGGGTGATGGTAGGGGGTGAAGGGTAGGACTACATGGTGTAGTGTCCTACTCATGTAGGCAAGTGCTTCAGCGCCCCACACAGGGGTAATAGGTGCTATGTATACGCTGCAATAGAATACAGTTTACATTGTGCAAAGTGAGGAAGTTTCTAGGTCAGATGTGCCCTTTTGTGTGTCTGATTACTGCTCCACGAAGGCTGATGAAAGCCAGGTGCTGAAACATCACACTTCTTTGTGCCCATGTTGTTGATGCTTCAGCTTGGATACAGCACCAAGGCTACCTGCTGTGAGAACCATCACTTGACTCAAAGGCAGCTCCTGGAGGACAACCTGATGTGGACACTTGAAAGAGAACAACCCATAACCAGTTATGGAAGTTTGAGACAGTGGATTCATATCACCAGTCTATAAAGTGAGCATCAAAGTGGGATTGAAAGTGTGTGTGAGGACTCAAGACTGTTTCCTACCCACTACAACAACGTGGTTTAAGTGACTGGTTATATATTTGCAAAAGACACACAGATGATGGTCGGAATGTAGAGCAAATCAACCATCCACCGCCAGTCGAGAGATCTGGGTTAAATCCATTGTTCTTTTGCTCACCATGCGACCCCAGTTTAGACCCATGGGGAACAGGGTCAAGATTGATTTGCGTTTGGCCAACACTCTGGTTACACAATTAATTGGCATAAATCAATCCTATAAGACCCTGGGGGCGGTAACCACTGGACAACGTTGCCACGACAATTAATCACTACTACAGAAGGTTTTCAATACTTAGGGATATATATCACCCTTGATAAGACACTCTCGCTCCAGAAAAATATAGAAAGGGTCTCGCTGAACTCTGCCGCAGACATGGAGAGATGGAAACGCCTGCCACTTACACTCTTAGGTCGAGCGGCCATGTATAAAATGATTGTTCTTCCCAAATACTTATACGCCCTACAAAATGAATATTATCCCCTCCCGGAGACGCTACTGCGTAAAATCCACTCAGATCTTCGGACCTTTCTCTGGCTGGGAAAACAACCTAGAATAGCACTGACTACGCTCCAAAGACACCAGTATAGCGGCGGAATCTCGCTCCGAACCTAGAAGCCTACTATTGGGCGGAACACATGATCCCAATTAATGAATGGTTACACACACCGGCGGACCATCCCACATATACATTAGAACGGCATAAACTGTCCTCCCACAACTTATTGCACTACTTATATGGAGGCCCCACAAAACGATCACTTCTTCCGGCGACTCTGATAACATTACATGCCTGGAATAAGGCCATGAAACGCACAGGCTGGGATAGGACTCCCACCCGACAGACACCACTGTGGCACTGTGTATGGCTACATGAACTACACAAACTAAGGGGTTTCAAACGATGGGATGACATCGGAATCTCCACTGTTGGCGATGTGATAGCCAAGGGGGATTTGAAATCCTTCCAAGCTATGAGAGCCGAATTTGGACTCCAACACTCACAGATTTTCAAGTATACCCAGTTCCGCCATGCTTGGAAGGCACAAAATATACACCTGTCGGGGTTATCGGAATATGCACCATTGGAGGGAAGGCTCTTACAGGAACAGATTCGGGGGAAAGCTGTCTCACTCACCTACAAAACATTAACCAACAACATGCTGGGGGACCTAGCGAAACTTAGAAGTACTTGGGAGAGTGAGGTAGGGGCACTTGAGGACTTGGATTGGGATATGGTGTTAATGCATCCCCGAGAGGTGGGGATTAAATCCAGACTCCGCCTCATTCAATACAATGTGCTGCACAGAATCTATTATGACAGGGTACGTCTATATAAGATGGGGAAAATAGAAAACGACAGATGTCTTAGATGTCACAGGGCAGGTGGAGATTTTTATCATGTACTATGGTCATGTGGGGTAATTCAAATTTACTGGACCCCCATTTTTTCGGAACTACAGGAGATACTAGAGGTACCACTTACACAGGAGCGCAAGCTGGCTTTACTAGGGATGTCCAATGATGTGGATCTGCCGCGCCCTCTCATGATCTTTCTGGTTTTAGCCTTGGTGGTGGCGAAAAGGGACATAGCGAGGCAGTGGGGGTCTCCGATCCCCCGGACTTAGAGGATTGGAGAACTGGGCTGGACCTATATATGGCGGCGGAGAGGGTGACCTACAAATCCAGAGGGTGCCCTAAGAAGTTCCGAAAGATTTGGTCCAGATGGAGGCACTATCATGGACTCGATGGAGGGTTGGGGGATGGTTGAGCCCATTCTTAATCTACTAGTTTACGTGGGTGACGGCGGGAGGGACGGGGAAGAGAAATTGAGAGAAGCTTATTCATAGATCAGAATTTTTTTTTTTCTCAACTGTATAATGTGACACATACCAACTGTCGCGATTGTGGGGAGGCGGGTCCGGGAATAGAGGGATGAACGTTGCTAAATGTATGACTGTATTGTTGAGCTTTACTCAAAATGCAAATAAAAATGTTTAAAAAAAAAAGAAAAAGGTTGATTTGCGTTTGGCTGGGTCTGAGCTGAAATGGCATGGGAAACAAAAACACGATGGATTTAGGCCCAGATCTCTGTACTGGGGTGAATGTTTGACATTGTGCAGCATTCTTTCCATCAATTGTTCTTTTTGCATTTGTCACCCCGAGTGGGACTGGTATGCCCAGACGTGGGTACATTGCTCTCCGTGCCACTGGAGTCAAGCTAGCCTGGCTGATGAGGGGGTGATGCTCCGAAACAGGTTCCGGGATGCTTGAGCAAAGAAACGATGGATTTAGGCCCAGATCTCTGTACCGGGGTGAATGTTTGACATTGTGCAGCATTCTGTCCTTCAAATGTTCTTTTTGCATAATTATATATTTGAACACGCGGGAAACAAAATCTGCACTTGCACTTAATTCATCCTCTAGACCAGGATATCTGGGGGCAGTAAGTATAAGTATCACACAGATGAGAGGGAGCACAGATTAAGGTGGTGTAGTGCCCAGAGGAAAATCGTGCTAAGAGATATTAGCCTGTACCCTTAAATTTGGTTGTGTAGTATTTAGTATTGCTAAGTGATAAAAAATACTTTCCTTTAAAAAAAAATGCAAGCTTTGAGTTGGAAATGGAATTTTCTGTCTGCAGGTTGATCGTAGCGTTCTGAGCTTGTGCCCCACACACTACCTCCTTGAGAAGCCTGTGATTGCCCGCCCTCGCTACCCTAAGATTAAACATGCAGAAACGGCTGGACTTGGCCTAATTTGAAAAGCCATTATAGGACGGACCCCAAAACACAAGGAGCCAACAACCTCAACCACTATGTAGTCCCAGTGATCCCACTAGGGTCCGACAAGGCTCCATGATGAACATTGTGTAGGATGTATTTCGTTTTTGCTCTGATCTTATTTCTAATTGTTGAGTTATTATGCTAATTCTGCCTCATATGATTTGTAAAGGAATAGCACACTATAAATTCTAAAACAATGAAATATCACTGTTTATGTGTATCAGCCATAGCTGCAGGAGAATCTTTAGTTAGTTAGTCAGATTTGTCCTACTCAAAATAACCATTCCCAATTACCATTCCAAATAGTGTCTTTTTGGTGCAGTGTAATCCCAGAATTTCTGGATTATCACAGCAGGATCTAAGTCTTTCCTCTGGTCGGTTTTAGGTAGTTAGGAACATCCACCTCCGCCTCACTTCAATTCGCCCACTCCAATCCAAAACAATCGGCGCACTACAACCCAATCCACCCCACTCCAATACAATCCAATCCTCCTTCCTCCAGTCCACCCCACTCGCAATCTGCCCCACTCCCATCCAAAACAATCTGCCCACTCCAATCCGCCCCACTCAATCCACCGCATCCCACTCCAATCCAATCCAAACCACTCACCCCAATCCAATCCACTCCAATTCGCCCCACTCCAATCCAAAACAATCTGGCCCACTCCAATCCAAAACAATCTGCCCCACTTCAATCCGCCCCACTTCAATCCAATCTGCCCCACTTCAATACAATCCCCCACTCCCATCTGCCTCACTCCCATCCAAAACAATCTACCCACTTCAATCCGCTCCACTCCAATTCCAAACAATCTGCCCACTCCAATCCCTCCTACTTGAATCCGTCCCACTCCAATCTAAATCAGTCTGCCCCACTCGTATCCCCCACTCCAATCGAAAACAACCTGACCACTCAATTCTACCCCACTCTAATCCAAAACAATCGGTCCCACTCCAATCCAATCCAATCCACCTCACCCCAATTCAATGCACCCCACTCCTTCCCCAATCTACCCTACTCTAATCAAATCCCCCTACTCCAATCATAAACAAACTGCCCCTATTCAATCTGTCCCACTCCAATCCAAAACAATCTGACCCACTCAATCTAAAACAATCTGCCCCACTCCAATCCAAAACAACCTGCTCCACTCCAATTCAAAACAATCCGCCCAACTCAATCAACCTAGCTCAAATCCAAAACAATCTGCCTCACTCTAATCAGCTTCACTTCATTCTAAAGCAATCTGCCCCACTTCAATCTAAAATAAATCTGCCCACTCCAATCCACTGCACCTGAATACAATCAACCCCACTCAATACAATCCGCCTCATCCCAATACAATCCACTCCAATCCAGTCAAATCCAATCTACCCCACTCCAGTCCACCTCTCCCCAATCTATTCCATCTTTATACAATTCACCCCACCCCAATCCAAGTCCTTTCAATCCAATCCACCCCAATCTAATCCAGCCCACTCAATCCAATTCACCCCACTGCAATCCAATCTACTTCACTCCAATCCACCCCACCCCAAACCAATTCACTCCACTATGTTCTAACCCACTGTGTTCCACCCCACTCCAGTCCACCCCGACCCCCACACCTCATTTAAATCGACTCCACTCCAATCTAATCCTCCCATCCAGTCCACTCCACTCTACTGCTGTTCAATCCAGCCCACTCTGCCTCAATCCAATCCCAGTTCAGCCTGCCCCACTGAATTCAATCCATCCAGTCCACCGCACTCCAATCCACCCCACTCCAATCAAATCCACCCCACTCCAGTCCAATCCACCCCACTCTAGTCCGAACCACCCCACTCTAATCCAATCCATCCAATCCCAAACCAATCTAATCCACCTCAATCCAATCCACTTCACCCCATGTCAATCCACCCCAGCCCAATCCAGACCATCCACTCCAACCCCCCCACTCTACTCCACTCAATCCAACCCTCTCTACCTCAATCCAATCCACCCACTACCTCAATCCTCTCCAACCCACTCCACCCTACACCACTCCACTCTATCCAATCCACCCCACTACAATCCAATCCACCCCACCCCAATCCAATTCACCCCACTATGTTCCACCCCACTCCAGTCCACCCGATCCCCACACCTCATTTCAATCCACCCCACCCCACTCCACTGTAATCTAATCCCCCATCCAGTCCACCCCACTCTACTGCTGTTCAATCCAGCCCACTCTACCTCAATCCAATCCTAGTTCAGTCTGCCCCACACAATCCAATCTATCCAGTCCGCCACACTCCAATCCACTGTACTCCAATCAAATCCACCCCACTCCAGTCCAATCCACCCCACTCTAATCCAATCTGACCAAACCAATCCACTCCACTCCAATCCACTCCACTCAATCCAACCCTCTCTACGTCAATCCAATCCACCCCACAACCTCAATCCTCTCCAACCCAGTCCACTCTACACCACTGCACTCTATGATACTGTAATCTATGACACTGCCACTGAACCACTGAACTCTACTCCCCATACTCCACTGGACGACACTCTACTCCAACAAATCCAGTCTTTGACACTCTACGCCTCCCACCCCACTCTAGGACACTTCACGCCACTAACTTTAGCCATACTGAACAGCACCCACACTGGTGTACAACATGGCAGAAACACATTGCTACAGCCAACAGCCAAAAGTCCTTATGGCTTTCCCAATGCTTGTTGAACTGGTGCCTGCTCTGGCAACCTTTGAAAGTGGTTGGGCGAGCAAAGTGCCCCACCACGTCCTGAAAAAACAAAATAAAGCACCCCCATCCCTTCAAATGCTCATCATTAAACACCCCCTCCCAAAAGCCCAAAATAATACACCCTCCCTCCAAAAGCCTATAATGAAGCAACCCCTCTATCCACCCCAAATAGCGCAATTTATTTATTTATAAAAGTTAAATAAACAGTACTTACCGACTGCCAGATGTCGTCCAGTCCTCCTCGGTGAAACTGCAGTCTGCTTTGGAGATTCCCTAACCAATTCTGGCGCTGCTCACATGCTGCATGAGAGCAGCAGGATTGGATGGAGCAGGTTGGTCAGACCCTTCTTCAGGCCCTGGAGGCCTATGATTGCTCTCCACCCAGCTGTCTAAGACAGCAGAGTGGAGAGCTACAAAGTGCGCTTCTCAGGCTCACCAGAGCTCCAATCCTCTATGATGCTAATCTGCAGCTGAGGACGCGCCCCTTTATTGGCTCGGGGCACAACATGTGGAGCGCACATTGGAAAAATAAAATGGCCATTAAATCATTAATTTCATTGCCATATTATTTTTTCATAGGCGGCTCTGAGCATGCGGGAAGTGGGGAGGGATTGCGGGTGACGCTCCCCCGCCCTCGTGGAGAACCTGCAGCTGAGAGGACTCCAGCAGGGCAGGATGTCTTTGAAGAGCACAAAGGCAATCTTTTGTCTGTGGGTCTTTTATAGCTTCATGGTGACGTCCCCCTCCGCCACCCACTCTCTAGGGAGACATTTAACAGCTTCATCAAAATGATGTTCTCTGTGGGAACACTGTGGATCGCTTTACTTTCACAGGGACATTTTGGCTGCTAAAATCTCAGGGCAAAAGTACGGGGCAATGAGAAATTACCTGAAGAATGGACCTAGAATAAAGGTTTCTTCCAGTATTTTCCTTGTTCCTTAGTAAACCTTCAGTATCCAACTCATTATGGGCTGGATTTTCCAGCTAGGAATTACTGGTATCCCTGATATCGGCCACTCTAGAGATAGGAAAAATCCAGCCTATTTTCTGGGCCACTCATAACAATAATCTATTGGTGTTGGATGGATGCACAGCTCAAAAGTTATTTGATATTTGAACCAAATTTGGGGAGGGTTCTGGTGCACCAAAAGGGTGGCGTCGAGGGTCCCACGACGTCAATACAATGCTGAGATAGTGAGACTAGAACAATCTAGAATCATCCCCCGTGGGCACTCGTTAAATCGTCTTCTGAATGAGGAAGACTTCCAGTTTGAGGTTTTTCTCAAATGTTCATTTTATTTCATGATTGACATTTAAAGTCTTTTTTGATTATTTTTGCAAACAATTTGATAATATCAGGCAATGTCCATTTCAAAATCACCAATGCATTTCGGGCATTAGATTCATGCCCTTCATCAGGGAGACGACACTACAAAAGATATATGATGAGTGACTGTTAATATATGATTAAAAACGGGTAAACAAACAGTTAAAGCAACATGGTTAACTCATTAGCATTAGGCTAAAAATGTAATGTACTAGTCAGTTGTTAAATTGGTTGGACTTCGTTGTACCAAAGACAGGTTATTGCAACAGAAAACATTCAAATAAAGAACAGTGTGTCAGTGTCACTTACATGCCTTTCCAAATCAGAGGTTCGAAGTCTAGAAGGAAAGTAAAGGGACTGGTTTACTATTGGTGCGGTCTGCGCGGTCTAAAAGCGTTATTAGAGGGATGGTCAGTGAGAAAAACGTTGGAATAAGACTAACCTGAATAGTTAGATTCCGGGTGTAAATAATCCAGTGCTCACTTCGGTAAATGCGGCACGAAGAAGACGCGCTTCCCTATTCAAACAGAGAGTTATCTGGTCATGTGGGTAGTCACATGACAAAAAGGATAGAAAAAAGACTAAACGTAGTTGGGTGGTTCCACTCGCTAAAGCGAGGGTAGATATCCATCTGCAGCTAGATGCCCACTCCAAAAGGTAAAACAATTTAGCACGAACTCATGTTTACCAGTTGGCAATATAATCTGGAGTATGCTACGCAAAAAAAATAAAAAAATAAAAAAATAAAAAAATGAAATTAAAATCAAAGGACTCGATCCACTGTGTGTTGCATGTGGGGAGTGTGAGGTTGAGAGATTAGTCTGTTGCGCCACCGTAGTGGTGGATGGTATCAACGAGTGTTAGACCTTAAGCCTAATGTTAGTTAGGGATGAGTGTGATGAGTGTCCTGTGTGAAATATACCAACGCAATAGGCACAATAAATGATCATAGGAGCAATTAATTACAGGTAACATGCAAGTTCAATTCTCTCATTCAAGCCCATTGGCTTCTGGGTTGACAGTTTCTGGATCCATTGATTTTCTCTGCGGAGTAGATGGCTGGAATTGTCACGACCTTCAATTTTAGGAACAGTTTCCAACACAATGAATTTGATCTGTGAAATGTTATGTTTCTCTTCCGTGAAGTGCAGTGATAAGGCTGATTTGATATTTTTTAGTCTGATGTTTGACTTATGTTCAGTTAAGCGCACTTTGATGCGGCGCTCAGTCTTGCCCACATACATCTTGCCACACGGGCAACGTATCCCGTATATTAGGTTGCTTGATTCACAAGTTGCATTAACCTTGAGTTTGATTCGATGGCCTTTGGATGGGTGGTTTATGCTACTGCCTCTGATGATGTTATTACAGTGACCGCAGTTGAGGCACGGTCTAGTACCAGAGTAAGTGGTCTTGTCCGTGCTGGGGTTTTGTAGGATTTCTCCCAGGTTCTTAGCTCTGCTGAAAGCAAAAAGTGGTGGTTGGCTAAATGATTGTTTAAAATCAGGTTCAAGATTCAGAATTGACCAATGTTTGCGAATGATTTGTTTGTATCTTTTGCTGGCTGTTGAAAATTTTGATACCGCCACTATCCGTGACTGTTCTGTTTGTGGTTTGTAAGTGAGTAAGGTGGTTCTGTTGATGTTGTCAATTCTCTGTCTAGCTTGATTGACCACAGATGGCGGATACCCTCTTGCTAGAAACTTGCTAGTCATTTCTTGTAGTCGTACCTCCAAAGTGGTTTCATCCGATGTTATTCTCTTCACTCTCGCCATTTGGGAGAATGGTAAATTGTTGATTAGGTTTGGTTCATGAAAACTAGAGTGTAGCAGCATGTTATTTCTATCCGTAGGTTTCACGTAAAGGTCCGTTGTGAATCCCATGGGGGTTCTTGTCACTTTAACATCCAGGAAATTGACTTCAGTATTGGATGTGACCCATGTCAGTTGGATGCGTTGGTCGATGTCATTGAACTTCATCAGAGCATTGATGAGTTTCTCTTCGGTGTTAGTCCAAACGATGAAGAGATCATCGATGTATCTCACGATCATTTTCAGGTTGTCAGTCCATTCCTTGTTAGATAGAATGTGTTGGTTCTCATACCACTGCATGAAGATGTTAGCATACACGGGCGCTGCCGAATTGCCCATTGCCATCCCGGTGAGTTGTTGGTACCAGGTGTTGTCTATTTTGAAGTAACTATGATATAGTATAAAGTACATCAGTTCCATAAGGAAAGTTTGGAGGTCTCGATCCAATTCAGTTTGAAGGAGGGCTGCTTCCATCGCTTCAATGCCCATGTCGTGAGGTATGCTAGTATACAGACTCCGTACGTCTGCAGTGCATAGGATGATGTTTTCTGAGGGGTTCAGGGTCACCTTCTGGAGTTTTAGAAGAAATTGAGACGTGTCTTTGATGTATGTTTGCATTGTCTGTACCGTGGGTTGCATGTATCTATCCAGTAGTTGTCCGATAGGTTCGTGGAGACTGCCTCGTGTGGACACGATCGGTCGCATGGGTGGATCAAATGTGTTCTTGTGGATCTTAGGGACCAGTCTAAGTGTTGGACTTCTGGGATGCAGGGTTATCAAGAAATTCTTCGTCCTCTCGTTTATGGTGCCGTTCGTGAATGCTGTATCAATTATGGATTTGAGGTTTTTTGAATATTCTGAAGTTGGGTTGTAGTCCAATCTTCTATAGGTGTTGATATCCGTGATATGTTCCATGACTTTAGCATTATACATCTCGCTATTCATGATTACGATGGCTCCCCCTTTATCCGCTTTGGTGAAATTGATCAATTCATTAGAAGCCAGTTTTTTTAGAGTATCTAGATCCTTCTGAGTAGTGTTGCGACTTTTGGGTTTCTTGTGTGATATCTTGTGTAGGTCTTGTTTCACAAGGTTTTCAAATAAATCCAAGGTTTTGTGGCTGGTCGGTGCTTGGAAGGTACTGTGCGGTCGTAGTCCACGTAGTTGATCGCTGTCGGGTTGTGGGCGGTCCGGCACGATGTTGTCGAAGAAATGTCTCAATCTGAGTTTACGCATGAGTTTGAAAAAACTCACCTCCAGTTCTAGATTGTCAGTGGTGGCTGTAGGTACAAACGATGTTCCTTTCTGTAATAATGTCAGTTCATATGGGCTAAAATTGTAGTCGCTTATATTGATCACTAGTTGTTTTGTGGTAGATTCTTCTTGGTTCTTTTCTCCTTCTCCTTGTCCTTCTCCTTGTTTATGGCTGATGTACTTCGTGTAGTCGGTGGGTCCCTTTCTTTGTCTTTTCCTTGGCCCTCTCCGGGGTCTCCTTTTTGGGCCTGGCCCTGGTCTAAAAAAGGATTTATATCAGAGGTTTTGCTAGTGGTGGGTTCCTCCGTTGGTGTCTTATCATGAGGAGTACGGGTGGATTGAGGCTTGCGTGATCTCTGCGTGTCACTATCTGTGGAGGATGTGTCCGTGTTTGAGTTGTATGGGCGGTTTCTGCGTTTTTGTGCATAAATATCTGCCCATGTGTAGACTTCCCCAAGGCGGTAATCAAGAGTATCCCTTTTGTATTTGCGAATTTTTCGTTCGTTTATTTCCTTGGTGTGACGGTCTATTTGGTTTTTGATGTCTTCCAGAGTATTTTTAAGTTCATCCTCAGTCATCATCCTAGATAGTTCAGTTGAAGTTTCCTCAATCTCCGTGCTAAGTTCTTCTAGAATGTTGGATAGTTCCTGTATAATTAACAGAATCAGGTCTAATGAACATTTGTTCAATATTTCGTACCAACGTTCTTGAAATTTTTTTGAGTGCTTGCAGAGGGATGGTTTGAGTGCAATCCTCAGGCCACGTGGTATGCGTGCGTTCCGATGGTACCTTATGAGTGTACTTGCATGTAGTTGTTGGTTGGTTTTTCGTTTCGTGAGGTACAATAAATGTCTTATATTTTGCTCTTTAGATCGGCTTGTGCTGTCCTGCGTAAGTTCTTCCCTGATTAAGGAGTAAATCTGATCGGCATCTTTGGTTTCAAAAGCGAAAGTGGAGGCCCTAGCTTCCGTGCTTTTCGTGATATCGTCGTAGTTGCTCATAGTTAGTTTAAGGAGTTGTGATTAGGTGCGTGCCATCCGTCCCGTGGACTCTATGTGGACAATAATCTATTGGTGTTGGATGGATGCACAGCTCAAAAGTTATTTGATATTTGAACCAAATTTGGGGAGGGTTCTGGTGCACCAAAAGGGTGGCGTCGAGGGTCCCACGACGTCAATACAATGCTGAGATAGTGAGACTAGAACAATCTAGAATCATCCCCCGTGGGCACTCGTTAAATCGTCTTCTGAATGAGGAAGACTTCCAGTTTGAGGTTTTTCTCAAATGTTCATTTTATTTCATGATTGACATTTAAAGTCTTTTTTGATTATTTTTGCAAACAATTTGATAATATCAGGCAATGTCCATTTCAAAATCACCAATGCATTTCGGGCATTAGATTCATGCCCTTCATCAGGGAGACGACACTACAAAAGATATATGATGAGTGACTGTTAATATATGATTAAAAACGGGTAAACAAACAGTTAAAGCAACATGGTTAACTCATTAGCATTAGGCTAAAAATGTAATGTACTAGTCAGTTGTTAAATTGGTTGGACTTCGTTGTACCAAAGACAGGTTATTGCAACAGAAAACATTCAAATAAAGAACAGTGTGTCAGTGTCACTTACATGCCTTTCCAAATCAGAGGTTCGAAGTCTAGAAGGAAAGTAAAGGGACTGGTTTACTATTGGTGCGGTCTGCGCGGTCTAAAAGCGTTATTAGAGGGATGGTCAGTGAGAAAAACGTTGGAATAAGACTAACCTGAATAGTTAGATTCCGGGTGTAAATAATCCAGTGCTCACTTCGGTAAATGCGGCACGAAGAAGACGCGCTTCCCTATTCAAACAGAGAGTTATCTGGTCATGTGGGTAGTCACATGACAAAAAGGATAGAAAAAAGACTAAACGTAGTTGGGTGGTTCCACTCGCTAAAGCGAGGGTAGATATCCATCTGCAGCTAGATGCCCACTCCAAAAGGTAAAACAATTTAGCACGAACTCATGTTTACCAGTTGGCAATATAATCTGGAGTATGCTACGCAAAAAAAATAAAAAAATAAAAAAATAAAAAAATGAAATTAAAATCAAAGGACTCGATCCACTGTGTGTTGCATGTGGGGAGTGTGAGGTTGAGAGATTAGTCTGTTGCGCCACCGTAGTGGTGGATGGTATCAACGAGTGTTAGACCTTAAGCCTAATGTTAGTTAGGGATGAGTGTGATGAGTGTCCTGTGTGAAATATACCAACGCAATAGGCACAATAAATGATCATAGGAGCAATTAATTACAGGTAACATGCAAGTTCAATTCTCTCATTCAAGCCCATTGGCTTCTGGGTTGACAGTTTCTGGATCCATTGATTTTCTCTGCGGAGTAGATGGCTGGAATTGTCACGACCTTCAATTTTAGGAACAGTTTCCAACACAATGAATTTGATCTGTGAAATGTTATGTTTCTCTTCCGTGAAGTGCAGTGATAAGGCTGATTTGATATTTTTTAGTCTGATGTTTGACTTATGTTCAGTTAAGCGCACTTTGATGCGGCGCTCAGTCTTGCCCACCGACTACACGAAGTACATCAGCCATAAACAAGGAGAAGGACAAGGAGAAGGAGAAAAGAACCAAGAAGAATCTACCACAAAACAACTAGTGATCAATATAAGCGACTACAATTTTAGCCCATATGAACTGACATTATTACAGAAAGGAACATCGTTTGTACCTACAGCCACCACTGACAATCTAGAACTGGAGGTGAGTTTTTTCAAACTCATGCGTAAACTCAGATTGAGACATTTCTTCGACAACATCGTGCCGGACCGCCCACAACCCGACAGCGATCAACTACGTGGACTACGACCGCACAGTACCTTCCAAGCACCGACCAGCCACAAAACCTTGGATTTATTTGAAAACCTTGTGAAACAAGACCTACACAAGATATCACACAAGAAACCCAAAAGTCGCAACACTACTCAGAAGGATCTAGATACTCTAAAAAAACTGGCTTCTAATGAATTGATCAATTTCACCAAAGCGGATAAAGGGGGAGCCATCGTAATCATGAATAGCGAGATGTATAATGCTAAAGTCATGGAACATATCACGGATATCAACACCTATAGAAGATTGGACTACAACCCAACTTCAGAATATTCAAAAAACCTCAAATCCATAATTGATACAGCATTCACGAACGGCACCATAAACGAGAGGACGAAGAATTTCTTGATAACCCTGCATCCCAGAAGTCCAACACTTAGACTGGTCCCTAAGATCCACAAGAACACATTTGATCCACCCATGCGACCGATCGTGTCCACACGAGGCAGTCTCCACGAACCTATCGGACAACTACTGGATAGATACATGCAACCCACGGTACAGACAATGCAAACATACATCAAAGACACGTCTCAATTTCTTCTAAAACTCCAGAAGGTGACCCTGAACCCCTCAGAAAACATCATCCTATGCACTGCAGACGTACGGAGTCTGTATACTAGCATACCTCACGACATGGGCATTGAAGCGATGGAAGCAGCCCTCCTTCAAACTGAATTGGATCGAGACCTCCAAACTTTCCTTATGGAACTGATGTACTTTATACTATATCATAGTTACTTCAAAATAGACAACACCTGGTACCAACAACTCACCGGGATGGCAATGGGCAATTCGGCAGCGCCCGTGTATGCTAACATCTTCATGCAGTGGTATGAGAACCAACACATTCTATCTAACAAGGAATGGACTGACAACCTGAAAATGATCGTGAGATACATCGATGATCTCTTCATCGTTTGGACTAACACCGAAGAGAAACTCATCAATGCTCTGATGAAGTTCAATGACATCGACCAACGCATCCAACTGACATGGGTCACATCCAATACTGAAGTCAATTTCCTGGATGTTAAAGTGACAAGAACCCCCATGGGATTCACAACGGACCTTTACGTGAAACCTACGGATAGAAATAACATGCTGCTACACTCTAGTTTTCATGAACCAAACCTAATCAACAATTTACCATTCTCCCAAATGGCGAGAGTGAAGAGAATAACATCGGATGAAACCACTTTGGAGGTACGACTACAAGAAATGACTAGCAAGTTTCTAGCAAGAGGGTATCCGCCATCTGTGGTCAATCAAGCTAGACAGAGAATTGACAACATCAACAGAACCACCTTACTCACTTACAAACCACAAACAGAACAGTCACGGATAGTGGCGGTATCAAAATTTTCAACAGCCAGCAAAAGATACAAACAAATCATTCGCAAACATTGGTCAATTCTGAATCTTGAACCTGATTTTAAACAATCATTTAGCCAACCACCACTTTTTGCTTTCAGCAGAGCTAAGAACCTGGGAGAAATCCTACAAAACCCCAGCACGGACAAGACCACTTACTCTGGTACTAGACCGTGCCTCAACTGCGGTCACTGTAATAACATCATCAGAGGCAGTAGCATAAACCACCCATCCAAAGGCCATCGAATCAAACTCAAGGTTAATGCAACTTGTGAATCAAGCAACCTAATATACGGGATACGTTGCCCGTGTGGCAAGATGTATGTGGGCAAGACTGAGCGCCGCATCAAAGTGCGCTTAACTGAACATAAGTCAAACATCAGACTAAAAAATATCAAATCAGCCTTATCACTGCACTTCACGGAAGAGAAACATAACATTTCACAGATCAAATTCATTGTGTTGGAAACTGTTCCTAAAATTGAAGGTCGTGACAATTCCAGCCATCTACTCCGCAGAGAAAATCAATGGATCCAGAAACTGTCAACCCAGAAGCCAATGGGCTTGAATGAGAGAATTGAACTTGCATGTTACCTGTAATTAATTGCTCCTATGATCATTTATTGTGCCTATTGCGTTGGTATATTTCACACAGGACACTCATCACACTCATCCCTAACTAACATTAGGCTTAAGGTCTAACACTCGTTGATACCATCCACCACTACGGTGGCGCAACAGACTAATCTCTCAACCTCACACTCCCCACATGCAACACACAGTGGATCGAGTCCTTTGATTTTAATTTCATTTTTTTATTTTTTTATTTTTTTATTTTTTTTGCGTAGCATACTCCAGATTATATTGCCAACTGGTAAACATGAGTTCGTGCTAAATTGTTTTACCTTTTGGAGTGGGCATCTAGCTGCAGATGGATATCTACCCTCGCTTTAGCGAGTGGAACCACCCAACTACGTTTAGTCTTTTTTCTATCCTTTTTGTCATGTGACTACCCACATGACCAGATAACTCTCTGTTTGAATAGGGAAGCGCGTCTTCTTCGTGCCGCATTTACCGAAGTGAGCACTGGATTATTTACACCCGGAATCTAACTATTCAGGTTAGTCTTATTCCAACGTTTTTCTCACTGACCATCCCTCTAATAACGCTTTTAGACCGCGCAGACCGCACCAATAGTAAACCAGTCCCTTTACTTTCCTTCTAGACTTCGAACCTCTGATTTGGAAAGGCATGTAAGTGACACTGACACACTGTTCTTTATTTGAATGTTTTCTGTTGCAATAACCTGTCTTTGGTACAACGAAGTCCAACCAATTTAACAACTGACTAGTACATTACATTTTTAGCCTAATGCTAATGAGTTAACCATGTTGCTTTAACTGTTTGTTTACCCGTTTTTAATCATATATTAACAGTCACTCATCATATATCTTTTGTAGTGTCGTCTCCCTGATGAAGGGCATGAATCTAATGCCCGAAATGCATTGGTGATTTTGAAATGGACATTGCCTGATATTATCAAATTGTTTGCAAAAATAATCAAAAAAGACTTTAAATGTCAATCATGAAATAAAATGAACATTTGAGAAAAACCTCAAACTGGAAGTCTTCCTCATTCAGAAGACGATTTAACGAGTGCCCACGGGGGATGATTCTAGATTGTTCTAGTCTCACTATCTCACCACTCATAACAATAGCATTATAGTGTTTGTCTTGTGCTGTCCCCTGAAAAGAGATATCCCCAATTCCTTGTCAGAACCAGGCCTGGACGTAGTTCATGGAGTTTTGCTACGCAGAACTCCATGAAATGACAAAAAAAACTCTGCAGAGTTCCGCAAGTGGCAGAGTGCAGTGCGAACTGCCGTTTGAGCTGGTCTTCATGCAGCTCGCGTTCGAGAACTTACTGTTTGCAAGCTTGAGCAGGGAAAAACTCTGCTGCACTACGCGGAGTGGAGTTTTTTGCCCTCCCCGAGCTCCGCGGTGTGCAGAAAACTCTGCAAACGGAGCGGAGTTCACCACTCAGGCCTAGTCAGAACCCCTTTCAAACGGCCACAGGGCAAGCAGGAGTTACTGGACACAACAGTGAAGGGGGAAACCTTTATCTCCTGATGTCCAGAGCCCGAATTATCATGGGCTCTTAGTGACAGGGCCAAGGCTTCTCATGGGGGAGATAGGTGGAAGGTTTACACGGGCACAAGACTCTGCATAGGCTCAGCAACCCCAATAAATGAATGCCCAGCCAGATACCTGCTTTTATGCTAAAAGTAGTATTTATATACAAATACAAAGTGAAATACGGCACACTGCAAATAATATTCAGTCCTCATAAGGCTTGCACCCTAGAGTTGTCTAGGTTTGATTTTGAGTCACACATCCCAATCTATGGACTGAAGTTATTCCCCCGATTACTCAAGGCAACATTTAGGCTAGGTCCCTCGAGTGAGTACGAGTCATAGAAATTCCAAAATGGCTTTTTATAAAAGTCAAAGTTCCTCATCGCTGTAGCACTACAATCAGAGCATGTTTCCTACATGGGCTCCGCAGCCCAGTGATCAGTTTTACCCATCCCAGCTGGTGTGGTGATAAGGAAGGCCTGGGCCCAGGTCAGTTGCTCGGTGATAAGTTGTAGTCTGTATGTTGCAGGCGGGGCAACAAGCATCCTCTCTGTTGCTCCAGTAATGCATAGATCATCCTGATTCCAGCTGTAGATCTTGAGTGGCTTCTGGATTCTGGTTGTTGCGTCGATGCTCTGCTTACAGGGGGTTGAAACCTGCTGCGCTTCACTTTCGTACATTGCTCAAGGGGATTGGCCCTCTGTCGTCACAGTGGCGCCCACCACGCATACGAGGGGAGGCAAACGTAGTACACAAACTGTCAGTCCCTCCAGTTCAAAGCACTGCACACGGCCACGGTCCTCTTTGGTTACAGTGATGCACCAGACAGCCCTTAATCTTTATTTGGCCCCCACCTGGCATACACGGGTCACAAACAGCAGCACACGACACGATCAGTGCAGAGGTCCCTGCAGGACTGGAATTTTAAACTACACTTCAGGGATCCACTTGCCAGGATCCCCACTGGATATCGCTTCCTCCAGGCACTCTCCTCTTCCTCACAGAGTAAGCTGATCTCAGTAGCAGGCCGAAACTGATGCTCCAGGGCAAGTGGTCTTGATTCTCTAGGGTGAGGTCCTCTCACCCAGGAGGAAGACTAGCAGACCTTGGCCTCAGTTCCGGTCACAAAAGACATAAGTAGAGCTGCGCTTCTCCATGTGGACTTACAGCCACAGTTGACTTTCCGACATTTGAAAATTTGGAAGATGCAAGCTCACAGTTTTATAACCAGTTTCCAGACAAAATATGAGATAGTGTCTCAGTCTTTGAAGTCTGGGTTGGGCGTTGCCTCCTCTGAAGTAGCCACTCTGCCCTGTCCCTTATTTGCACAGGAAGCAGTCTTTCATAGCAGGAGTGACTCTAAGTACTATAGCCCCCACCACACACACAGGTCATGGGAGTGACTTGAGGACCACATCTGAATATCCGCCTCCCTGATGTGCCTAGCAACAGGTTACCAAGCCCCCAGCCTTGCTCTTTATAATTCCCTATCTCTGCAGTGTTTCTCTTATCAGCCCCATTCTCTTTCTGATAATGTGCAAAGGCCTCACTGATCAGAGACCTTTTCAGAATCAAAGATTCCTTTAGTGTGCACACGACAGCCTGGCTTTCCCTTCCTCCAGTGTGTGTCCCACCCAATTCCCATGAATGTGGCAATCCACAAATTTCTCTGGGATGGCTCCTCCACTTCCACATGCCTTTCCAAAGCCTTGAATTTCCAATATGGATACTGCAGGCTTCGATCTCACACATAGGAACACATACTAGCACAATGTAGGCCAAGGGCCCACAGCAATGGGACTTTACATGAGTGGGCCAGTAGGCCCCACTCCAGTGACAAGGTAAAAAGGTCTCTTCACTCTACTGATCATTATTATAAAAACAGAGTATGCTGCCACTACTGCGCTTGTGCTACTTAACTTTTGGTAAGGGCAGTTGTCCTACACCACTGTGAAAGAGCCTTAGGTCATGAAACACATGCATAATAAACGTTCACCGATGACCAAAAAATCGTTACCAATGATCCAGACATTTCCGCAGGTGGGGCAATCAGGCATGGGTGTAAGTCTGTCACCATGCATGGGACTTTTCCACCCAAACAGAGGGACAACCATAATAATAGCATTAACGTGTTTGTTTTGTGCTTTCTCCAACTATTTACCTGAAAAGATATATCCCCTGCTTGGCAGTACGTCATTTTCATTCAAATAAAATTGCAAAATATCTGTCTCATAGCTCTAAACTGTTCAGGCTCCATTTTGGTGAATTGCCAAATCAGAAATTAGGTAATTCGTCTGTATTTTTGAAAAATTGTATTTGTCAAAGAAGTACCAAACCTAGCCACCACTGA
The DNA here is from genome assembly GCF_964261635.1 of Lissotriton helveticus. Taxonomy (NCBI): domain Eukaryota; kingdom Metazoa; phylum Chordata; class Amphibia; order Caudata; family Salamandridae; genus Lissotriton; species Lissotriton helveticus. The sequence continues at coordinate 690,392,450 of NC_136070.1, read as the reverse complement.
GGCCTCTCCCACCCTTTTTACTGGGCCACACTATTTGTCTTGCAGATGTGAGTTCCAACCAAAACCAGTGCCACCTGCACCCTAAGAATTCTAATCCAACCATTACAGTGGAAATCCATATAGACATTCTGCTTATCCAAGTGCTGGAAAGGATCATAGTATCGTATTTCGTATTTATTTATTTATGATAACGGAACTCAATTGAGATCCACATAACAATTTAACATAAACAGAAAATTTCTTCAAAATGAATAAAAATATCAATATAATGTTAAGAAACATTTAAAGAAATAGAACAATTTAAAACAAAACATTTCATTTGGGGGGTTCAGCATTGCTGCAAGAAAATCAAAGGCAGTAAAAATACCCAGTTGAAGGCACATAGGTTTTAACCATTTGCGCCTATATGCCATAAGTGCTGGACAAACAAAAACAACATGGTACAAATCCTGGGAATTGAAATTACAAAGATCACAAATATCAGAACCACCATACCATTTTGACAGAAGACAGTTCAGAGGGAGTAAGTTATGTCTTAGCAAAAGGATAAATCGCCTGACTCCATGTGAGAGATTCCAACATAAATATGGCTGAGGTTTTTTTAGTTCACAAAAATTACCGATAGATAACATTCCTCTTTTTGCTTTATTTGTCCTACTATCTATTCTGAAACCTAGCTCCCAAGACGCAGTCTTTAGAGATAGTTTTAATTGGGCTGTAGATAGTGAAAAGAGGCTTTGTTCATCTAGCTGTAATAAAGTGATCGCCTGTCTGAAATTCCTTACAATTGAAGAATAAGCATTAAAGGAACCCAGCAGCTCATTTTTTATTTGATACCTCAGTGTGCCAGGCATTCCTCCAGCTATGTTAAAAACCCAACGCACTACACTCGCAGCTGCCTGGGCCCGAGAGCTGCGCAATCCAAATTCTTGTCTTAACGAAGACGTAGAATTTGGCGTATTTACAGAAGCTAGGTTACGAAGTATTTTTCCTTCGGTAGAATCCAAAAAATTCCAGCATGCCATGTTCACTATTTCTAGGCCATAAATTAGGGATGCCGGGATTTTTGCTCGGAAAACCTCGAGCAATATGGAAAAATGCCTTTTACCTGTCACTTTGTAAAGAGAGATAAGACTCTTCCCTTGAGCCAGAGCTTTCCTACTATTGGTCTCAGTATGGGTTTTTTCGTTTAAGGTATTCATGACTATCTTCCCAAGGAAGGGATAAGATGTGACTACTTCTAGTCTTTCTCCCCCAACGGACCAACAGTAATTTTCATATTTGGACTTTCTCTTTCCCTGAAAGCACATTATTTTACTTTTTGAAATATTTATTTTTTAAAAATGAGCCTCAGCGTAAGAGAACAAAGCTTGTAATCGACAATTCAAGCCTTTTGGGGTGAGGTCCAAAATTAAGATGTCATCTGCGTACATTAAGCACGTAATTGGAGATCTCCCCAAAACTGGTGCAATACCATTGCTAGAGGATGATAGAGCCTTGGGGAGGTCAGCAATATATAAAGAAAATAATAGTGGAGCCAGTAGGCAGCCCTGTTTAAGTCCATTGTTTGTGGGTATAACCTTAGATAGTCCTCTCTCACCACCCATTAAAACTCTGCTCCAGGTATCTGTGTGTAGTGCAATAACTAGTTTCAACAAGCTGGAGGGTATCCCTAAATTAATTAACTTACTCCACAACAAGGATCTGTCTACCTTATCAAAGGCCGTAGAGAAGTCAATGAAAGCCCCATAGACGCCTCCTCTACGGACAGTAACATATTTTTCTACCAAGATTTGAAGAGCAGTAAGATTATCCAAAGTACCATGCTGTTTCCTAAAGCCAGTCTGCTCTAGTGGTAGTATTGCAGACACAGACACCCAATCATTCAAAGAATTCAATAAACATTTAGTAAAAACCTTGCCTATGGCATCTAGGAGGGCTATTTGTCTGTAATTTTGGGGTAAATCTCTAGCCCCTTTTTTATAGAGAGGGATTAACAAACTCCCTTTCCAGGAATATGGAACGATGCCATTGGTATAGCAAACTTTAAAAACTGGATATAAGATTTTTCCCCATAGGATACTATGCGATTTTAGTACTGAAATCGGAATTTCATCTGGGCCTAATGCACCAGAAGAGCGCAAAGCTTTAATTGCACCAACGATTTCCAATTCAGAAGGAGGATCATATGGAGATAAATCTTCCTGTAATTTGGCGAAATCAAACTTCTCACCATTACTGCTGTAAAGACATTGGATAAAATCAACCCAAGTCTGCTCATTTATAGATATCGGAGAGGGTCTGCTTCTTACCCCACATCCCTCCCCAATTAATGACCAAAAGGTCTTTGACTGCCCACTCTTTGATGCTTCACGGAGTTTGATCCAAAGAGCATCTTCTTTCTCGCGTTTTAATCTAGCCTTTATCCTTTTTCTCCTTCTTCTCAAATGGGAAATTCTTTGTCTACGCCCAGGAATAAAGGATAGATATTGGGCTCTAACCAGTTTATTTATTTCTATATTTAGGTAACGTACCTCAGAGGGGATTTTTGGAGTTATCTTGGCTGATAAGGGCTTTTGAGCTTTGGATTTTAGAATTTGTAAAAGGGACACAAAGCAGAGTAGCTCTCTTCCTTCCCACAAGATTAAGTTCTTTGCGGTATATTCTAATATATTAGTCAAGTTTCTAATGGACCCTGAATTCCAATAACATTTCCCCTTTTTAGTGTTGAGGTTCAATAAGTCATCCCCAATGTTCCATGAATCCCTTTGAGGAGATTTTACATTCAAGTTTACAGATAAAACATTATGATCACTAAGATCAGTAACTAATACAGATAGATCCTTCAGAGAACCAAAGAAAGTACTGTCAACTATCACATAATCCAGAATCGAACCGCCGTTCCCTGATTTATGTGTAAGGTGAGCAGGACTATCGGAGGGAAACCTTCCATTGACTATTATACAATCGGCCTCGGCTAAACTCTCCAAAATTAATTTCCCTCTTTTATTTGTTTTAATATTCTTTGGGAATATAGCTTTAGGAATCTGGAACGTTTCCTCTTTTTCTCTATCTCTAAATAACTCTAAGGCACTATTGGATATTTTACCATTTAAGTCACCCAATAATAAAATGTAAGGGGGGACAGTAGATTCCTGTAGATTTAATATAAAGGAACAGATCTTCTTAATTCCATGATTATAATTTGAATCAGGGGGTAAATAGGCATTTATTATTACGATTGATTTATTGGAACCATCGTTGGCAAAATTTATTAGAGTTATTGCCTGAAATAATTTATTCGAGTCTGAGAAATGGGTATAATTCCAATTAACTTTATTTGACAAAAGACAAGCTAACCCTCCTTTCGCACGGCCTCTTATAGAGGGAGTAGCATTACTCTCCAACACATAATAATCTTTTAAAGCCGGAAGATTCCCTACCACCCAGGTTTCCTGTAAGCAGATAATGTCTGCCTCTAAAGAGTGTAAGAATGACAATTTTTCAGCACTCTGGGTTAATCCAGCAGTGTTCCATGATATTATTTTTAGGTTATCGTTAAAAATCCGAATTTAATCTAGATGTGAAAGGATCATAGTAGATTTGCTTGTGATATCAATCATTTGAATATGAATGCTTACCTGAACGTAGAATAGGACACTTTCTGTATTAAAAAAATAGGTTACGGTTGAAAGTATCCTGAAGTTCTTTTCACCAAAGGTTGGAAAGCTGCAAGGACAACATTTTGTTGTTTCCTGGGAATCCATTTTCAATAAAATTAAGACTATCAGCTTCAAATGTACTCGAAGTTGTAAGTGATTGTAAACCAAAGTGATTGCATCACAAATCAATTTCGGAATGATACTTTTAAATGAATCTAATAAGGGCGTAAATAATATTTTTTATAAAGGACTTTAATAACTGTGAAATTAGAAATATTGCCTTAGCATAAGTGTAAACGCTGCCGCCTTCTTTCTGCTCAGTGCTAACCAATGCTACTAAGTTGAGCCTGTTTCTGATGTGAAAAGCCTCACTCTCATGCCAGGCATCATAGGCGACAAGTTCTTGAATATAACAGTATTGCCCACATCAGCAAGGGCAGCATGATTGGTGCTGAAAGTACACACTGGTTTGCTTCATTTATTTCCCTTATGTTGTCCAACAATATTGCCAATCTTGTGCCACTTGCCAACCTAAATGCTGTACGTACACATATGTCCTTTTTTTAGGATTTATGTTTTCGGGCTAGATTAATGTTGTGCTTATGCGATTACAACTGTTAAAAGGCTAATCAGGGATCTCATTCCTAAGTTTGGGATTCCCTTTTGAATAGGGAGTGACAAGGGAACCCCCTTTGTGTTTCCTGTAGTTCAGAACTATGCAAAAAGTTAGGAATTGAACAACACATTCAAAGTGCTTATCAACCCAAATCATCCCGAAAGGTGGGGTGTTTCAATTTCTTTTTTTTTTTTATATAATTTTTATTATTGTTTCCAAAACAAATGTACACATATACATTTAACATTTATGACCTTTCGCTATTAACTTTGGTATCTATGAGTTACATAAAAAGCGTTTGGTACATGGAAAAACAAAACAGCTAAGAATTAAGCTGCGATGGGTCTCAAATGGCCAGACGTTCTTTCATTGGCACTTTGATAAATCAGAGCCATCATTAGAATAAAAACTAAGTAGAGTGCATAGAAAATTGTGATGGGTCGGCCTATACTGCTTCTGTCAAACCATCCAGTTTCTCCAGCTTTAAAGTATTTACACTTATTAATTTATTTGAGAGTTTTATATAGCGTTTGCTAGACCCGAAGGTATAAAATAGAGCTTTACAACAGTAAATGTTCGCATCAAAGATAACAAGTCTATACAGAGCATCTGAGTCAGATCATTTTACAACAGTAAATGCTCACAACATAGATAACAAATCTAGTAGACATTTATTATTGCACTAGATAGATCCGAAAGCCTCAGAGCACTTCACAGGCCATGCGACAATGTCCACAAGAGGCATAGGAGGGCAGTTATAGTAAGTTCAGCTAACTATAACTCGCGCCCCCACAATGCACTGCTGATGACATATTACATCATTCATTACATGGTCAGTAACATCACTGATGACATCTCAAATGACATCACTGATGACATCACCCAGTGACCGTGTGTATCCGTAAAGTTTAAATATGTTTAATATATATACTCCAAGGTGTATTGAAGAATGAGTGGGTGTATGAGTGCCTGAATGGAGGATTTAGTAGGTGCGTGACTGACTGTATAAGTGAGTGATTAAACATATCTTACTGAATGCATGGGTTAGTGACTAAACTATGTGAATGTCTGTATCAGTCTGTCTGTTGGTGTGTAAGCGGCTGCATTGGTTGGTCAGTAGCTACATGAGTGTCTGTATGGGTTATTGATTGGTTGCCTGAGTATTTGTATGGGTGCCTGAGTGGGTGTGTGTGTGTGAGTGGATAGGAGGTGTGTGACTCTGTGCATAGATGTGTGAGTGGTTAATTCACTGGGTGTATGGGTTCAAGAGTGCATGTGGAAATAGCTGTATGGGTAGGTGAGTGTATGTATGGGTGTATTGGTGAGTAAATGGATGTCTCAGTGGTATATGTCCAAGTTATTACATATGTAAAAGGCAGTCTATGTGAGAGTTGGAGTACATAAATGACTATACGCAAGAGTCAGTGATTGTGAGAGTAGCTGTATGGATGAGTGTGTACTTGTATCAGTGATGGTATAAGAGAGTAAGTATGCGTTAGTATCTGTATGCATAAGTGATGTGGTGTATTTATAACTGTATAGGTGAGTAAATGGAAGTGTGATTGATTCTTTGCATGACTGACTAGATGTGTGAGTAACTCCATGGATAAGTGCCGGTGTGTGAGTGTCTGTATAGGTGTATGAGTGCATATTATAGTGTTGCATTGATGAGTGACTGCATGTATGAGTGATTGTATGGGTGAATAAGTGAATGTGTGTGTAGACCCAGGAATCAGTGAGTGCATATCTAGTAACTGGTATTGGAGTGTATATGGTTTCAAAAATGGTAGTCTGTATTTTAGAGGGGGTGTATCGAAGGTTATATTAGGGTGTGAGAAGGTGCATCAGAGTTTCACGTGGATGATGTCATCAGTGATGTCATTTGAGATCTCATCAGTGATGTCATTTGAGATCTCATCAGTATGTCACCGACCATGTCATGAATGATGTAATATGTGACGTCATCAGCAGTGCATTGCGGGGGCTCGAGTTATAGTTAGCTGAACTAATTATAATGGCGGAATGTCTCTGGTTTTGTACGAGTGAAATGTCCAACTAACTATAACGTCCCTGAAAACCTAGGTTTTTTCAGTGAATTTCTAAGGTTTTCTAACTATAGCGTGCCTGAAACCTATGGTTTTTTCGGTGAATTTCAAAGGTTTTTTAAATGCTAATTTCTAACTATAACATCCCTGAAACCTATGGTTTTTTCAGTGAATTTCAAAGGTTTTTTAAATGCTAATTTCAAACTATAACGTCCCTATTAAGACCACTTGAATCATGAAGGTCCCTGGGGGCCAACTAGCCCACCAGGTACCTCTAGTAACCGCCACAGAGCTGCGTTGCAGAGAGGTGTAAAAAGGGGCGTGGCCTCGGAGCACCACTCTGCAACGCAGCTCTGTGGCGCTTACTGAAGGTACCTGGTGAGACCCTCAGGATTGAAGGAGACTTAATCCCCAAATTTACAACGTGCCAGGGGGCACATTTGCAGTGTGGTGGAGAAATGGGGCATGTATTTTTTTTACAAGGGGGGCTATGTGGCTCCCCTTCTTTTACATTTTTGGGGCCCTAGGGGCCCCATCCCCCTAGGCCTGACCTCTTTTTATTCATTTAAAAAGAAAATCGGGAAGGGGGCCAAGTGGCCCCCATCCAAGGCCAATTTCGCCCTGGAGACCCCATCCCCCGGGGCATGGCCAGTTGTGTTTTTTCAATTAACTTTTTGAATTCTATGGAGGGGGCCACGTGGCCTCACTCCTCAGGCCAATTATTGCCCCGGGGACCCCATCCCTCGGGCGGGCCTTTCCTTTTTTTTTTCTCTTTTTTTCACAGAGGAGGGGGGATGCATGGCCCCCCTCCCGGGCCACTTCTGGCCCCGGGGACCCCATCCCCCAGGGCATGGGCACTCTGTTGGGGACCGTGGAGGTAGCCCCAATTTCTCAGGAACTACTGAACGGATTTACACCATTTAACAAAAAAGGCTCTTTCTGAACCAAGGGCAACCTTTTTGCCAAATTTGGTGTAATTCCAATCAGCAGTTCGGGCAGGAGCTTTGTCTAAAGTTTCCTACAGAAATTAACATGGGGAAAACGCGTTTTGGGACCCCCATTTTTCTCGGTCCCCGCTTGATGAATCACCCCGAAACTTCCAAGACAAGAGCTGACCGGAGCGGGCCCCTAGTTTTGCAAATTTCGCGAAGATTCATCAAACGACGCCAAAGTTATTGGGAAAACAAAAAACGCTTTTTGAATAGAAACGAGGTCCTAACTATAACTACCTACTATATATATATATATATATATATATATATATCCAACACAGCATTCTCTGATTCTGGAGCCCCCAACCCTTCAGGGCGGCCTCTGGACAATGGGCTCGGAGCAGCCCATCAACACACCACCAAGTGTAAAGCAAAGACAGAGGCCCAATACTGAGGATGAGGCATTTAATCAGGCACCCAGTCGTAGAGCACAGTTCAGTTTCCATTTCCCAACGTTTCGGCATCCTTTGCCTTGATCACGGGTGGAAGCAAAGATACTGAATTTGCATAGTGCGCTCGTACGTGCTTTTTAAATTGTAAGTCACATGACTGGTTATGTAAAAATACAAGTCCCACAGTGCATTGCAACATTATTAAAATTATACGATCTGGAAGTCCATATTTACATCACCATATATATATATATATTATCCTGAGATTTCTTCGCCTTCTTCTTCGGCAAAAAGTCACGGCACCGCAGCAGGGTAGGTTTCAAGTTACTTTTATTTAATCACCATGTGCAAATGTGCAAGATATAGAATGAATATATGAATATATATATGATATATATAGTAGCATGTACTCCGTAAGCAAGTATGACTTCCTCGAGACAACGGAGCACGGACCACAAATTGGTGCAGCATGATCTTTATTTCCCTTAGACCTCTACAGCCATGACGTGTTTCAGCCTGTCAAGGGCCTTGATCACATGACACGCTCTGTCAGGTGGGTCGTTTTTGTATACACTTTTTTCTCTTTTTTTTACTTTTTTTGTTTGATGCTTAACCAGTGCTTAAAGTGACAGTGTATACGTTAATAACCATGGAAACAGTATATCACTTCAAATGAATGATAACACCTTTTCAAATGAATGATAAAACCTTTTGAACAAACAACACTGTTAAAATTTGCATTGATACAGATAGAATATCGTATTGACTTAGTTACGTTTCTAAAACAGGTTTTGGTGTCACAGCGAATCATAGTTAATACTTTGTCGCTCTACCTTTACAGCTGATAAAACTGTTTGTTAAAAAGGAATACATTCATAAATTACATAAAATTAGTACATGTAATCTATCACTGTATAAATACCAAGTTCTTGCAACTGAGTAGATATTCAAATGTTAACTTTGTCAATTTGGTTCAAATTTCGCATACACAGTGCAATTGTCGCCTGGACCTTTCATTTGGTGTGTTCAGTTCCATGTAAACTTGTGACTTAAAGTGCAAGTGCTAAATAATTCTAAAAATTAGTTCTAAAATTCCTAAAAAACCTTGTGTAAAAAACACTGTGTAAAATACCTATATAAAAAACCTACTGACTCACCCTATGTGTTAAAAACATGTGTATGTAATGTGTTGCTTTGGTGGCTAGCATAGTGTAATGACTAGTGTCTAAAATAGAATGTATTCATACGTGTTGGGATTTAGTATGACTAGTTTACAGTGGTTCTTAAGATGTTGGAACCTGGGACATTTATAAACAAGTATAGAGTTCCTCAGTGGCATTCAGACCTTTTGGATGCTTGGTATCGAGGTTCATAATGTACTTAGCCTCCAAAAGCCTGAGTGATTTTTCCCTGTCTCCCCCCCTTTTATTTGGCGGGACCGAGTCAATCAGAAAATAGCTCAGGCCATTAGGATCTGCATTATGTGCCTCGCTGAAGTGTCTGCCCACTGGGTATGCCTGATCTTTATTCATTATCCCTCTAATGTGCTGGAGTACCCTCTTGTGTCCTTGTAGGATTGTGCTCCCCACGTATCACAACCCACACGGGCACTCCAGTACATAGACGACATGATCAGATTTGCAATTGAGAGCCTTCGTAATGAAGTTTTCTTTGTTGCTGAAAGGGGTTTTGTATGAAGCGTGGTTGCTGCCGTGTTGACATGCTTTACACACTTTACATTTAAAGAAGCCCTTTCTTTGAGCTAGCCATGAACTTTTGTTGGGACCAGCAGGGTCATTCTGGACCAAAATATCCTTCATAGACAATGCCCTGCTATGTGTATTCGCTTGGCTTGACCGATTGTGGGGTCACTCAGGACCAGGGGCCAATTTTTTGTGATCAGCTTTTTGGTTTGTCTTTCTTGTTTGTTGAATTGAAAAATAAACCTGAACGTATTTTCTTGTTTTTGTTTGTTTGTATTCTCTGTTACTGGTTTATTGGTATCTGAGTTTTTGTTGAGAATGGTTGTTCTAGGTTTGGCCCTACTTTTGAGGATTGCGGCATCTATGCAGTGTGTGGTGTACCCCCTTTCCTGGAATCTTCGTTTGCTGATTTCTTGCTCTGCAATGAGGTCTCTATCACAGCTACAGATGCGTCTCAACCTCAGCATCTCACCATATGGAGTGCTGTGTATGAGATGCTTGGAGTGCGAACTGCCTGCATGTAGTACTGTGTTGCCTGCTGTGGGCTTTCTATGTAACTTAGTTTCTATTTTACCATCCTCAACAAAGACTTCAACATCTAGAAAATTGACCCTTGTGTTGCTGATGGACGCTGTGAAGTGTAAATTCAATTAATTGCTGTTTAGCCCTTCTATAAATTCTTCTGCCTCACTGATTGATCCGTCCCATATAACAAAAAGGTCATCAATGTACCTCCACCAAGCCTTGATGTTGTTGATTAGGTAGGAGGTGTGTTCCTTTAGTAAGACCAGCTCCTCCCACCAGCCCATGTGGATACAGGCATAGCTGGGGGAGAAGCTGGCCCCCATTGCTACCCCTCGCAACTGCTGGTGTAGGGTGTTTTGAAACAAAAAGTAGTTATTGTGCAAACAAAATTCTACCATGTTTAAAATCATAGCACTGTCTTGAGCATAGTCCTGTCCTCTTTTAGCCAAATAAAATTCAAGCGCCCTTAGTCCATCCCTATGGTTGATGGATGTGTATGGGGGTGTCACGTCTAGTGTCATTAGTAGATACTCTTTCTGCCATGGATACTCCAGCAGTTTCACTAAAAAGTCACTTGTATCCTGAATATATGATGTTAAATTCTGGACATGTTCCTGTAGAAAATAATCCACATATCTGGAGGTATTTTCGAGTAGACTTTTACGTGGGGAAATAATTGGTCTTCCAGGTGGTTGTTGCACGTTTTTGTGACTCTTTGGAATAAAATACAAAATGGGGACTACTGGTTTATCAATCTTCATGAACTTAAATTCCTCCACTGTTAATAGTCCTGTATTTTTCCACCCAATTAGTTTCATGTTAAAATCATTGATTCCTTTGCGCAAAGTAGGATAGTCACTACGCCGATAACAGTCTGTGTCTTTGATTTGTTTCATTGCTTCTGTGATATAGTCACACTTTTTCCATAAAACAACAGTGCCGCCTTTGTCAGCATTGCGCACAACAATTTCTGGGTTCCTTTTTAATTTGGACATCAGAGCATGGAATTGGATCTCCTGACTGTTGGCCCTTGCATTTGTAGCAGTTTTGTATTTTGTAATTTAAATCCTTTAGACCACCAACCACATTGTCGTGGAAATTGTCAATCGAATCCTTAATTATTAGTGGATGAAATGTAGAACGAGGTTTGAATGGAATTTTTGGTTTTATTTGCATGTCACTGTCACTCCCTCTGTCATTTATTGTTATCTTAGGACTGGAGATCTGGGTTTCTTCCAATAGTTCTTCCATATCAGTGAGTAATCCCATATCTGATTGAGTGAGACTGTATTGCGTATCCCCTTGGTCATTGTGAACAGTTTGGATACCTGTCATTTCACTCTTTGATTTCTCTTGTTGTTGATTTACCTGGACTGGAGATCTGGTTTTCTTCCAATAGTTCTTCCATATCAGTGAGTAATCCCATATCTGATTGAGTGAGACTGTATTGAGTGTCCCCTTGGTCATTGCGAACCGTTTGGATACCTGTCGTTTCACTCTTTGATTTCTCTTGCTGTTGATTTACCTGTTGCAAATACTTTTTTAATTTTAATTTTCTAATGCTTTTATAAATGTCAAATCTCGTGGTAGCATAATTGAAGGAACTTACAGGGCAAAAAGAGAGTCCCAGGGAAAGCAGTTGTTGTTCTGCTTTGTTAAAGACAACTTCTGTGAGGTTCAAGACTGTAGGATTTGTGTTGTTTTTACTCTGTCCTAACGTCTCCAATTCCTCTTTTGTTGTTTCCTTTGTTTTGTTTTGCTGTTTGTAATATCATTTCCTTGCCCGCCTTCTTTCCCGGCGTTTGGATGTTCTGTTTTTGCTTTGCTTGGTTGCAGTCTTGGGCGCACGGTCTGCCTGCGTTGTTCCACTAAAAAATCAACCTCATCTGCCAGTGAAAGAGATACTGGAATCTGTCTGAACATTGGGTTACGGGATTCGATTTCTGTTTCGCTCTCAGGTGCCGAACTTCACTCCTAGTTAGAAGATGGCCCCTCTGTGTTAGATCTGGTGGCCAGAGCTCTTTTTTCAGTCTGACCTCCCCTGTATTTGGAAACCTTCAAGAAGTCGTACTTTTTGGCAAATGTGAAGATTCGTCCGGTTTCGTAGTCAGTACGATCCCTGTGGAATTTGTAAGCTTTCCTTTCCCTTATTGTGTCTTATTCTCTTTTTAGCCTCTTAGTCATTTCGTCTTTTAATCTTATATTTTCTTCTTTTAGTCCCATGCCTTCAATCTCTATATTGAGGGTCTCAATTTGCTCAAAAAGCTTTACACTGTCCTTTTCACCATATTTAACCAAGATAAGCAGGAGTCTGCGCGATTAGTCCAAACTGCCTGGATCTTCATAGCTTGGTGCTAAAAGGATTCTTAAGCCGCGAGGTACCCTTCCAATATCTACATATTGTTGGAGGGATTTAGCCTCCCACCAATTCTTTTGTTCAGCCCTCATTAATTTCTCCAGTGACTTGAAGTTGTCCCTTAGACTGGTATTGCGGAGCCCCGCAGATGCATTCTGGGACGTTGAGTCCACTGTCTGCCGTCTAGTGTCATCAAACATGTCGGCCACCTCCGCCTCCTGTTCACGAAACGCATCGGCTGTCATGGTCTTTTCGGGAAATATATAGAAGTCTATTTGTTTAAAAGCTTGATGTTAACTGTGAGGACCTTATGGTGGATTGCCCTGCACTTGCATCAAACGCACAACCCTGCACCCGACTTTGACAGATTTAGGCAGCGGTACAGTCCTTTTCGCCTTTGGAACATAACTGGCAGAGCGTGCTTACGCGCCAGAACGACCCGTAATCGCCTACCTGATAACGACTTCGTGGCTGCCGGATGTTTCCTGCTGTGGGTTTCTTCCGTCGGGGGTGACGCCAAAGTAGTCATCCCGGATTTACTAAACAGCTTGTGGTGCAAGCATTGGCTCCTTTGATGGCGACACCCAACGTGGCGGGGGGTCCGTGTTAAGCCGGAGGAGTCCAAAACTGGCTTTCCTTATCAGCATATACTCCATCAGCAAGTACGACTTCTTCGAGACAACGGAGCACGGACCACAAATTGGTGCAGCAAGATAAAATCCTTATTTCCCTTAGACCTCTACAGCCATGATGCGTTTCAGCCCGTCAAGGGCCTTGCTCACATGACACGCTCTATCAGGTGGGTAGTTTTTTTATACACTTTTTTTCTCTTCTTTTACTTTTTTTGTTTGATGCTTAACCAGTGCTTAAAGTGACAGTGTATAAGTTAATAACCATGGAAACAGCATAGCACTTCAAATGAATGATAAAACCTTTTCAAATGAATGATAAAACCTTTTGAAAAAACAACATTGTTAAAATTTGCATTGATACAGATAAAATATCGTATTGACTTAGTTACGTTTCTAAAAAAGGTTTTGGTGTCACAGCAAATCATAGTTAATACTTTGTTACTGTACCCTTACAGTTGATAAAACTGTTCGTTAAAAAGGAATAAATTCATAAATTACATAAAATTAGTACATGTAATATATCACGGTATAAATACCTAGTTCTTGCAACTGAGTAGATATTCAAATGTAAACGTTGTCAATTAGGTGCAAATTTTGCATAAACAGTGCAATTGTCGCCTGAAACTTTCATTTGGTGTGTTCAGTTCCATGTAAACTTGTGACTTAAAGTGCAAGTGCTAAATAATTCTAAAAATGAGTTTTAAAATCCCTAAAAAACCTTGTGTAAAAAACACTGTGTAAAATACCTATATATGAAGCAAGATGGCGACGGGCAAGGAGCTCAAGGAGTGAGCTCCGCTGGCTAGGGATTGAAATTGTTTAAAAATATCCCTGATGGGGCGTGGCCAAGATGGCGACCTAGGAGGACGCAGGACCTTGAGACTCCTTGCGCCGAGCCCACTTCCCCGGCCAATTCAAGCATAAAAATCCCGAGTTATGCACTAAAATTGGTGGAGAGCTGAGAGGAGACGAAGAGCCACTTCTGGGAGCATTTTCGGAGGCGAGCTACTTCCGAGAGACACCGCAGCAGCCCGCAGCTCGCAGCCGCGAAATGGTGCCCAGGCAGAGCGGGCACTGACGGCGACACAGTTGTGCCCAGCCGTGTGTCACCAAGGCTCCGGTGACAACCCACCGACCACCGATCACCAGCCCTGACGGACAGTGAGTGGGCAGCAGCGGCGGCAGTGTAGCAGGGCGGAGGATCCGGCGGAGCACAAGAGGCTGGCGGCGCTGAGCGGCAGGGCGCTCCTGTGCGGAGGCGTGAAAATTGAGGGCGCGGCTGTAGACCTACGCGAGCACGAACGGATGCCACCCGCCTTAGCGGCGCAACGGGGACTCCAGCAGTGAATCCCGGCAGGCGCACTTCAACTACGGCAGTGAGAACCTGGAGCCGGCAGCCCCTAGTAACGATAAGCGCAGGAAGAGCCACACATTTGCCATAGAAGGGAGGTGAGGAGGCAAGAGGCCGCAAGTCCTCGGCGCGTTGACTCCCGCGCGTATTATCGGACCTGCAAGGGAATGGAGCAGGAGCCGCGATCCTTGATAGCAGCACCCCGGGGGCACACAGCTGTAGGTCGACAGTGGGCGCGAGGACTCTAACCCCCAAGGGCGCCTACATAGTGGAGGGCGTGTGCCCCCATTAAAGACAGGAGCAGCAGCGGGGGCAGACTAGTGGCCAGTATAAAAGCCCCAGAGGGGGCAGTTGGAGGGCCTCCACGAGCGGAGGGACAGCGCCCAGGACAGCAGCTGGGCCTACACTTTTCATCCAACATGAAGCACATGACGCCGGGCGCAGCAGGACCCCGGTAGGTGCACACTGGCGAAAGCAGCGAGGAACTGGCGCCGGCAGCCCCTAGCAGAGCTGCGTGCAGGTGGAGCCAAACTGTGCCACGGAGGGGAAGCGAGGAGGCATGAGGCTGCAAGTCACTGGCGCATAGAACCCAGCGCGAACTATCGGACCCGCAAGGGAGTGGAGAGGGAGCAGCGATTCACAACAGCAGCACCCCGGAGACACGCAGCGGTAGGCAGAATGTGGGCGCGAGGACAATAAACCCCAAAGGTGCCCACATAGCGGAGGGCGTGTGCTCCCATTAAAGTCAGGAGCAGAGGCAGGGGTAGACCAGTGGCTGATATAAGGGCACTAGAGGGTGCAGTTGGAGGGCCTCCACGAACAGAGGGACAGCGAGGCCGGCCAGCAGCGGACGGAGCGTAGCCCACAAGAGTGGCGGGCCTTGCGGGCAGGCCTTAGCACAAGCAAAATAGCGGCCTGCTTCAAGGCTGCACAAGGCGGCCTTCACTGCATTATCGCATCCAGACAGACGGGGCCTGTCTCAGCAACGGGTGTCGGCTGCCGCGGCTGGGCGGTTAGCGGTGGGGCCCACGCGCGTAGGGATGGCCAAGGAGACGGAGAGTACACTAAGGGCCCAGGCAGAGTGCACAATGTACACCCAATGGTGTGAGAGAGATGCCGACATAGACGGGCGGCCCGTCTGAAGCTTGCCAGGACATCGCCACAAAACCTTAGCGAGGCTCGTCTGAAGCTTGCCAGGACATCGCCACAAAACCTTAGCAAGGCCGTTGAGCACGAGGGGCCACAGGTGAAGCGGTCAGACACGAGGAGTGGCCTGGTGGGTGATACGGACGGGAGAACTCACGCACACAGACACACCCACACTGAACTGCCACCAGAGCCCTTGGAAAGAGGCGTAGAGCCCCGGAGCCCCCTTTTCGACATCTCGACGGGACCGTCAGGGTTTTCCAGTACTGGGGGCCCGGTCGGTGAGGCCTGCGCTGGGTGCACAGACACGAGGTGGTGATGCAGGAAAACGCTTGAGGGACAGGTCCGGGCGGGGGACAGGCGACCTCACCTCGTTCCTTGGACAGCTGACCCCTTGGCGCCCCCTGCGTGCGAGAACCCTCAGAGAAATGCTCACCAAAACCCCTACAACAGTGGACAAAGGGGGTCTTGCTTCGCCGGCATCCCAACCCCCACCCTGAGCGGGAGCCAAAAGACACGCCTATCACCAGAGAGTTTCTGGAAATGCTTTTTAACATGCTCCGGGATGATTTTCAGACGCTAAAACAGGAGGTGGCAGGTGAAGTCAGAGAAATACACCGCGATGTTGACAAACTCGGTGAGCATGTAACTGCCATTTTGAATGGAGAGCAGTCCAAAAGCGAGGAAGTGGAGCTCCTACAGCAAGAAGTAATCCGCCTAAAGGATCAGCAGATGGATCTACAGGCGCATGCCGAGGATTTGGAGAATCGGTCACGACGCAATAACATCCGCGTCAGAGGGGTTCAGCTGCAAGAAGAGGGGGCAGACGTGGCCAGATACCTTCAGGGCCTCTTCAGAGAAATCCTAGGTGAACCCTCAGACTTTAAGGTCCGCATCGATCAAGCACATGGAGTGGGTGTTGGGAGTAGAGCGCCGGCTCCGCCACCTGCCATTCTTCCATTCCTGCTGGACTTCCCGTTGAAGGAACGTATACTACGGGAAGCAAGGCTGAAACAACCTCTCATGTCACCCCATAGCCCTATACCAAGATCTGGCCTCCATCACCCTACAGAAAAATAAGGCATTCAAGGAAGTGACATCTTACTTAAAAGACAAAAGAGTGCCGTATTCATAGGGACATCCTTTCCGCCTAATCTTTAAATGGAATGGCAAGATACGGCCGTTGCGCTCACTCCAACAAACTTGTGAACTGCTGGCCCTGGAACTCCACAGTCAGGCGTCCTCTCCTAACCCATCGCAGCAATCGACAGAGAGCGGATGGCAGTAAGTGGGACGTAGACGCTCACCCAAAGCCCAATCAAAGCCAGACCCAATAGCTATATCCCAGGAGAGGGCATTGGTCCAGGAAGCGGTTTTGCGGGACACCTCAACTCCTGAGGGAAACTAAAGAAGCATATGGGGATCTCATAGCACTGAAATATGGTGGACCGGGCGACCGGGGGGGAGGAGCCGGGGTCGACTGGGCTGCACGAGGACCCTACTCTCTTTTTCCCCATTTGCCGGCTTCTTTGGAAAGCGGGCTTTGGACAATGGTGGTTTGTTGGGATTGTTCTGTTGGGGTTAGGGTAGGGTTAAGGGGGGATATCGGCGGAGGAAGATTTGTGAGACTGGGGTGAAGGGACGGCTGGGGCTTGTGGAGGGGGAGGAAGGGGGGGGAGGGAGGGACGAGACCGCTGTGTTACCCAGGGGGGATCTCAAGAAGGGCAGGCAGAAGTGGCAGAATTCCACTGTCAATGCTGTATCATTTCATAATGACATTATGTCGAGACATTCTATAAAAATTGTCACTATTAATGTAAAGGGGCTAAATAACCCCATCAAATGAAGAGCCATTCTGTCATATTTAGAAAATTCAGGTGCCTCGATATGCCTCCTACAGGAAACACACCTGTTGTCTAGGGACTGGCATAGAATGAGTTCCCAGGCCTTTCCCCAGCAGTATTACTCCTCTATTATGGATAAGAAGGCAGGGGTAGCTATACTGGTTGCTAGACACTTCCATGGCATGGTGGGTGATAAGGTGGCAGAGATTAAAGGCAGACTACTGGCACACACGGTGAGGGTAGGTGGAACGACTATGTTTGTAGGGTCTCTCTAGGTCCCTAACTCGGGTCAGGAAACCTTTCTCAAGGGTGCATTGTCTGAACTTCTACAATCACAGGATAGGCCTGTTCCTCACACGTGCACCACACATGCGCCAGGTTAGATCATTTTAATGGCTCTTCGGAACTTAACACATTAGTAGATGAGGTGGACATTGTCCCAGCTGCGCTCTCTGACCATGATGCAGTGTCCGTGTCTCTCACAGTCCAGTGCACAAAAACATCTAGAGAGACGTGGCGATTGCGGGAATTCTTACTACACAGGAAGGGGGTGACGCAACAACTCCATAAATGCATTACGGATTATCTCCCAACAAATGACCAGCCCGACACACCTTTATCTGCACTGTGGGGAGCTCCTAAAGCGGTGGTGAGAGGGGAACTGATAGCGATCTCGGCAGTAGAAACCAAGGAGCGAAAAGAAAAAAAGGGAAGCACTTGCGGCCCACGTTCTGGAACTTGAAAGAGTGCATAGTCGCTCGGGTGCTCCCAGGATATGGCGGCAATTGAAGGCGGCCAGGGCACAGCTCGCAGGCCTGGACATTGACCGAGCTGAGAATGCGGCCCTGCGGCTCAAGCACACATATTATGTAGGAGGTGACAAAACAGGGCGTTTCCTCGCGAGCAAACTCAGAACTCACATTCAGCGCTCTAAAATCGCCGCCATCCGTGACGCTCGTAGAGAGAAGTTTGAGAACGATGATCAGATAGCGGAGGCATTTAGGGGTTTCTATGCCTCTCGCTATAGCACAGACCAGACTATTGACACAGATGGGGAGGCTTACCTCCGCCAGGCGGCAACCACAGCTCTTAATACATCTGGAGTAGCAGCTCTGGATGTGCCAATTAGGATCAAGGAGGTGATCGGAGGGTTCTCCCGCCTCAAGCCTCTAAAATCTCTGGGGCCTGACGGCTTCTCAGTGGGTTTCTATAAATCATTCTGCCTGCTTTTAGCACCAATTTTAACTCAACTCTTCAACTCCTTTCAGGGGCCAGACATGCTAGAGGCGGACATAGTTGTATTACCCAAGCCAGGGAAAGACGTCACTCAGTCTACCGCTTATAGACCTATCTCCCTACTTAATCTGGATCTAAAACTTGTTACGGGGGTCCTCGCAGCCAGACTAGGTCCACGGCTACCAGGCATCATAGAGCCAGATCAATCTGGTTTTATTCCGAACCAACAATGCTGCGATAACACTAAACGCCTCATGCACCTGATCGACAAAGCCCACTACAATGGGATGGATGCCATGCTATTGTCGATCGACACTGAAAAGGAGTTTGATAGGGTAGACTTGGGATTCCTAGACAAAACGCTGGCACACTTTGGCATCCGGGCACGCTTTAGGGCCTGGGCTGCGAGCTGCTACGATAAACTGAGGGTGTCTATATGGGTGAATGGTACAAACTCACGCCCATTTGACATTAGACGGGGCACGAGGCAGGGGTGCCCACTGTCGCCCCTCCTCTTTGCGCTATATATAAAACCTCTAGCCCAGAGGATCCGAGATAACCCTGACATAGTAGGTATTCCCTTTGAAGGGGAGCACCATACAATCAGTCTGTACGCAGACAACATCCTGGTAGCTTTAGATGCACCTAAGAGGTCAGTGCCGGCCTTCTTGCGAGAGTTGGAGGCCTTTGGGAAAGTGTCCGGCTTCACAACTAACATGGGAAATTAAATGCTCTTACCCCTCGGGTGCAACGACCCTATGCCACAAATCACACCTCCAGAATATGGGGACCTCCGATCGTACAATTCGATCCCATACCTGGGGATCACTTTAACCCCGACTACAGAGCAGACGGTCTCCCTGAATTACGCAAATCTCACCTCTCAAATACAATGAAATCTTGAGACGATGGCAGCAACAACCACTGTCGCTCTTTGGCCGCATAGCAGAGATAAAGATGTCCATCCTACCTAAAATACTGTATGTTTTTCAAACTATCCCAGTTGGGCCCCCATGGGAACACTCAGAAAACTGCAAGACGCCATACAACAATTTATTTGGGCTGGGAAGAGGCTGCGAATGCGCAGAGATCTATCTCTCCCCACCTCCAGACGAGGGAGGGCTAAGGATCCCTAACATCCTAAAGTACTTTCAGGGAGCCCAACTTCGGTACTTAGTGGAATGGAGCTGACCTGAATCGGAGAAGAGGTGGCTCTGCCAAGATAGAGCGATGGCGTAGACAGCCCTATGGCGGATACCCTTCCTGAGGCGAAATGACAGGCCGACATATCTCAACAAGTCCCCAATCACCCGCACAGTGATGAGGGTATGGGATGTGGTTGCGACTAAGTGGGGGATCACCTTGTTCCCCTCACTGCTTACACCATTGCTGGATAATCCGGAGTTTGAACCCGGGATGGATAGATGGGCATTTTCTCAGTGGCGCACCTCGGAGTGCAAATCAGCTGGCCATTTATTCGACCTAGATGGGTTTATTAAATTCTCAGGTCTCTCACAGCTCCACGATCTACCCAACCTGAAAAGATACCAGTACTTTCAGCTTAGGCACTGGTTGATGCACCCGGAGATACGCCCACTAGTGGGAAGAAAACTGACGAGTTACGAGAAATGGCTTGTTACCAAAGAGACAGACCGAAAACTGATCACCGAGCTTTACCGGATGCTCTGTTCACCGACCCTCAAGCAGCGCTCAGCAGGTCAGAAACGCTGGGAGGGAGAGCTGGGGAGAGCTCTTTCTGATCAGGAGTGGCAGGCCATATACTACAGAGCAAATCACACCGCTAGGAACACTACGAGCAGAGAAGCTGCGGTCAAAGTAGCAACTTGTTGGTACCTAACACCGGTCCGCTTAAACAGGGGTAACCCCAACCGCAGTTCGACTTGCTAGAGGGGGTGTGACGAGGAGGGCACACTGACCAATCTGTTGTGGGAGTGCCGAGAAGTGACGGGATATTGGACGGAGGTGCTTAACGACATTGACAAACAATTTGACACTGAAATTCCTCGTTTTCCAGCTTACACACTCTTGGGGCTGCCCAATGCACTTACATTTCCTTTGAAATCAGTTAGGGGAAAACATATTGGTTTTGGCAATGGCGGCAGCTGTTCAACATATCCTATCGCTCTGGGGCACACAGACTCACCCTTCGCACACGGGGTGGCTTCATAAGTTGTGGTACTGTGGTACATAGTGGGTATGGAGCTTATTCAGGCAACTCTCACCCAAACCGTGTCCTCTTTTAATACAATATGGCACCCGTTACTTGCTCTACTGGCGCTGGAATTTAATGAAGTCACATGCCCGAAATATTTCCGCTTCCTGAGACTTACAGACTCTTCGCCACCAGCGGACACTACTGCAGAATAGATATACCTTCGCTGTTATAGGTGCCAACCGCATTCGAAATAACCATGACACACCGGTTCCGGGAGGGGGTGGGTTGGGGGGTATGGGATTTGGGGTTTTATTCTTCTGTTAAAATGAGTTTGCTTTGTGTGTACCTAGCAGGGGCCTTTGGACAATCGCCTCACAGACGAACTCTAGCGTTGAATTGCGAAGATGTTGGGGGGTTGGGCTGGTGTTGGTGAGGGTCCTGCTTACCCAAACAAGAATATATGGGGTTTGTATTGTGTATCCTTTATTGCCTGAAACTCAATAAAACAAAGTTAACAAAAAAAAAAGATATATCCCTGATAGCCCGTGATTAGCCCCGTCGCTCCAAGGCACTAGAACAAGGAACTACGAAGGAACCCATCGCATGTACACTTACCCGCGTCAAGGTTGGGTGGGCACCGCTTCTGTGCGAGGTCGTAACCGCTGAAACAGCTGAGGACTCCATTCGCTCCGATATCCAGGCATTACACACCACTGGAGGCGGATCGCAGGAGATCAATGCTGCAGGGACCCGGGCTTTGGAGGTGAAGTCCTGCCATCTGCCCATGCTCTTGATCATGGGCCCCCGGGAGATCATTGTTGCAGGGACTGCGACTGTCGACTGTGAAGGTATTGACCCTCACTTCCCCGTTCCCTCTCTTGCGAGCTCCCGGGTGGCAAAATACACGGCTTGAAGCTCCCGTCCGGTAGATCAGCTCGGAGGTCTTCCAAGGCGTTTCCTATTTGCCCGCATCTTCGCAGTGTTTGAAGGCAGGTTGCTGGTCCCCCTGGAGGCTGCGCCGATAGGTCGCAGAGGATTTAATGTGAGTCTGTTTTAAAAACAGATTTAAAAACAGACGCGCTCATGGACATCGGTCTCACGCTGCAGAGCACCGGATACAGCTGTGTGTGCTGAGGAGCTAGACACTGGTTGACTGGGCGGCTCCCTCATTTTTGCACATATGGGTGGACATTTTGCTCATTTGTTCACTCGTTGCTCAGTGACACTTGCTCAGTCTCTGTCTCCTTTTATGACCCAGTGGGCACTGCAGGGTCCCCATTTTGGGGTGTGTGCTCTGGAAGCATCCTCAGTTCAACTTCCTCAAAATGGCAGTCTTAACAATTAAATTAAGAAAGGACTACTAACCCCACACCAATGCAGAGAAAAAGACATAGGACTTCCTTACAAGGCACATCTCAAAAACTGAAATGAAGGACCAACCACTGCCCTTTGCTCCATAGAAAGGGACAGAGGACTACATCCCAGAGAGGTTAGTTACCTCTCTGGGATGTAGTCCTCTGTCCCTTTCTGTGGAGCCTGATAAAAAAGAAGTCATCTTGGAATGGCTTCCTCTTCAGCTAATTAACCCATGTTTTTTTCTCTTCTCTTTCTCTCTCTCTCTCACCCCCAATCTCCCTAGACTCCCTCTACAGTCTCCCTCCACCAATTTAGCCTTCCCCGAAGCCCACAATTTCTGACCCCATAACTATCCCTTACCAACCTTTTCTCTCTACCCACTAGGATTACTATTTGCCTATTCAAGAACCACCTGTTAAACAAAAATACCCTCACCTCCGTACACCCATTCGTGGTGGGCCCTCGTCGCTAGGACACACTATCACAATGAGGAACAGTCCCGACCTCTCAGGATACAATGCCCTCACTATCAACTACCCGCCTAACCTCTCCAAAAATGCAGCCAAAAAACACAAACATCGCATACTCAAAGACTGACCCGATACATTATTCTTAGACATCTACTTCTGTACAAACAAGGGTAATATAGTTAATGACCTCATCTTATATACCAGAAAACGAGCATGCTGGTGGATTGCGATATATTCCATGCTTCGTATATCAGGCACTAGAAAAATACCTCATGGTCTCAAATTAACAACATCGCCTTCGCTCACCTTCAACGGTAATGCCACTATTACCCTCTGCAACAATGGTATCATCCTTACCAAGCTTCTAATGCAAATCTAACCATGATGGCCAACATATTCCCTACACTCAAGAAGCCGATCTTGGTTAAATCCAATGACCCCTATCTACAACCTATCATCACTCTGGACCTAACCAGTCCTCCCCTTCCACATCCGGGCGGTCCACACTCGCCCGAAATCATCCCTGCCTTTAGATGATCTCGGAACCTCTCTACCCCATGTCAGACTGACCCAACAAACTGGACCTCCGACTCATAGGCCGGGCGAGCCTACTGGTTCCCTCCTCTCAGCTTTCTCCAGTCCGATACAGGTTGACTCTCGAGCGATGAGTCCCCCTTTCACCCTATCACCATCGCACTCACCGAAAGTTCACCCGTCACGCATCCCTCCTTTTAAGCCACCTGCTGGGTCGGAGTCTTGGCAATTGCCCTGCACGGACCGTGCTCCGCCAAACCAACTCAATCCTTACTTGACCATCCCTGACTCACAGGGGAATGGCCCTCCCACCCTCCTACTCTTACCAACCCCTGTATGCTTACATATTGGAACACCGCAAGTCCGTGCTGACCAACTCCCCTCTCTGAAACCTCAAAATACTGCCTTAGACCTCTCTGGTACACATCAAGACCCTTCCTCTCGGCCAGAACACCCCACTCAACATTTACCCCTCACACAGTATTCAGACCTGGTGGCGCTCCTGTACTATTTATCTCTCCAGTTGCACCTTCTCACCGTCGAACTTCATGATTGGAAAACCTTCTCAATTGAACACCTCCCCCTGACCCGTTCCCTCCTCTCCAGTGCAAAGTTGCCCAGAGCACCTGCTAGTGACAGAACTCACTTTGGTCAGCCTCCCTCCAAAACCATACCCCTACCTAACGCTCCCTCCCGCCCCAGAAGAGCCGAGGCCTATCTCGCGTCTAACGATATCAATGACTTACTCATTTCTTACTCGCTTACCTTAGACACCAACAAGATTACGGAGGGTCAAATTCAAACTATTCACGCTAACCCGTACAGAGAACCCCCTCACAACCCTAGAGGCTTAAATATAGACAACCTTATGAGAGTGAACATCATACAGTCTCCTCTCCCTCATACACTGGTCCAACTTAAATGCAACTGCAGGTCAGCCAGCAAACACGCCTCTGACATATTCAACCTCATCCAACACAATGAGACAGACATCATCATCCTCACTGAAACTTGGCTCAATCCCGCTTCCACTCCCTTCCTAGACCTCTTAGTGCCTCATACCCATGACATAATCTGTCTAGATAGAGCTTTGAAGACGGGTCGTCACCAACTTGTATACATCGGAGCTCACTATCGGTCTCCCACTCAGAGTCCTCTACCCCATCGTCATGCGAATACCTTTGTCTCAATATCTTTAGTCACAACCTTCCGGTTTGCAAACTACACAGATTTTACCAGCCACCTGGGGACAACCTCCCCTTCTTCGAGCAATTAATGGAAATCATCTCTGGCAATGTTGATTCCGCTATGGCCCAAATCTTCCTTGGTGATTTTAACCTGCACTGGTCCAACCTCAATGACCATGCTGTTACACGCCTCAAATCATTCTTAAATGATCATGAACTGATCCAACACTGTGACCAGCCAACCCATAATAAAGGAGAAATTCTGGACCTCATCATCTCCAATGGTCACACCATCACACTGGACACCATTTCCCCGTGCGATTGGTCCGATCATCTCAGCATCTTGTTTTTTATCAACTTGGAAGTCTCTCTGGGGAAGGCTCAACCAGCAAAATCGAAGATTTGGAAAAGGGACCTCAGAAATATCAATACAGCCGATCTAGCAACCCACTGTATATCTGCCCTCTCTCCACAAGCTGACATGACCGAGGTACATGCACTCACCAACTTCTACAACTCTACTATTACAAGCATCATGGATTCCATTGCTCCACTCCAACAAAAAAATTACTCAATTATAACTTCCAAACCATGGTTCAACGACAACTTAAACACGGAGTGCCGCCACTTCAGGGCAGTTAAAAATGTTCCTGGAAATCGAATCCATCCTCGGACCAACTAATAATCCTTAGAACAATTAGGAGCTCCTATAACAAACAAATCAAGATTGCTAAGGCTGACTACTTCAGATCCCAACTTAATCAAGCCGCTAATCGCCCCAAGAAACTTTTTGAGATGGTGAAACAACAATCGTTGGAAACACCAAACCGCTCTGTCTCTGAGGTCAACCTACCTTCATGCGAGAATCTGGCCGCCTTCTTTACTGAGAAATCCAGACTCATCAATATTGATCCTGAATACAGGAAGGCGCTCTTGCTAGCCGGTGGGTCTGCGCCCCCCTCGACCTTATCAGAGAAGTTCGAACCGACCAGCCTGAGCACAAAGAACAATGCCTCATGGGGCACCTTCACTCCCCTCAGTGAAAAAGACACCAACAAGATTTGTCAGAGTATCAAACCATCTAATCATTTTAGCGACCCGTTACCACCGTATATCTTCAAAGAACTGAAGGAGGTTGTCACCCCCATCTGGACCAAGATTGTCAATTTGTCTCTCTCACAAGGTACGATCCCAGATTGTCTAAAAGCTGCTCAGGTAACACCTATACTAAAATAGCCTAAAGCTGAAAGTACGGACCGTAACAACTTCCGTCCTATCTCTAACATCCCCACCCTTGCCAAACTCCTAGAAAAATGCGTCCAATCTCAACTCTGTGCCCACATCGAGAATTTCCATCTCCTGGACCAACACCAATCTGGTTTCCAGAGTGGGCACAGCACCAAATCAGCTCTCACGCACGTTATGGTTGACATTTTTAAAATGCTCGACAAAAATGAATCCTGCCTCCTTATCCTCCTGGATCTTTCCTCAGCGTTTGACACTGTTAATCATGACAACCTCCTATCCATTTTGAAGCACAGGATGGGCCTTTCTGGTTCGGTGCTGCAATGGTTCTCGCCCTTCCTCCACCACAGATCCCAAAGAGTTAAGGCGAACCACTCTCTCTCCCAGCCATCACTAGTATCCATGGGGGTCCCCCAAGGGTCCGCCCTATCCCCTATACTTTTCAATGTATTCTTGGAACCTTTAGCTAATGCTCTAAATTCCGCTGACATTCTCTTCCATATGTATGCGGATGATACGCAACTCTATCTGAAAATCTCCTCCCCGAATAACCTCAAAGCACTCAACTCTACCCTAATAAATACTCAAAACTGATTAACTGAGAACCACCTTCTGCTCAACACCTCCAAAACAGAATTCTTTCTCATTTCTCCCCAGAATCACATCCTCAAGATAGGCCTTTGGATGAACCACCTCACTGCCTTCAACTGCTCTCCCCTCATTGTTAACTCAGCCAAATCTCTCGGACTCTCCCTAGACAAGCATCTGAACATGAAAACTTATATCAGCAATGTGTGTAAGTGAGTGAATCACCTTATGAGGATACTCAAGAATCTCAAACCTTTCCTCCCACAAGCTGACTTCAAGCAAGTGGTCCAAGCGCTTGTTTTGCAGAGGCTAGACTATGGCAGTGCTACACTCTGTGGCCTCCCAAAATATACAATGGCCCCACTAAGGGCTTCACTTAATGCAGCGACCAGACTGGTTACAGGGACCAAAAGAAACAATCACATCTCCCCAGTCTTAAAATCCCTAAATTGGTTGCCCTAAGAAGCAAGAATTCAGCTAAAGATTGCCTGTCTATCTCACAAAGCCCTCCATTTCAAACCCCCCAGTTATCTAGCGTTAAAAGCTAGAATTATCCGGAGGGGGCAGACCTTCTCGTTGTGCTAAATCTCTCCTCCTGAAGCCTGAGATCTTCTGCAAAAAGAGAACGTGTCACTGAGCTTTCTCCGGCCCTGCGCCACAGATCTGGAACTCTCTCCCACCGGAAATACGTAGAATCTCCTCCAAGGTTGCCTTCAAATTGGAAGTAAAAAAATTCCTCATGAACAAGTTCCTACCTTAAAAGGGTCTCAGATCCTCTGCTATAATGCTTTGGACCTACACCGTAAGTCCTGCGTTTGGTGTTATTCTGCTTTACTAGTCACTTTCTCCTCTCCCAGTTCGCTATGTTCCAGTTTTTATCTTACCCTTTATTGTCCCTTTCGATTGTAACCTTTTGTTTGATATGCATATGTGATTTGTTTAGGTTTGTACCCCTTCTGACGATTGTACTGGTACTATTACCTTCCTTTCCCTCAAATTGTAAAGCGCTCTGATATCCTTCGGGATCATGTTCGCGATATATGAAACTTTATAAATAAGTAAATAAATACATATATATATATTAAACCAAGTAAATATACTGTTACTATGTATTTTTATTTACACCACATGTAACTTGTGAAGTTTCTGCTGCTAGCCAGATGCAGAGGTATCAGAGTGCCCCACAAGTATGGCACCCGATCCAGCTACAAGACGGACACATGACCCAGTCAGTCAAATATCTTTATTCGGTTTATGAGCAAACCATAAAAGCAAGAAAAAAACAGTATATATAAACAGTTGTAAGTACCTAATCCGTTCAACACAATCAAGACTCATAAATATATATAAAATTGACCAATAAAACCAGTAAAAACAATTTCATTTTAGACAAAATGTTAAAAAGGGAATGTACATGATATAGTGTTTAAGTTAATTTTCTTAAGATTCTTACAGCTGCTGATAAAAAATTAGCAATGTTAAAAGTTTCCCAGACATCAGTCAACATTTGCAAATGGAGAAGGGCTGGTCTCACTTGCACAAAGCCCTTGTTACTTAGAATTGGGAGAATAAAACGTTTCCTAATGACAATAAGGTGTTCACAGAAAAAGAGGAAATGTATAGTGTCTTGTTGCAAAATAATTATCGCAAGTTCAAGGGCCAAGGTCGTCTGCCCTCTTCCAACCTTTCTGTTCACCAAGAAGAAAATGGAATTGGTTAAATCTGAATCTAGTCAATAAGAAACGATGGTTATTGTTTGTTACATAGCCTAGATACGGTTCCATGGATAGTGTTGTTTTGCATAGCTGGTGGGCCCTTACTGTCACCTTTACCAGCTCTCTCTGTTCCCTATCCATGGTGGCTATGTGCAAGTACATTTCCTTAGACCATTTTATATCTCCCTTCACTAGGGTTTCTGGGGAGTGATATAGTTCTGGTCGACCCAGTTTGCCTGCAAGCTTCTGAATGTATTTGAGCCAGGGTATACTCAGCCCGCAGTCGAGTGACACACAGTCTTTCAGAATGGTGTGGTTAAGCACTAAGTCAGGGTTTAACCAGGTGGCTATCCATTTCAATAGAGGTGCCATAGCAATAGCATCTTCAACAAAGCCAATTCCAAGCTCCTGATGGACAATGTAATTAGCTGTTGTCTTAGGGACAGATAAAAGGTTCTTTAAAAACCTTTCTTCAACCGTCTGTATGTTCTTAGTGTTTTTTATGCCCCACAACTCGGCCCCATACATAGCTAGTGAAATGCACTTGGCTCTGTATATTTGAATAAGGGCCTTCATTGGTCTAGCTCCTAACTTTCTGGCAAAACCCAGTACAGCCAGGATAGCCCTTATCAATACGATTTTTTTCGCTGTGATTTGGGTTACCCTGGATCCTTCGTCGTCAAATAGTACACCCAAATAAGGGAATGACGTCACCCTGGTTAATATGTGTCCCTCGCAATAAAACGTTTTAACCTTTGGGGATTTCTGTCCAATAGCCATTATGTGCGATTTTGAGAAATTTACACTCAGATCTAATGATTTCATAAAGACAGAGAAAGAGTCTAACATTAACTGAAGTCCCACTGCCGTCCTTGCTAAGAGGGCGGCATCATCCGCATATAAAAGTGCGGGAATCAGGCGTTTCCCTGCACGAGGAATATCTTTACAGGAGGCAATTAGGGCGGTATCTAGGTTA
This sequence comes from Lissotriton helveticus, assembly GCF_964261635.1. Classification (NCBI taxonomy): domain Eukaryota; kingdom Metazoa; phylum Chordata; class Amphibia; order Caudata; family Salamandridae; genus Lissotriton; species Lissotriton helveticus. The sequence continues at coordinate 690,363,703 of NC_136070.1, read as the reverse complement.
TTGATATATAATGTAAAGAGCAGGGGCGCCAAGATACACCCCTGCCTAACTCCATTAGATATGGGTATGTCTTCCGTACAATTATCCTGTTGATCATACCTCACCGTTGCAGATAAATCCCTGTGCAGGTCAGCTAGGAAATAGACAATGTTTTTGTCTACTCCAAAGGTTAGGAGCATGGACCACAGCTTCCACCTATTTACTCGGTCGAAGGCCGAGGACAGGTCCATAAAGGCTACTAATAGTGGACCTTTCTTTGCCACCGTATATTTACCTATTAGTAGTTGCAAATTTAAACATTGGTCCGTGGTGCCCATCCCTTTTCTGAAGCCGTACTGGGCCACCGAAAGCGTTCCAGATTCCTCCAGCCAACCAGTCAGTTGGCCAAGGACCACCCTACCAAGCACTTTCACCGAGGAATCGATTAGGGATATCGGGCGGTAACAGCTCGGGTCACTTCTATTTCCCTTCTTATATATGGGTATAATGACAGATCTTGCCCATGTAGAGGGCAAGCCCAATTGACAGGCATTTACAAAGACATTATATAAAATCTTCGACCAGGTTTTTACATCAGATTTAAAAAGGTCTGCCGGGACTCCATCCGGCCCTGGGGGCCTTGTTACTCGTCATTTGCATAATGGCCTGTGTTACCTCTAACTCTGTAAAGGACAAAGAATATTTCTCCATGTTTAAGACTGGGCCTTCCAGCATCCCATTTCCATCATAAACTTGTTTGAAATGACTGTGCCATTCTTTTTCCTGGATAAAGCAATCAAGCTCACTATTGCTTTTATCCTGGAAAAAGGGCTTATTCACCACAGTCCAGAATTTGGCACTGTTTTTGATTACGTCAATTGATAAAAGCTCGTTCCAAGCTTCCTCCCTAATTTAATTTCTTCGCTTTATTTGTACCTTTTTATAAGTGTTCCTAAGGGCAGCAATTTCCGCTTTATCAGGTGGAACGGCTTTCAATGCTACCATCAACTTCCGATGGGCTATTAAACAGTTGTGATCAAACCACTTTTCCCCGTTCCTGGGTTGCCCCTTAACTGTTTTTTTGAGGTCACTATCAACCTGGGGTGCATATTCTGCCTTAGGCTAATAGGACCTCGTCCCCTATGACACCATCTTTCAAACAGGTGGTCATATCTTCCTCAACCTTTCCCATCAACTTTTCCCTGAAATCTATCGGCACCACTCGGCACCATTTCAGGCGTCGAGCTTGATCGATAGGTCTTATATCATGGATTCCAGCTGTCTGGTTGGATTTAACTTTTTTCTTTAGGTCGTCTGTCAGAGACACCCTGACAGGGTTATGATCTCCATAGGTAGACCAACTCACATTATACTGGCTGACCCTACTTGCTATATTTACACTCACAAAAATATAATCAATTGTTGACCCGGAACCTCTTCCTTTATAAGTTGGGATGTCTCCTGTAGACTTGGTAGGATATATCAAATTATTACTTGCCACCAAGTCTTCCAAGTACAATCCCTGCGGGGTGTGTTCAAAATGAATATGATCTTGGTTCGCTGGACCTAGACTATCCCGTACAAAACAGTTACCATTACAACGGTGAACATTAAAATCTCCAAGCACAATAACCGAATAACAATTGGTACTGTTAACATTATACAGCTCCAAAAAATCGTATAGACTGACTAAGTGTTCATTTAAAATAATCTTTTCAAAGGAGTTATAAAAGTTGACAATAAGCCAATTCCCAGAGGATTTAGTAAGAATTTCCACAGCTAGGCAGTGCGGTGTGCCTGTCTCCACTTTAGTATAAGTCCCCTCAAGTTTAAGTGAAATAAGGGTTAGGAGACCCCCCTTCGCCCTCCCCATAGGGGAGGCAACTGCTGCCGACCAGAAAGCCACATACCCATCCAAGAAAAAGGTATTCCTTGTGTCCTAAGTTTCCTGGAGCCCAATGATGTCACAGTCAGTCAAACAATCCCTCCACTTTACATCATTTGCTTTGCTCTTCAACCCGGCGATGTTCCAGCTGAGGACCCTAGTTCCTGGACGTGGGGCCCTCTCTACCACCATACCATCAAAACAACCAGCTTGACCGTCCCCTACAGTGGACATAACATTGAGGTTTCCACCCCCACAAATGCTCGCTGTAATTCCATTTAACCCACATTCCTCCTCCACAGCCAATGGAGAAGCTAAAACAACAGGTGTGGAATGGTCCCGGCTGTGTTCAAATCAATCATTTGAATCTAGATCACTCAGGGGTTGGTATCGCTTGAATGTGGCAACCCCCCGCTGGTAAACCCTTCAGTGCCAATTCCTCTGCCCCTACATAAATCGTTAACGGGCTGCTGAGTTAAATGTCTATAAAAGTACCCCAGTGAGTGAAGTGTAATGCCCTGATCGGACTGTGGCAGCGAGGAAGCTCTTAGCAAAGCATTATTGACAAGGAGTGGATTACTGAAGTTTATAATGACACAATCGCCACTGATGTTTTTTTGGGATCGTCCTATCCATGCGACTCTCCTGGTGGTTAATATCTCATGTGATAAAGCTACTGGAAACCCACACTCTGTTTAGCCACGTTACAGTTTTATTCTTCAGAGATTCGTGGGATTCTTGCTTATTTAGATGACCAGCCTCTATAAAGGGTGGTACATTTGTCAACACTGCGACAAACGGGGCACATTCAGGAGGTAAGTCTGGCTGTGCACTAACAGTGCAACCAGTCTTTACTCCTGCCGGCCCTCTTTTACTCCCTAGACATGTTGCTGGTGGTGTATTTTTGCATGCAGTTTCCAGGGATACAGGGACTGCTTTTTCTACTGTACAGGATCCCTCATTTGTGGTCTTTGTTGTCTCTTTAATAACCCTAAGGTCCTTTTCAACAGTTTCGTCAGCTATATCAATAGGGGGTCCCAGGAGGCTGCCTAATCTCACAATTTCTGCAGACAGAGTGACAATTTTGGCCATTAAAGGTTTAATTAGCTCAGTGATTTTCGCCTCCATAATGCCAATCAGGCAGTCTAATTGCTCTGTATCTAATTTTATCATGGCATTATTAGTTGCTACCTCGTTTAGATTTTCCACACTAACGAGTGGCGGGTCAGCTCTTTTATTGATGGTTCGGCCCCCCCCGTTTAATTTGCGTGTGCTTGCGGGACCTCAACACTCTCTGTGTTACCGGTGCCGTGGAGCGCTCGGCTGGAACATCATTTGATTCACCCGTGTTGACCACAATCTGCGATAAATCTGTGAGTGGGAGAGCAGGATCTGCCATATTTACTGAATCATTTTGGGCAGCGTCACTACTATCACCCTGAGTTGAGAGAGACAACGCCGTGGGCGAAATAGGCAATGTAAGAGGACTGTTTCCCTGGCCTAGTGATTTTTGTCTTTCACTGTTTATTTTAGTCACAACTTTCACTAAATAATTATCTAGTGTCGCTACTGCAGGAGGTGTTTTGCCTATTGCGGATTTCTTCATTTTTAGAAGTTGGAAAAAGGCCTTTAGGGGGATCTGATGTAGGACAGAGGTAGAGGAGATTGGTGCACAATACAATAATTTGAAGTATTTCCACTCCTTATCCCAAGTGACCCACACAAATACTCTATTAGAGATGAAAATCTCACTCACACCGTAATGACAAAGGTCAGCTACGCAGTACAGGAACCGAGGTCCGTGGCCCAGCCCGGCCTCTTTAGGCCTCTGAGGGCCACAGAGGGCCCGCCCTTTGCCCGGGCTTAGCCCGCGCAAGTCCCGCGACGCGGAGGGATCGTCTGCCCTTTAGTAGCGCCTCCGGGCGGGCTGATGCCGGGAACCCGGAAGTGCCGCAAGGCTCGCTGGGAGCTGTAGTCTCGGCTGCAAGGTGGTGTTCAGCAGCGGCGTGGAGACTGACAGCGTTTGCACCCCAGGAGCGAGTATCCAGGTCGACAGGGCACCAGGTAGGTCCACAGCCTCTAGATGCCTCGAAATGCCCCCCGCTCCACCGAGGGAGCGTCTGCCCTTTAGTAGCGCCTCCGGGCGCGCTGATGCCAGGAACCCGAAAGTGCCGCAAGGCTCGCTGGGAGCTGTAGTCTCGGCCGCAAGGTGGTGTTCAGCAGCGGCGTGGAGACTGACAGCGTTTGCACCCCAGGAGCGAGTATCCAGGTCGACAGAGCACCAGGTAAGTCCACAGCCTCTAGATGCCTCGAAATGCCCCCCGCTCCACCAAGGGAGCGTCTGCCCTTTAGTAGCGCCTCCGGGCGCGCTGATGCCGGGAACCCGGAAGTGCCGCAAGGCTCGCTGGGAGCTGTAGTCTCGGCCGCAAGGTGGTGTTCAGCAGCGGCGTGGAGACTGACAGCGTTTGCACCCCAGGAGCGAGCATCCAGGTCGGCAGGGCACCAGGTAGGTCCACAGCCTCTAGATGCCTCGAAATGCACATGACCCTTTCAGTCTCCTATTCTTTCCCCGATGAAATTCCTCAATGCATCCCGTGTTATTATTATTATTCTGAGTTCAATATATAGCTTTAGCTAGACCTCTAAGATATCCAAGCACTTCACATGTTTTTGAGTTTTGAGTTTTTTAAGGCGCTAGCTAGACCCGAAGGCATCAGAGCGCCGCACATGCCACGAGACAAAGTCCACAAGAGGCATACGAGGGGACTCACAAGAGTCACAGTCGAACAAAACAGCTCAAAGTTTATTCTCTTTCCTTTTGTTGTATCTCCCACTGTTTCTTTTTTTCTCACATCACTCATGACATATTCCATGACATCATTTATGACACCACTGATGACATATCAAATTGCATCAGTGCTGACATCACTGATGACAAAGGGGTTGCCAGTACTGTGCAATTATTTATGTTTGTTTAACCAAGTGTTGAGCGAAAACATTAACTCAACCCAGAGACCACCAATTCAGTCTTGAATCTTTGTAAAAATAAATTTATTTGTGAACGAAAGATATAACCAATCAAATTGAACAAAAAAGTCATTTCAAAAAAGAGTGTTCGCAAATTGCTCAACATGTAAACAACACTCTTTTATAGGTGCATTTCTAAATAGTAACAAAAGCCAAAGACAACAGGGTAAGAACCCACAACACAGTTCACCAATACAACATCAATGACACATTTAGACAACCATTAGACAATAGACAACATATAAAGGTAATGGGGCTAACTAAAGCCACTCTTTAGATACTACCTATACAGGGTAGGGCCTATTGCAGAATTTCTGCTCAAATTGTAAGACAAGGCCTATACATCTAAATGAAAACGTGCCAAATTAAACATCTCTTTTTGTTTATATGACCACACACTGTATTTATATTTTCGATATTTTCTAATAAAGGTTGGTCGCAAAAACAGAATATATCAAAATTAATGAGGAGAGGGGGTCAATTAATGAAGAGAAGGGGTCGACGCAATTCGAATCTCTACTTAAGTTGAGAGATTCTCTTCAGGACCGACAGACATGATCTGAAAAACATAAATAAACATACACTCAGTCAAAACCACACATGAGAGACCTTCAACTCGCATACCGATCAGCGCAATTCGTGTCATACCTGTGTGTGCTTGAGGCAAATGTTCAAACCTAAAATCAGAAAGGGAAAAGCCATTCTTGGTGATTGCAATACTTATTAAAGGAGGGGTTCAGGCAATGGGAGCACAACGTTGGCGGCGTTTAAGCAACTTACATTGTTGGTGTTTTGCGGTAATCCAAAAATACGTTTGACGGACCAATGGGGAGTTTCACCCGTCTTGGCAGTTTACTTGGATGGCAACACCTAGAAGTAACAAACGAGTTTGTGAATGACAGGGCGTGTGGGTCGCCAGACCAATAATTGACGTTTCAACACTCAGAAAGGTCCAATGTACTTGTTGTGATTTAGGAGAATTTGTAAAAAAAAGGGGGATGGTTAGTCAGGGAATTGCCACCGGCGACACTCGTGTGGGTGGGTGAGTAAAACAACTTGGTGCGGGAAGTCATGTCGGCGAACCGTCAAGATTTCAACTAAATTAGCGGAGGTTCAGCCCGTGCGGGAGAAAATCGTCTGACCACGCATTAAATGGGACGCGGCTGCATTTACCTTTTAATTGTTGCGCTGTCCTGTTTTGATCGGTGCTCACTCACACGGAAGGCGCCATCTAGTTTGGCTTGTTCAGTTCCGTGTTAGTCCGGAAGTTAATTTGAAGCCCGCAGAGTCTTCATGGGAAATGTAGTCCCTGAAACGTTTTTTTATCCATTTGAAGCGAAAATTATATCCCGGCTGTGTATTTAAGGATTGCAAATGACCACATATTGGTGTGCGCTACAGGAGCCTGAATGTTAGGTGTAGGTAATCTAATTGTCATTGTGGGCTCAATGACATATCATGGGAGTAGTAGCTCTGAGACGAACTCGACAGGAGATTTTTTGGAAAAAATTGCGGGTTCTCTCTTCTTCTCAAATGGAGATGGCATGTGCCCCTCCTTACAGATGGTACAGTTCAGACATCTCGTTCAGGCCTGTGATAGTAGTGTTGAACTTAAGGATAAGCATTGCTTCTCTCTGTCTTAGCTTGGCCTCTAGATCACCACCTCGTGGATCTGGTTCTACTTTGGATATGATTGTCCATTTGAAATCCCCGTCTCCATGGGATTCATCAATCCAGTGCTGGACTAGTGGAGCTGTTAGTACTTTCATTTTTATGCGAGATTTATGTTGTGACATTCTTTGTCTCGCCTCTTGATTCGTCTTTCCAATATATACCTTGTTGCAAGTGCAGATGATGGCATACACTATATTCCGCGTTTTACAATTAGTAAACTGGTCGTGTTTCCATGACACGCCATCATGTTGGAACAGGTCGCCTTCGATGGTTGAATTGCAACATAAACATGTGCCACATTTGTGATGGCCTGTGATTGGAGGTAGGCTGACATAGTCTCGTAGAGTCATTGTCTTGGGTTTAGGTACAGCTGCTCTCACGATCTGGTTAGCTATACTTGTATCTTTTTTGAAAGCGAAGAGTGGTAATTCATTTAGCTGTTTGTCAATTTCTTTGACTAAATGCCAGTTTTGATGGATTATCTTTTTCAAAAAGTTAGATGCAGGACAAAAGGTTGACACACAAACCGTCCGGTTTAATTGCTTCTTCTCTTTCTTTTGCAAAAGTTCTTCACGTGGTGTCCACCACGCTCGTTTTATTGCGTGTTTCAGCAGTTTGGCCGGATAGCCACGATCTAATAGTCTCTCTTTCAGGGTGTTAGCATGTTCCAAATATTCATCTTTGAATGTGCAATTTCTCCGGATGCGGAGAAATTGCCCTATTGGTAGATTTTGTTTTAGGTTTCTCGGATGGTTGCTGGTATAGTCCAAAGCCTTATTTCGGTCTGATTTCTTGCGATATAAGGTTGTTACTAATTGACCGTTTGAGCAATAGATTTCGACATCTAGAAAGGAAAAAATAACAAATAAATTTATTTTTACAAAGATTCAAGACTGAATTGGTGGTCTCTGGGTTGAGTTAATGTTTTCGCTCAACACTTGGTTAAACAAACATAAATAATTGCACAGTACTGGCAACCCCTTTGTTCATTCAGTATCTGGCACAGCCTTACTGTGCGTTTGCCAAAACCCTCTTTGTTATATAGACATCACTGATGACATCATCCAATAAGTGTGTTAGTTTGCATTATATTTTCGATAGTGGCTGGTACCTACCATAATACTTTTTTACCTAATTTTGTACAGCCTGTGCCCAGCTAACGGGTGTAACTGTTTACAAAAAGCATGTGCTTCTAATGCATCATAGGTGTTTGAGGTTTTGAACATGCTATAAATCTTTGTTTTGGAGAGTAACTTTGTGTGCAGGTGACAGCTGATGACTTGTGTCCAGTATGTTCGACACAAGTTTTTAGGTACTTCAGAAAAATATTCCAACCAAGCAAAGATTCTATGTACTACATACTAAGTATTGTAAGCAACTTTGAATTATTAGACTGAATTGTCTTTTCATGACAATATCTACATGACCTAGAAGACTTCTTGTTTGATTGTATACTTGTGTGGCTTTATAACGACTTAATGCTGTATTGTTCAACTATGTGAAGAAGGGAAGAAGCACCGTCGCTCTTTGCGTTCTTCACATTTGTCGGCCGACGCGACACAGGATGTGGGTGGTAGTTGACCGGCTCTGCCAGCAGAGCCTGTTGGCTCGACCCGAGCCTCCCTCCCTTTCCTGGAGCCGGGGTGACCCCTGCCCAACTTTGTAGCTTTTACGAAGCTCTTCATTCTATTTTTGGGCAGCCCGATTCGGCTGGGGGCTCTAAGCCTTCGATGCTGGCGGCTTGGGCGCCGGCATTGCAGGGCCCGCTGGGTTCCAGGTCTGGATCCGGATCGGCGCCAGTCGACCTCGTGACACCTCCTCCGACGCCGAATGCACTGGCGACACCTCTGCCACCTCTGATGTCGGTTGTGTCCCCAGCAGACGTCGACCCTGGCCTCCTCCTCAATGTGGACACGGAGGAGGACAGATGTCAGGACTGGCACCACCAGGTACTTTTGTACTCCTGCTCTCCCCTGGTGTTCCTTATCGCCCTGAGTGGCTACCAGAGGAGGGTAAGGAGGACTGGGAGGGGTCTGTGGACCCTCTGGCAGACCAGTTGGAAGAACCGGACTGGAGAGAGCAGTTGGGTGAGGCCAGTGGTCTGGACAATTCCCCAGACCTTGGCATGCTTTCTCTCCCTACCGTGGCTACGGAGGAGGGTGCGTCATACGCACTGGTGTTGCGTAGGGCAGCTGAGGCCTTAAATCTCGAGCTTCCTCCATTGGCGGTTAGGACTAACCTCCTGCTTCAACCGGCAGCAGCCTCTTCTGAGCCAGCTTAGGACTGCGCTCAGCGAACACCTTATGTCTCTTGGGCCCTTACTCCCACTCTGTGTGGGATATGATAGCGCAAGTGCTGCCACAATGCCCGGAGGATGGCCGGGCTGTACTCTCCCGTGCAGTGGCCGAAGGGAAAGACGCAGCAAAGTTCACCATCCGATGTGGGCTGGACACCGCCGACTCACTAGGCAGGACGATTTCCACGTCAGTAGCCTGCGTTCGTCGTTGAAGTTGTGATCGCTGGAATGACCTCGCCATATCTACTTAGAGGCTGCCCCTGTTCGCTGATGTCAGTTCTTTCTTTTTCCTCGCCAGCCAACACAGATCCAGAGAGAGCAGTACCTCAAGTCACTTCTTGACTCTTTTTTTGCGACCAGCGCTCTATGAGGAACCTGATAAGATTCAGAAGGAGGACGTAGTGTGGGTAAAACTGAATTTTAGGAACCTCTTGTCTCTGGGGCGAGAAGAACAGGAGCTATGCAAACCCTTAGTTAGGGCCCATTATTTGTTAAAAAAATCTATTGACATTGAACCTTATCTGTTAATTGTTAACAAGTCGTACCACCGATGGCTCCTAACTAGGTTGCGTTTTAATTTGATTCATTTAACATTGGGGGAGTTTCGAGGATGGTGTAATCCCGAAGATGCTGAACCTTGCCAATGTGATAATTTCTCTCCCCAGGACAGGTTACATTTTATGATGTTTTGTGACTTTTTTACCATATTCGCATGAGATTTTTGTTACCTATTTTGAGAGGAAGGGGTTTCAACCAGGTTAGACCATCGCTAGTTTTTCTTAAATCTTTGTGTAACCCTGGTGATATTTTTAACAGTGCATCCTTTCTGGTAGCAGCAGTGAGGATTAAGAATAAGAGAACTTTGAGGACGTTACCATCTTAAGTTGCCGCTTGTGGTCCTCCGCTAGTCTCAGGGGTTGGAACGGGTGATAGGGTTTTATAATGATTTGAAATATTGCCTATGTGTTTTAACTGTTATGCCTAAAGATTTGTAATATTGTTGTCTGTGTTCCGTTTTTGTACTTTTATAATTTTAAGTTATCGAATAAAGTGGATTGACTGACTGACTCTTTTTTGCAACTTATTGTCGATATCTTTTTGAGTCATTACGACTACTGGTGCACAGGGATGTCATTGCGGCGGACCGGCTGCAAGCCTTGTGACTCCTGTCACAAACTGATGTCGGTGACGGACCCCCATCTTGTGTGCCTCTGGTGCCTGGAGCACGACCATGACACAAAGTTGTGCACTGACTGCCGGGCCATGGTCCTGAAGTCTTTGCAGGAGCAGTCCCGAAAGCTTCTGGAGGCCCGGCAGTCGGCTCCACGCCCATCGAGGTCCAGGTCAAGAGGGAGGACGTGGGACCAGTCGCGGAGCCATCACCACTCCTCGTCTTCGGGTAAGTCGAAGCACAAGAAGAAGGCGAAGAAGCACCGTCGCTCTTCGTGTTCTTCTCGTCCATCGGCAGACGCAACGCAGGATGCGGGTGGTAGTCGCCCGGCTGTGCCAGCGGAGCCTGTTGGCTCAACCCCGAGCCTCCCTCCCTTTCCGGGACCCGGGTGACCCCTGCCCAACTTCGTAGCTTCTACGAAGCTCTTCATTCTATTTTTGGACAGCCCGACTCTGCTGGCGTGCCTTAGGTCCCGCGGAATCGGCTGGAGGCTCTAGGCCTTCGATGCTGGCGGCTTGGGCACCAGCATTACAGGGCCCTCAGGGATCCAGGCCTGGATCCGGATCGGAGCCAGACGACCTCGTGACACCTCCTCCGGCACCAAATCTATTGGCGACACCTCCACCCCTTCAGACGCCGGTTGTGTCCCCAGCCGATGTCGACCCCTGCCTCCTCTCAATGTGGACACGGAGCAGGACCGACGTCACCCGACTACGGGACCAGCGCCGACAGGTACTTTTATACCCCTGTTTTCCCCTGGTGTTCCCTATCACCCTGAGTGGCTTCCAGAGGAGGGTGAGGAGGACTGGGAGGCTTCCACAGACCTTGGCATGCTTTCTCCCCCTACCGTGGCTATGGAGGAGGGTGCGTCATACGCAGTGGTGTTGCGTAGGGCTGCTGAGGCCTGAAGCCTCAAGCTCCCTACATTGGCAGTTAGGACTAACCTCCTGACTGAGATACTTCAACCGGCAACAGACTCTTCGGAGCCCCTGCTTCCAATCAATGAGGTCCTTACGGACACCGTTTTGGCCATGTGGTCCAAGCCTAAAACAGGGGCTCCTGTGGACACGATGATTGCCGGACACCACCGCCCGGCCCCGGGCAACCCCTTTTTCTTCTCCTAACACCCCACCCCTGAGAGCTTGGTGGTCCAAGCTGCGACTTCCAAGGGTGCAATACCTACCGTACCACCTGATAGGAAATCCAAGAAACTGGACCACCTTGGGAAGAAGATGTTTTCTTCCTCCAGCATAGGACTGCAGTCGGTGAACACCGCATGTCTCTGGGGCCATTACTCCCACTCTGCCTGGGATTCGGTTGCACAAGTGCTGGCACAATGCCCGGAGGAGACCCAGGCTGTACTCTCCCGTGCAGTGGCCGAAGGGAGAGACGCATCAAAGTTCACCATCCGATGTGGGCTGGACACCGACGACTCACTAGGCATAACAATTTCCACATCAGTAGCCCTTAGACCCTACACCTAGCTGAGGTCCACTGGCATTTTGGGCGATGTCCAAGCTACTCTTCTGGACATGCCCTTTGATTGCCGTCGCCTGTTCGGCGACAAAGCAGACAACGGGCTCAAGCGCTTAAAGGACTCTAGGGCTACAGCCAGGTCCTTGGGCATCGCTTCCACCTCTTGCCTCGCGCAGTCTGCTTTTTGCCCCTTTCGTGGCTATGGAAGAGGTGCCCCGCCACGTTCCACCCAGAGTCACAGGCCTGCGCAAGCTGTCCAGCCTCTGCGCGGCTGGGGATGTGGAACCCACCGTTGTGAGTCTGGGAGCCAGCTGGCGGGTCAGTCCACCAGCACTCCCTCTGCAGCAGCCTCCAAGCCCTCCTACTCCGACCTTTCAGGGCCACCAAACGCCAGTGGGTGGTAGGATTCGCCATCACTTCCCCCACTGGCGCACGTCGGACAGGTGGGTTTTGCAGATAGTCCGAAGGGGCTACTCCCTCCCCTTCAAGACTACCCCTCTATCCATGCAACCTCAATTCCAAAGCATGTCAAAGGATCACCTGGCCCTTCTCCAACAGGACGTTACGGCTCTATTGGCCAAGGGAGCCATCAAGCTATTCCCTGCCCCCGAAGTAGGTTGTGGTTGTTATTCCCACTACTTTCTGGTGCCCAAGAAGGATAAAGGCATGCTTCCTATCTTGGATCTCAGGAACATCAACTGCTTCCTCCGGAAGGAGAAGTTCAAAATGTTGACACTGGTTCAGGTCCTGTCTCCCCTCGACCCTGGAGACTCTTTATTTTCCCAACCCCATCCTGCCGGCCCATCGGCGTTACCTACGGTTTACAGTAGGCCACGAGCACGTTCAGTGTACTCTGGTACTACAGTGTTCACTGCCCTTTGGCCTTACCAGCACCCCTCGGGTGTTCACAAAGGTGATGGCGGTGGTCGCAGTTCATCTGCGCTGATCAGGGGTTCCAGTCTTCCCCTATCTGGACGACTGGCTGTTGAAGGCGGGCTCGCCCCAAGCTGTCGTCACCCACCTCCAGACTACAGCTGACCTGCATTAGTTGGGGTTCACCATCAATGTGCTGAAGTCATACCTGATTCCCTCTCAGAAGCTCCTTTTCATTGGAGTGGTTCTGGACACAGCGCAGCTTTGGGCTTATCCTCCAGAGCAGCGAGTCCGAGATATTCAGGCTATGATTCCGATCTTTCAGCCTCTATCCCGAATGACCCAAGGCTACTGGGCCTCATGGCCTCCTGCATCCTGCTGGTTGACTATGCCCGGTGGCATATGTGGGCTCTGCAGTGGAACCTGAAGTTCCAGTGGGCAAAGCATCAGGTGAATCTTTCCGATTGCGTGCAGATCTCAGAGGGCACTGCACACCAGTTGCAATGGTGGCTAACAAACCAGGATTGGGTCAGCAGCAGATCTCTTTCCCTTCCCCAACCAGAGTTCCCCGGGGGATGACAGATGCATCACTTCTGGAGTGTGGCGGCCACATGGGAGAGGCGGAGATCGGAGGCCTCGGGTCTCGGGCGGAGTTCGGGCTTCACATCAACCTTCTGGAGCTTTGGGAGATCCGTCTTGCACTGAAGGCATTCCTTCCTTCTGTGAAAGGGAGAGTAGTGCAGGTGTTCACGGACAACACCATGCCATGTGGTACTGCAACAAACAGGGTGGAGTGGGGTCGTGGACCTAATGCCAGGAGGCACTTCGTCTCTGGAAGTGGCTAGAACATCAGGGCATGGCCCTAGTGGTTCAACACCTGGCAGGTTCTTTGAACACCAGGGCGGACGAACTCAGCCGCCAGTGCATGATGGATCATAAATGCAGTCTTCACTCGGAGGTGGTGCAAGATCTCTTTCATCGGTGCGGAGAGCCTTTATTTGATCTATTCGCCACCAAAGAGAACGCACAATGTCAGCAGTTCAGCGCGTTGGAATTTTCAAGGCGGCACTCGCTCGGCGACGCTTTTAGTCATGAGTGGAGTTGCAGTCTTCTATACGCCTTTCCGCCTATACCACTTCTACCCAGAGTGGTGAAGAAAATTAAGCATGACTGGGCCCAAGTCATTCTTGTGGCCCCGGACTGGGAACGAAGAGTCTGGTATCCCGAGCTCTTGCACATGGCCCTCGATTCTCTGATCACACTGCCCCTTCGGGAGTATCTTCTGTCGCAGCAGCAGGGGATGGTTCTCCATCCGAACCTGTCCAGTCTCCACCTCCTTGCGTGGAGATTGAGCGGCGACATTTGACAGCTTTTGACCTTCCTCCCGAAGTCTGTAACGTTTTCTTGGCAGCCAGGCGTCCTTCTCCACCAAAACGGTATACGCCTGTAGATGGAACAAGTTTGTGGCATGGTACACAGCAAAGGCTGTGTATCCACTTTCTGCCCCCCTTTCAGAGGTTCTCCTCTTCATTCTTTCTTTGGCCCAGCAGGGCTCTGCTCATGGCACTCTAAAAGGCTATCTTTCAGCCGTTTTGGCCTTTCTTTGGCTTACTGACCAGCCTTCTTTTTTCAAGTCCCCCATTGTAAATCGTTTCCTTAAGGGCATTACTCAATTGTATCCTCCAATTCCTTTCGTAATGCCTCAGTGGGGCTTGAACCTAGTTCTGACATACCTTATGTGCGTCGCTACATAACTGTCCTCTCAGACTTCTGACACTTAAAACTGCCTTTTTGGTCGCCATCACCTCTGCTCGCAGGGTGAGTGAGCTTCAGGCTTTTTCTTCAAAGCCTCCTTTTCTGGCAGTTCATCCGGACAAAGTTGTCCTTCGCACTAGGCCTTCTTTCCTTCCCAAAGTGGTTACCTCTTTCCACATAGGACAGACCATCACTTTGCCCACCTTTTTCCCGCCCCCGCATCCTTCTAAAGAGGAAGAAAGGCTCCACTGTCTGGATCCAAAATGTGCGCTTTCCTTCTATCTGGATCGCACAAAACAATTCCAGGTGGAAGACCAGCTCTTTGTTAGATATGTGGGCGCCAAGAAAGGTCGGGCCGTGCAAAAGAGAACCAACTCCCGATGGGTCGTTCTTTACATCAAAACCTGGTATTCCTTAGCGAAAAAGGAACCTCCAGTGGGGTTGCGCACCCATTCCACCAGGGTGAAGGCTGCCACTACTGCTTTGAGACGTGGGGTCCCCCTTCTTTAATTCTGCCAGGCAGCTATGTGCGCTTCTTTGCACACGTTTACTACACACTATGAGTCCGGAGAGACGACTTCTTTGGCCATTCTGTTCGCTAGGACTTCCTGGTCTGAACTTGGTTTGCAGACCCACCTCCGGGGTTGGTATTGCTGGGGTATCTATTTTAAGGCAAGGAATCCATAACTAATTGTCTCTTTCAGATGAACAAGTTACTTACCTTTGGTAATCTGTAAGAGACATAGATTAATTATGGATTCCTCACCGCCCCACCCATCCTCCCCGATCTGCGAACTGACTTCTAGGGTAAGGGACTCCCTTTCAGGGCCCTAGTTTTTGTGCACCAGTGGTCAGCGTCTTGCATGGCTCTGCGCTTCTGGTGTGGAATGTTGTGTAAAGAACTGGCGTCAGCTCGCAGGGGCGGTGTCTAAGTAGGTACCACAACATCATTCTGGTGAACACAATACCAACGATGAACACAAAGTCGACCAACGCCACCTACCCACGCACAGGGGTACTGCTGAAGAAAAAATTATCCAGATCCAGTCTGACACCTGGGGGTAATTCTAAGGTAAGGAATCCATAACTAAGGTAAGGAATACATAAATAGTCTATGTGTCTTACAGATATATCGTTATCGAAGGTAAGTAACTTGTTCATTAACGTAAAACATGTGTACTTTGGTTTGCATGGAAGATGAAAACGATTCAATAAAAACATCTATGAAAAATTGAGTAGTTTCTCGCATGTTCTTTGACTTGCGTATAATGTTTGAGATTCATCAACTTGGGCTCACTGGTAGAATCATGAGGTGCTGAAACACAGTTTGATTATATGCGGATGGTGTGAATGCAAATTTTGTTTAAAAATACACACGCAAAACCATCTGCCATTTGAAATGTGGTTCAATGTAGGGATAGATTATTCACTTTTTTCAGGATCAAACGTATCATCCAGCTGGGTTTCTGCCACAGGTACCTTACTGAGTCACGGCAAGGGAGTGGCGAAAGGCCTTAGGTCTCAATTATTCCAAAATTAATCACCATTATATCCCCATCCTTGCACTGATGCTGACACAGACTAAGTACATGGTATACAAACTTAATAAGCATGAAGTTGGATGTTGTTATCTTCAATGCATTATCAGATTTCACTACCTGATGGTAAGATTAAGGAAGCTCAGCTTAACCAGCACTAAAAGTTTTTAAAGCTTTAGTACAAAATGCTGCCCTATATGGGGAAGAGCTCTGGGGGGTTGCAAGAATTTTTATGCTGCGCATCTGTGAAAAAACTGTAAAAACTGCTCTCTAACAACCAGTTAAGACTGCCCATGAGTGCCTCAAACATCCTTCTACATTTGATAGAGACATTTAGCTGCAGATTCCTTACCTTTGAACTTCCAGGCGTCAGGCTGGATCCGGAAGATTTTTCTCAGCAGTACCCCCGCGTGCCGGTATGTGGTGTTGGTCGAATCAGCGTGATCGTCGTCGTCGTGACGTCCGCGTAGTCAATATAACCACCACTCTGGCGCACAGATATCAGTTCTTTTCTTTACACGGCATCAGTGCCGATCCATGTTCGAGAGCTACCATCTGTCATTTTTTTAGCTTGCTGCTGTGTAGGTACAAAAGGGGGTGGAGATGGACGGAGCATCTGAATCAATCAAACACTCACACCCAGTCAAAAGATCTGGGTTTGATCCATCACCGTTCTTTAGCCCACTCTGCCACCCCAGTTCAGACATGGCTATATGCAAATCAGTCTGACCCTGTGCCTCATGGGAACAGTCCAGCCCGAACTGCCAAGCCATGCCTTCCCTGGACCGGAAACAAGCTTCCGAGGACCGGTTTCTGGCATTCCAGGCGTCTTCAGCCTGGCTTGCTTGAATCCAGTGGCAAAGTGAGCAAGGGACTCACGTCTGAGCATACTCTGCCACACTTATGGCGGCCAAAGCAGTACAAAAGGGGGTGGAGATGGACGGAGCATCTGAATCAATCAAACACTCACACCCAGTCAAAAGATCTGGGTTTGATCCATCACTGTTTTTTAGCCCACTCTGCCACCCCAGTTCAGACATGGCTATATGCAAATCAGTCTGACCCTGTGCCTCATGGGAACAGTCCAGCCCGAACTGCCAAGCCATGCCTTCCCTGGACCGGAAACAAGCTTCCGAGGACCGGTTTCTGGCATTCCAGCCATCTTCAGCCCGGCTTGCTTGAATCCAGTGGCAAAGTGAGCAAGGGACTCACGTCTGAGCATACCCTGCCACACTTATGGCGGCCAAAGCAGTACAAAAGGGGGTGGAGATGGACAGAGCATCTGAATCAATCAAACACTCACACCCAGTCAAAAGATCTGGGTTTGATCCATCACCGTTCTTTAGCCCACTCTGCCACCCCAGTTCAGACATGGCTAAATGCAAATCAGACTGACCCTGTGCCTCATGGGAACAGTCCAGCCCGAACTGCCAAGCCATGCCTTCCCTGGACCGGAAACAAGCTTCCGAGGACCGGTTTCTGGCATTCCAGCCGTCTTCAGCCCGGCTTGCTTGAATCCAGTGGCAAAGTGAGCAAGGGACTCACGTCTGAACATACCCTGCCACACTTATGGCGGCCAAAGCAGTACAAAAGGGGGTGGAGATGGACGGAGCATCTGAATCAATCAAACACTCACACCCAGTCAAAAGATCTGGGTTTGATCCATCACCGTTCTTTAGCCCACTCTGCCACCCCAGTTCAGACATGGCTAAATGAGGCACAGGGTCAGACTGATTTGCATATGGCCATGTCTGAACTGGGGTGGCAGAGTGGGCTAAAGAACGGTGATGGATTAGACCCAGATCTTTTGACTGGGTGTGAGTGTTTGATTGGTTCAGATGCTCCGTCCATCACCACCCACTTTTGTACCACTTTGGCCGCCATAAGTGTGGCAGGGTATGCTCAGACGTGAGTCCCTTGCTCACTTTGCCACTGGATTCAAGCAAGCCGGGCTGAAAACGGCTGTAATGCCAGAAACCGGTCCTCGGAAGCTTTTTTTCCGGTCCAGGGAAGGCATGGCTTGGCAGTTCGGGCTGGACTGTTCCCATGAGGCACAGGATCAGACTGATTTGCATATGGCCATGTCTGAACTGGGGTGGCAGAGTGGGCTAAAGAACGGTGATGGGTAAGACCCAGATCTTTTGACTGGGTGTGAGTGTTTGATTGGTTCAGATGCTCCGTCCATCACCACCCCCTTTTGTACCGCTTTGGCCGCCATAAGTGTGGCAGGGTATGCTCAGACGTGAGTCCCTTGCTCACTTTGCCACTGGATTCAAGCAAGCCGGGCTGAAGACGGTTGTAATGCCAGAAACCGGTCCTCGGAAGCTTTTTTCCGGTCCAGGGAAGGCATGGCTTTACAGTTCGGGCTGGACTGTTCCCATGAGGCACAGGGTCAGACTGATTTGCATATGGCCATGTCTGAACCCGGGTGGCAGAGTGGGCTAAAGAACGGTGATGGATTAGACCCAGATCTTTTGACTGGGTGTGAGTGTTTGATTGGTTCAGATGCTCCGTCCATCACCACCCCCTTTTGTACCGCTTTGGCCGCCATAAGTGTGGCAGGGTATGCTCAGACGTGAGTCCCTTGCTCACTTTGCCACTGGATTCAAGCAAGCCGGGCTGAAGACGGCTGTAATGCCAGAAACCGGTCCTCGGAAGCTTTTTTCCGGTCCAGGGAAGGCATGGCTTGGCAGTTCGGGCTGGACTGTTCCCATGAGGCACAGGGTCAGACTGATTTGCATATGGCCATGTCTGAACTGGGGTGGCAGAGTGGGCTAAAGAACGGTGATGGATTAGACCCAGATCTTTTGACTGGGTGTGAGTGTTTGATTGGTTCAGATGCTCCGTCCATCACCACCCCCTTTTGTACCGCTTTGGCCGCCATAAGTGTGGCAGGGTATGCTCAGACGTGAGTCCCTTGCTCACTTTGCCACTGGATTCAAGCAAGCCGGGCTGAAGATGGCTGTAATGCCAGAAACCGGTCCTCGGAAGCTTTTTTCCGGTCCAGGGAAGGCATGGCTTGACAGTTCGGGCTGGACTGTTCCCATGAGGCACAGGGTCAGACTGATTTGCATATGGCCATGTCTGAACCCGGGTGGCAGAGTGGGCTAAAGAACGGTGATGGATTAGACCCAGATCTTTTGACTGGGTGTGAGTGTTTGATTGGTTCAGATGCTCCGTCCATCACCACCCCCTTTTGTACCGCTTTGGCCGCCATAAGTGTGGCAGGGTATGCTCAGACGTGAGTCCCTTGCTCACTTTGCCACTGGATTCAAGCAAGCCGGGCTGAAGACGGCTGTAATGCCAGAAACCGGTCCTCGGAAGCTTTTTTCCGGTCCAGGGAAGGCATGGCTTGGCAGTTCGGGCTGGACTGTTCCCATGAGGCACAGGGTCAGACTGATTTGCATATGGCCATGTCTGAACTGGGGTGGCAGAGTGGGCTAAAGAACGGTGATGGATTAGACCCAGATTTTTTGACTGGGTGTGAGTGTTTGATTGGTTCAGATGCTCCGTCCATCACCACCCCCTTTTGTACCGCTTTGGCCGCCATAAGTGTGGCAGGGTATGGTCAGACGTGAGTCCCTTGCTCACTTTGCCACTGGATTCAAGCAAGCCGGGCTGAAGACGGCTGTAATGCCAGAAACCGGTCCTCGGAAGCTTTTTTCCGGTCCAGGGAAGGCATGGCTTGGCAGTTCGGGCTGGACTGTTCCCATGAAGCACAGGGTCAGACTGATTTGCATATAGCCATGTCTAAACTGGGGTGGCAGAGTGGGCTAAAGAACGGTGATGGATTAGACCCAGATCTTTTGACTGGGTGTGAGTGTTTGATTGGTTCAGATGCTCCGTCCATCACCACCCCCTTTTGTACCGCTGTGTAGGTACATCATGAGGAGTAAGAAGACTTAAGGGTTCAAGCTGTGCAGCGCCTGTCACCGCGCTATGTTGGTCACGGTCCCCCATTTGGTCGGTCTTTGGTGCCTGGAGCATGATCACAGCTCTAAATCGTGCTCTGACTGCCGGGCAATGGCGCCGGAGGCTTTGAGGGAGCAGTCCTTAAAGCTTCTCGTGGCCCGGCGTCCTGCACCGCTGCGGTTGCCTCGTTGGTCTCAGTCCCTGTCCAGGTTTCGGTCGAGAGGAAGGTCTAAGCACCGTTCCGGCGAGTCGAAATCCTCTTTGTCGAAGTCAGGTAAGAGGCACCACAAAAAGCACAAAAATTCGAAGCGTGCTTCGACTTCGCCCCGCCCGTCTCTCGACGTGGCGGAGGAACCTCGGCATTCAAGGCCCCGCTCCGCAGAGCGGGTGCCTGGGTCAGCTCCACATTTCCCTCACTTTACGGGTAAACTAAAAGAATTTTATGACACCATGTGCGCCATATTTGGGCGGAGTGACACTGCCGGCGCGCCCTCAGGCCCTGCATGTTCAGGAGGTGGAGGGGGCCCGATGGTCCCATGCCAGCGACTCCGGTCCCGGTGCCACAGCCTCCGAGTGGACCCATTCCCAAATCTGGACCGACGCAGATAGCACCTTACTGCGACCTTACCCAGCAGCGCCTCGCCTATCCTCATTCCCGACGACACATAGCCGGTCGGCATCCTCCAACGCCAAGACCGGCGCTGATGGAGCCGTATGGCTCCATGCTGTTTTTTCTGCTCTATCCTGAAGGGTTGGGAATGGAGGAAGTCCATGTCTTGATGTTGCGGGATTTCTTACACCCTTTGTTCACTTGTATGGACAATGTAATAATTCGCCATACAATACAGATACTTCAACAAGTGAACAAAGGGTGTAAGACACTACTGTAGATATTATAAGAACTGAGACAGTAGTAACCAGGTTACCTCATATGATGTGATTTAAATTATGTGTATGTTATTCACAAAAACTAATTTGATCAAGTTTACTTAAATTAAATTTATGATAAAAAGGAGCATTTTAAAAAAAAGCTTGTCTCGTATCCAAAATTGTGTGTTCACATCTGTGACAACGTTTAAATAATAAGTGTTAAAGTGAATGATTCCTCAAGGATCATCTTCTATGTTATGTATTTGAGTAAAGCGATACAAAAGGGGATGATGGACGGAGCGCTTGAGCAAATCAAACACTCACCCCCAGTCAACTGATCTGGGTTTAATCCATCACCATTCTTTAGCTCACTCGGCCACCACAGTTCAGACATGGCTATATGCAAATCAGTCCGATCCTGTGCTCTACATTCTGTCCATCAACTGTGTTTTTTGCAATTTTCACCCCGAGTGGGCTGGGTATGCTCAGACGTGAGTCCCAGGCTCTCCACACCACTGGAGTCAAGCTATCCAGGCTGAATGAAGGCTGATAGCCAGAAACCGGTCCTTGGATGCTTGATTCCGGTCTGGGAAAGACATGGCTTGGTAGTTCGGACTGGACTGTTCCCATGAGGCACAGGGTCAGAGCTGATTTGCATATAGCCAGTGTCTAACCCAGGGTGGTGTGGAGTGCAAAAAAACGATGGATTTAGGCCCAGATCCTTGTACTGGGGTGAATGTATGACATTGCTCTACATTCTGTCCATCAACTGTGTTTTTTGCAATGTATTTGAGTAAAGGCACACCTAATAGATGGACGAAAAGGTAGTATAACCCCGTGTGCGAAGAGGACTACCTCCCAGTGTATTGCCCAGACTAAATGTGTGAACACTGATTATTGGAAACAAATTTGGGTAACAGTACCGCAGATTTTTTGGTAACACAAGTCTGGTTACCTGTGTCTGTGTGTTTGTTATTTCGTTTCTTGTTGTATAAGTGTTAGTGTTGTAACTGTCAAGATATATGTATTTGTATGTGTATTCTTTGTCAAAACATCTACGTAAATAATGATTTAATAATAATTTTTCAAAGATTGCCTCTGTGGTATGTGTATTCGTGGAATGAGCTCTTCATATACTGTAATAGGACTCTGGACTATTGATAGGGAAATGTGAGTCCCCTATGAACAAGTAAAGAGAGATATTAGTTCCTCCATGCCATTATTTCCGTATTGTATATACCATCTACTCCTCCAGCGCAAAACCTTCCTACACCGATCCCCCAGGATCACTCTCGGCGAGTAGGTGGCAGAATACACCATCATCTCCACCACTCGCAAAACATTACATCAGACAGGTGGGTGTTCCAAATTGTCCGAAGGGGCTACTCCCTCCCCTTCGAGACTGGCATTTTCAGTTTGGGTTGCTCTCCTTTGGCCTCACCAGCGCCCCTTGGGTGTTCACAAAGGTGATGGCGGTGGTCGCAGCCCAAATGTGGAGATCAGGGGTTCCAGTCTTCCTCTATCTTGCCGATTGGTTTTAAAGCGGCTCGCCCCAGGCAGTTGTCTCCCACCTCCATGCTACGGTGAACCTCCTGCATTTGCTGGGGTTCACTATCAACATGCCGAAGTCACAACTGACTCCCTCTCAGACGCTCCTTTTCATTGGGGCAGTTCTAGGCACGGTGCAGTTTCGGGCCTATCCTCCTGAACGGCGAGTCCAAGAGATTCAGGCTATGAAACCAATGTTTCAGCCTCTCTCTTGGATTTCGGTGAGAATGACTCTGAGGCTGTTGGACCTCATGGCTTCCTGCATCCTGCTAGTGACCCATGCAAGATGGCACATGTGGGCTCTGCAGTGGGACCTGAAGTTTCAATGAGCACAGCATCAAGGGAATCTCACCGACCTGGTTCATATTTCAGAGGGCACTGCGTACGACCTGCATTGGTGGCTAATGAACCGCGATTAGTTAAAGGGCAGACCCCTCACCCTTCCCTACCCAGATCTAACAGTAGTGACTAATGCGTCCCTTCTGGGATGGGTTGGCCATCTGGGGGAGGTGGAGATCAGAGGACTCTGGTCTCTGGTGGAAGCTAAGCTCCATATTAATCTGTTGGAGCTTCGGGCAATCCAGCTGGCACTAAAAGCCTTCTTCCCGTCAATAAAGGGAAGGCTCATACAGATGTTCACAAACAACACTATTAACAAACAGGGTGGGGTGGTGTTGTGGACTCTTTGTCAAGAGGTCCAGCATCTCTGGACTTGTCTGGGACATCAGGGCATTTCCCTGGTGGTTCAATACCTGTTCGGTTCGCTGAACGGCAGGGTGGATGAGCTCAGCTGAAGGTGCCTTGCGGATCATGATTGGCTTCTCCATCCGGAGGTGGCACAAGGTCTCTTTCAGCAGTGGGGAAAGCCTTGGTTAGATCTGCTTGCCTCAGAAGAGAACGCGGAATGTCGGCTGTTTTGTGCGTTGGCGTTTCCAAGGCGGCACTCGCTCAGCTACGCTTTTCGTAGGGAGTGGAGCTCAGGCCTCCTATACGCCTTTCCGCCCATACCACTTCCGACCAGAGAGCTCAAGAAGATCAGGAAAGACCAGGCACAAGTTATTCTGGTGTCTCCGGTCTGGGCACAGAGACTTCGGCATCCAGAACTCCTAGACATGAGCATTGATCCTCAGGCTGCCTCTTCGGGAGGATCTTTTGTCGCAGCAGCAGGGGAGGGTTCTCCACCCGAACCTGTTGACTCTCCACCTTCTTGCACGGAGATAGAGCAGCGACAGTTGACAGCTTTTGACCTCCCTCCCAAAGTCTGTGAGGTTATTCTGGCAGCCAGGCATCCCTCCACAAAATCGGAATATCCCTGCCAATTGAACAGGTTTTGTAAATATTGTACAGGCAGGTCTACTGACCCCCTTATCTGCTCACTTATCTCAAGTCCTTCTGTCTATTCTTTCCTTGGCCCAGCAGGGCTCTGCCATGGGCACCTTGAAGGGCTACCTTTCGGCCCTTTTTTCTTTTCTTCGCCTACCAGATCAGCCCTCTTCATTCAAATCTCCTATAGTGCATAGGCTTTTGAAGGAGTTAACACAGTGGTTCCAAAACTGTGCGCTGTGGCTCCCTGGGGAGTCATCAACCCCAGCCAGGGGAGCAGCGCACCAAGCACTTTAATGCATTTAATGTTGAAGGGTCGGTTGGCTTCATTTAAACTAATTAGACTAAAACGCATGCTGTTGATGATTTGTAAATGACATGCCTAAAACTGTAAACGTAGTGCTTAATTGATGGCACGTTGAGGGAGTTGACCTCCATATTTCACTTGATCCCCACATTCCAACACTTCCAAAGTAAGCAGAAGATGCCCGTTTAATTTTGTTAGACTTGTTAATAGTTTTTTTTTTCAAAATGCATTTTACACTAATGCAAGTTATCAGGAAAGTACAGTTGCCCAGTCTATTAAACACACTAAGTATTATTAAGTATTGGCATTTGTATTTGAATCATAGGTACTTTCAGTACACATTTCTTTCAGTACACAGGCATTTCTAGACAGGTCTGCTATCTCCTTGTGCACAGGGAAGTAAAACACCATGTACAGCATAATGCCAACATTTGGAAGTAAGAAAGAGGAACGTTTAAAAAATAAACCTGAGAAATGTATTTTACTTGCATTGATTTTGAGGCAATTTCAGGGGGCAGAAAGCAAAAATAAAGCTGATGTGGTTTAAAAAATGGTGAGTCACCCTGCAGAGACAGGTGTTTGCCACTGGATTCAAGCAAGCCTGGCTGAAGACGGCTGAAATGCCAGAAACCGGTCCTAGGAAGCTTGTTTCCGGTCCAGGGAAGGCATGGCTTGGCAGTTCGGGCTGGACTGTTCCCATGAGGCACAGGGTCAGACTGATTTGCATATGGCCATTTCTGAACTGGGGTGGCAGAGTGGGTTAAAGAACGGTGATGGATTAAACCCAGATCTTTTGACTGTGTGTGAGTGTTTGATTGGTTCAGATGCTCCATCCATCACCACTCACTTTTGTACTGAGACAGGTGTGTTGGCACGTTTGACATGGGTAGATATGGAAGTGCATGCAAATATTCTTCAAGCGCACAAACACTTTGCAATGGGGCCTACGTGCATAGGGGTGCTATCTAGCAGTGTAAGTGGGATAAAAGGTTTGAGAGGGTACTCTAAAAAAAGGCATGGGCATAGAAGTGTAACTCTGAATATTTGATTAGAGGCACCGCCTTAGTAATACATAACACCCTGCGTATATGATTTTAATACCTTCATCAACTTCATGCAAATTATTTCCATGAAGAAAAATGTAAGTACTCCTGAGGCCGGGCTTACATCCACCTCACCCTCCGAAAAAGTAACAGTGGGGAGCCACGGGCAATGGCCAATGGGTCAAGGGAGCCACGGGTCTAAATAGTTTGGGAACCACTGCAGTAGGCTACTGGTATCTACACTATGTCTAAGGAGGGCTCAGCGTTTCACTTCTGCTTTGCTTTCTTGTAGCCCCTTTCTTCTGCTTTGTTGGTTAAGCTAGTCTCAGCTAATCGCTAAGATGACTGGGGAGGTAATGGGTCTCACAGTGGTTCAGGTTTGTCTAGAAATTACCTTGGATTACATTGCCTAATATACATTTTTATGCCCCCCTTAATACTCACTTTTTTCATCTTTCTCGACCATCACAAAATCATGGATCCAGGCAACCGGACTCCCTTTTCTTCTTTGGCAATGCCCTTTTTTCCCCTTGTATGGATATTCTTCTTCACTAGATAATCCACCTGTATGACGAGAACAAGATAGGTAAATTCAAGAATTGAAAGCTTTATAAGATAACCTCTTCATAAACATAACATAACATGCGTATTTGGAAAGAGCACGTTCACCCGTATGCATCTTGGCGCAGAATTTCAGAAGTTTTATTTCATGGAGTCCCATTAAGTGTCCAATGCCACAATGCGTAGTTGCAGTAGACTTTACTGTAATAAGACCATCCCCCTGATAGCCCATCATCAAGGCTCTACCATGTTCCTCTATGTGGACATAACTTAATACATACATTTCTTGAGCCTTAAAAAAGGATGCAGTTTTAAATTTACTTTTTTTTTTTATAATCAACTTTATTGTTTTTTAAAGAACAAATCACAAAATACATTGGCAGCGAAATCAAGCACATTATTTGGCTAAAATACATTTGAAAGAGAGACGACAGAGACTTGTAGGGCACTCTTTGGGATGAATAAAAACACTTGCTTATGGGTATTCTTGTGCAAGACGCACACGCGCCCCTTAGGGCAGTAGATTGAACCATTTGCCCCATATCTTACCAAAAAGCTTTGGGCAGCCCCGGGCCTCAAAGCGGGGCTCCTCCTGAGTTCCACACCAATCCACTCCCCGTCTCCATTTCCGTATAGTAGGGGGTTTGGCCTGAGACCAGAGTGCTGCTATATCGCGCTTCGCCACCGCCACCACTATTCCTAGGAAACGCTTATCGGCCCGAGAGCCATCAAGGCCATCAAACACACCCAAGACCAAGCGTAGTGGGTCGTGAGGAACCGTTAACCCCAGGGTCTGTGTGAGCTCCAGTTACAACCCTGCCAAGAATGGCGCAAGGACAGGGCATTGCCAAATCATGTGGTAGAAGTCCGAAGGGGTGTGATTGCATCGCGTGCAGATCGGCGAGGGACGCATATGGGCGCTGTGTAGGCACGCAGGAGTAAGGTAAGCCGTATGGAGGTAATAGAGTTGGACTAGACACAACTTGGAGGAGGTCGTCAAGGTCTTGAGAGCGTCTCTCCAGTCCACGTCCTCCAGAGGCCCCAACCAACCCTCCCAGTGGGCACGTAGCAAGTCTAGGGATGCGGGTACATTGTTCACAAGGGAGTGGTAAATCTGTGACACCCCCCCTTTACCCAGGTTCCCCATCATCACTTGAGCCACAAGGGGGCTGAATTCCGGGAAGGAGGTGGGAGAAGGAATATGTACTCTGAGGGCATACCTTAGCTGTAGGCATTTATAAAATTGGGAGGAATGGAGGGAATAGCGCTGCTGTAAATCTGCAAAGTATCTGATGTGGTCCCCAACCCAGACGTCTCCTAACAGCGAGTTCCCGATGTGGTTCCACCGAAGTAAGTCCCGGAGAGACGGGGTCTCTTCCAGCCAAACACCACTCCACAACGGCATCTGCCTGGTGAGTTTCCAGTCCCATTTCGTGTGGCGCAAGGCTGTGCGCCAGGCCAAGAGCACCGTCCGGGTGACGGGGGGAAGGACCTGCGGTTTGGGATCCCCATACAGGTAGGCCTGGAGTTGTGGAAAGTTCAATGATCGGAGTTCCACCCAGTACGCCGGGTCGGACCAGCCGCCTGCGAACCAGTCCTGGATCATGATGAGTTTTGTGGCCAGGTAGTAGAGGTGGAGGTTGGTTACCCCCATAAACCCATCGTAGGGAGGTATGCGGCAGTGTGTCAGGGACAGGGCGTGTCTTCTGCCCCCCCACAGAAATCGGGTAACGGTACTGTCAATTTCATGAAACCAGCTCCCTGGGAGGTGAAGGGTAATATTTTGTAAGATATATAAAAAACGGGGGAGAACCATCATTTTAAAAAGGGCACTTCTGCCAAGGGGGTTGAGAGGGAGGGATTGCCATTTCCTGAGGTCCACCTTGGCCTTGGTAACCAAGGGCATAATGTTCAGGGCCCATTCGAGTTCTGGAAGGAGGGCGACCTACACCCCCAAGTACTTTAATGACTGCCTGCGCAGGGGAATAGTCGTTTGCCAGTCAAAGCAAGCCCGGGATGGGTGGAGCGGAACCAGTGTGGATTTCGCCGGGTTGAGCCGGAGCCCGGAGACCCGTTCGAAGGCCGAGATGGCGTCCAAGCACCTTGGGCCGGAGCTCTCGGGGTCCGCCAGGAAAAGGAGGACGTCGTCGACATATAGGGCAATCTTATCGACCTGATACGGGTCCCAAGCCCATCCTCAGATGTGGGGGTCCTGATGTACGAGGGGCTCTATCGCTAACACAAATAAGAGCGGCGAGAGCGGGCAGCCCTGGCGAGTGCCCCTCTGAGTGGGGAAAGTCTCTGAAAGCTGTAAATTTACTTTTAAAGAAGGAAACTACAAAAAGAAAATAAATTCTTGCCCATGACTAAAATGAGGAAAAACGTCGGAAACATCAAGTCAAGTTTAATAAAAAGTGAATTCAAGAAGGAGTAAAGGTGAATAGGTGGGCTGGGTACTGAGGTTTCCAACCTTCAGAGTGCGCAAAGAAAGCAGGAAAAATCACATTCATGGTAGGAGAAAGGTCATATGGAAAATTGTGGTTGGTTAAAAGAGAATTTGATGCTGTCATTGGTTTGATTATGCACGAAGATGTAGAGGCTGACATGATAATGGTAGCAGGTGGATGGATGGTGTAGAGTTGGGTACAGCAGGGTGGGTTGTCATAATTCCTGCCATATCTTCTGGAGATCGCCTTTCATCAATAGATCTCCAAGATGCATACTGCAATGTTCCGATCCTGGAGGGTCATCAATGTTTTCTGAAATTCCAAACACCAAAAGGACATTTCTAGATTCAGACCCTTCCATTCCATTTGACTTGATGTCAGCTCCTCATGTATTTACAAAGGTGCTTGCCCCACTGATTGCAATAATACAAAAGAAGGCATACAAATCCACCCATACAACTGGTTCATTAATTCCTCATCCCCCCAACAGACAGAACAAGACACTTTACATGTGTGTATGCTCCTGAAAGGCCACAGCTGGACATTAACAAAGAAAAATAATGTTTACAGCCAAGTCATCATCTCAAGTTCATAGGAACACTGTTCAGCTCATCCACTGGAAAGGTTTTCCTACCTACTCATTTCATCCTAAAGCTGCAGAATTGCCTCCCCTCCCTCCAAGGGATAACAACAGCTCAAGTCAATCTTTCTCTTTAATTTCAAGAAGAGATGGCTGCATTGGTGTTTGTGGCCTCTGGGCAAGGTTACATATTGGATTCCTCATTCGCCTGTTCTTGCTTATTGGAATCCTGAATCACTGACAAGCGCTAAACTTAATTTTCACCTGCATTATGCCCCATCGCTGTGGAACAAACCATTTCATATAGACAATCTAGTGACAATCTAGTTAGCGAACAGACATGAAGGTCCCCCTGAAAAGTAGAATAACTTATCGGAAATCGCCTTCTGCCCCATGGTTTTCACAAGACCTTAGGGAATTAAGAAAAAATGCAGGGAACAAGAACAGATATGGAAAATGCAGTATAAGCAAGAGGATAGAAACAATATAAAACTCTTTATAAACGAATATATAAAGCAGATGAAAGTATCTAAAACAAATTTCTTCTCAGATAAAATAAAAACAGCTAGCACCTCCTCTAGGGAGCTATTTAGAGCAGTGAGAGTCCTCTCAACCTAGTCAAGAATGTTGTGGCCAAGTAGCCAGTTTCTTCTTTAGTAAAGTCAAGACCATTTTTCAAGACTTCTAATGTCAACCCACCAGTCAAGGTCATATTCCAGTTACTATCCAGGATAATAACATTTCAGACCAAAATTGCTCTGTTTCTTCTCCGTTTTTATCCTCATTTTCTCATCTTACAGTAGAACAAACTGCTTCCCTTTTAAAAACAAGTCAGGATCTCCGAATGATCCCTGTCTATGAAGGTACTCTATCCTGTCTCAAATACAATTGCTGACTACCTTACCAGCATCATTAATAAGATACTGGATTAAGGTTATTTCCCAACAACATGCAAAAAAGCATCCATTCTACCGTTGACTAAAAATGATCTCTTGATTTCTCCGATGTAAAATACTATAGGACCATCTCTCGCCTACCGTTTCTGACAAAAATATTGGAGAAAGCGACGTATACAGAGGATATTTCTTTTCTGGACTGTAATAAGCTTTTTTGATTCAACTCAACACGGTTTTATGCCAAGACATAGCACAGAGTCAGCCCTTTTGGCAGCTACAGAAAAGATCAGATCTATAGTTGATAAAGGAGATTATTATACATATTGCCCTCATTAGACACAGTGAACCACCTTGCACTAATTAATCGCCTTGAGAAAATAGGCAGAAAAGGAGTGGCTCTCAAACTGATCTCATCCTTTACCAATAGAGAGCAAGCAGTGTTGCTCGAAGGATACACCTGCACTTCATTTTAAACTTTCCTGTGGGGTCCCGCAAGGGTCCTCTTTAAGACCAACTCTTTTTAATTCATACGTCACCCCACTTATTCAGTTGATCAGAGCATATGGTTTTTCAGTCTGTTCATATGCAGATGATGCCCAGTTAGTGGTGGCAGTCTCATCTAATCTAGAAAGAGTAGCTTTGCAGTTCTGAACATGCATGAGCAGAATTGCGCAGTGGATGCAACTGAACTCTCCTAAGCTTAACTCCGATAAAACAGAGGTGCTAATATTTGGCAACAACAGTATCTTCTGGAGTACTGCCTGGTGGCCATCTAACCTTGGTTCGCTGCCAATTCCAGTGAAGAAAGCCCTTATCTGGGTATAATTTTTGACGACAGATTAACCTTCACCGAACATTCAAATCAAGTGACCTCCTCATACTTCTTTATGTTGAAACCCTTAAAAAATGTTTTAACATTTTTACCAATAGATCACAGGAAAGCAGTAATCATTGCCTTGGTAATATCACAAATGTATTATTGCAATGCATTATTTGTAGGCTGCTAAGTATGTCTTCTCAATAAACTTCAGATTCTGCATAATGTGTCAGCAAGAGTTTTTTTTTAAGAGAAACTCTGTTTATTTAGACCATAGTCTTTAAACACAATGGGAACCAGAATAATAATGACAATATAGTTCTTTCACAAATACATTACCAAAAATACACTTAATAAAAGATGCAACACCCACATCCTATTCACAATAACACCAACATACAATCACAAATCAATACAATCTTTTTAAAATGTATAAATTAATCTAAACATTTGTATTTTTTATTTTTTTATATAAGAGGGAAAAGGGAAGACTAAAAGCAGAATTAAATTCACTACCCCGCCTTCAATTTCTCCCTTCCGAAGCTTTTTATGGCTTTCATATATTTTCCCAGAGCAATGGCCACATCAAGATTTGGCATTTCTGTGAGTAAGACTACTGCTTGGGGGCCTGACCTTATTTCGTATTTTAAAAAGATTGACATAAGAACAATTTCCGCAAGGTTAGAACCGAGATGCAATAAACCAATATGTGCAAAATATAATTTCTAGTTCCTAACCCACATTTACATATTCCATCTGGCTTTATCATTTCTGCTTTTATTTTTTCCTCCATCAGCCAGGGATTGATACCGATTCGTACTATTAGAATTTCACACCTTCGCCCTTGATTAGGCAGGGTGTCCAAGTATGAGTACCAAGCTTCGTTTACCCATGAGTTTCTTATACATTGTACCGATTTTTTCAAACTCAGGTATTCTAAATCCATCTTCCTTGAATATTCCTGACCTTAGAGCCTTGAGACTCCTAGTACAATCTACTTCCAGTGAATGCTATGATAGTCTCACCTTTAAGTGCTCGTTAATATCAGGAGTTTTCTTCTAACTTCCTTAACCGATTTTAGGCTACTAAATTGTGAGACCTTCTGAACTCCACCTGGGTCCTGGCGTTTCCAAAATCTTAACAGCGACATTTTGATCTGAATGCTCCATGCTATTGTACCTAACTTCATTCTAATATCCTGAATCATTGTGGACCTCGGTAGTGACAGTAACATTTTTAAAATCTTCCCTTCTTCTTTGTCCCACTCGTATTTACCACTTAGGTAGAGAGCATCTGCCCCATACAATACTTGCAGAGGTATCGTTGCTTCATATGCCTTTAACATAGGTTTATGGGACATGTCTCCGTATTCTTTATTACATTTTTTCGGCTCGCAGATTGATGAGAAGGCGTTTGCTTTTTGGGCTTCTAGGTGGGTATACCACTTTAGAGCACTGTCGAACCAGAGACCCAAGTATCTGTATTCCTTTACAATCTCCAGTTTCTTTTGTCCTAAAAGCCAACTGAAATTCTTATCTCTTTTCCCAAAACATAACATGTTTGTTTTTTCCATATTTACAACTAAAATTTTTGCCTCACAATAGTCTTTAAAAGCGTTTAATTTCCTTTGGAGCCCTACCTCCGTTTGATCAAGTATCACTAGGTCGTCTGCATATAGAAGGCATGACACTTTATTACCACTCATTCTGGGGCTTGCACTTCTTTCCACGTCTAGTGCTGCAGGTAGATCGTCTAGGAATATGGCAAAGAGCAGAGGGGCCAATACGCACCCCTGTCTAAGGCCATTCCTTACAGCTTTTTTCCAAATCAGTGACCCTTGCATGTCTCTAATTACTTGGGCCCAATTTCCTCTATGTAATTCCTTTAAAATAGCCAATATACCCTCCGGTATTCCATACTTTGTCAAGGCCTCCCATAAACAATTGCAATCCACTGAGTCAAACTCTGCCCGAAAGTCGACAAAACAACAGTACATTTTCCCCTTTTGCTCTATCGACTTCCGGGCCAGAGGGCGAAACAGTGATCTATGGTGGTGTGTCCTTCTTTAAATCCACCCTGTTCTACCAGCAAGATTGAACACTGCTCCACCCAATCTTTTAGCTTACCTAATATTATTGTTGCAAAGATATTTTCCCCGATATCTAACAAATGAATTAGTCTGTAATTCTTTGGGGAGCGCATATCGCCTTTCTTGTTCACCGGCCTAATTATTGCTCCCTTCCAATTTTGGGGATCTTCCCAGTTTCTAAAATGACTAGAAACATATGCGAGAAGAATTCTGCCCACTAGTTCAGCTGTGACTTTATTATCAGGGCTGGGAGGTTATCAGGTCCTGCTGCTCTAGTTAACTTCAACATTTTTATTGTGTTTGTCACGTTTAAGACTTAGAATTATGGTTTAAGATCTTCTACTAGATCACTCCACTCCCGTGGCTCCCCCTCTTCAATTTCTCTGCCCGGGCTATACAATTCCAGCAGATATTCCTTCCATGCAGCTTCTTCCACTACACAGTTCATTGAGGTCACCGGAAGTTCTGCTGCTGATTGTATCAGCTTCCAGCACTGGTGTGTGTTCTTTGTTTCAATTGTCTCCAGCAATTTTCCCCAGCAGCTTTCTTTATAGGCCCTTTTCGTGCTACGAATTAACATATTATATTCTCTCTTTAACTTAATGAGCTTATCGGCCCTATCCTGTTCGTATTTTACACTGAGTATGCGTGCTTCTCTCCTTATCGCCCTCTTTTTTTTAAAACAATCCTTAGAGAACCACTTTCCTTCTCTAGTTGGTGCATTTTATTGACACTTTGCATTCTTTGTGTCATTTATAAGTTCTACATGAAGACTTTGGACCACTTGTTACATTTTTTCTACATACCAAGCCAAACTCAGCCCTCTCGCCCTTCCCAGGTCAATCATCTGTTGCAACGTTGCCAACCTTACTATATATTCTTCTGTTAACCTTGTTGTAATACGCCTGGGGTAGTCCACAAGTTGTTCAAGTACATTATCGCAGGGATTCAGGAAAAGATCTGAGAGCTCTAACTCCATGAGGTTATGGTCACTCCCTTTTCTATGGCAGATCCGAAATCCTTTAGCTAATACAAAGTTCCAGGCTGGCATGAAAACGTAATCTATTGGGCAATTTTGTATGCCCAATTTAAAAGTTTTTTGCGCAGGGCAGTTTAAAGCTGTCCTACCATTTAAACAGAAGAGACTTTTAGACCCCAAATAATTTCCTAAGTTTGTATCATGAGTTGTAGAGATACACTCTGGGAAAATCGCTTGATTTATATCATAAGCCTCCAATATTTCTGAATACCAACAATCTAATTTCTTTGGGTTTCATTTGTGGTTAAAATCCCCCATCAATAAAATGATATCCGTGGAATACTTTTCACATATTAAGTCCATATCATCTTTACAATGTCCCATTTCTACACCATATTTCTCCTGGCTTCCCCATTGCATATACACATTTAAAAGCATCACCTTTTCATACTTTTTATCAGCAATCATTAGGCATATTCTGCATGCAAGCAACCATTTACATTTTACAGTAACTTGGATCACATTCTTCACTATTCTGGTAGATAACAGTGTCATGATACCACCCGCGGGACGCCCAAACCTTTGTTTCTTTGCCGGGCGATGGAGTTGGCGGAAGCTATCAAATATTGGGGTCTTGCCGCATAGCCAGGTTTCTTGAATACAAAAGATATCAGTACTTTTTGCTAACTCCTTGATTTTTTCATGTTTTGTTTGATCTCCCAGACCGTTTATATTCCATGAAAAAATCTTAATGCTATGCGGCGTCCCCATTACCTATTGAACATCATCAAGGTAACCTTCTTCTCCAGACTCCTCAATATATCTCTGGGAGGGGCATGAGGGCCTAGTCCCATGACTCCAGTTCCCCAAAAATTTCTCAACATCAGAGTTGTTGACTACTATCTTGAGATTTCTCATTCCTACTCCTGCTTCTTCCTCTATTAACCTCACCCGTCTCCTCCCTAACCCTGCATGGCACCTTAAGAAGTCTTTTCCTTGCGGCTCATTACCTTCAACATCTACTTCTTCTTCGGGTACTATCCGTATACCTTTCTTTAGTACCTCTCTCTCCGCCTTCTCTATTGCTATTTTGACCAGGTCTGAATAAACGAATACCCTGGTAAACTCCTTCCCTTCATTATTTAGTTTAAAACCCACCTGCGGCAAGTCTTTTGTCCCAATACCTTTCAGTTTTGGGCACTGGGCAAATGATTGCAGAAGTTGTGACCTATTTAGGGATGAGCTCTTCCTCGTTTTCTTCCCTCCCTTTCCCGTTTGTATCAATTCGAAGTATAGCCACTTATTCCCTGCGACCTCCTTTCTTACCTCAGTAAGAGCCATATATGGCTGGCAACTATACCTTCTGGTTCCTTACTCGATTTTATTACAAAGCTATGGCCTCACTCCATGATAAGGGATGTTACTGGAGTTTTTAGCAACAGTAGGTACTGTATATCTGTATTCTCCTTTAGAGTTAGCTTTCTAATAGGATGCACCTTTTTTACTTGCTTCTTTGGAACCTTTTTTACCTCTTTCCTCTTTACTTCTCTTGGGGATTTAATGGGCATTAGTATTGGCTCTTGATCGGCTAATCTTAAACTTGCCTCAGTGATCCTGCTTCTTTTCACTAGCCTGCCTTTATCCTTTTTTTGTACCCTTCTTCCTGCTTGTCTCCCAAGGTTAAGTAACCCATATCTAGAATAATCACCACTTCTTTTTACCATCATCTGCCATTTCGAGATGTAAACCTCGTGAATGGCCTTTGGTGGTTCTATAGTCGCAGGCTCCGCCTCGACCAGGGCTTGGGGCTGAGGATCTGGCACAGATCTCAACATAGATGGCATTTGTCCCCTGATACCTTGTAACTCTCCCTCTATCCTAGATAGGTGCGTTTTTTATGTTTTTAAGATATCATTATTTAGCATTGTGACTTCTAAAAGCCCTTGAAGAGTTTTTTGTAGCATTAGCATCAATTCCAACATTGAAGAGGCTGGCGTTGCAGAGATTTCTAGGTTCAGCTCTGAGGTTTGATTACGTCCGTCATTTTCTGTTAACGCCGAAGTCTGGTTGCCATACTGTACTTGGCTTTTGTTTCCTTTCGGCATTATTCCTGTGCCCGATACATCCTCCCCTTCTGTCCTTAAGTCCTCACTGTTACAGTCCGGAAAGTCCTGGACCAAGCCCTGAGAGAACATCCCTCGCCAGCATGAGGACAGCCGTGGAGACATTAATAAATCCTTTTGGCATAATAAAGACTGAAAGGATTGATTTGCCAAAATTACCGACTCCATTGTATGCTCATTAAAAATTAATGAGGTATTCCCATTCCACTGTTCAGCCTCTACGTCCTCTGTGACTGGTCGCTTTGCTGGTGAGAATACCTTTTTAAAATGTTTTCCCACAAAATCTTTTAACGGATTTGAGGCACCTTCTTCCACTTAACGTTGCCTCCTTGTTTCCTTTTCCTTTTTTCTTTGTTCCTTTCTTTACTCTTGTCCCTGGGCTCTCCATACTTTCTCCCGAGACTCTCTCAGGGATCTCTTTGCGTCTGCTTTTGTTCCAGGGTACTTTTATTCTTCCTGGTGGCCATTACTGGTGCCTTTACGCAATAAAGAAACCTCTCTGGGTCCATATTAAGTAGCCCACCCCTATTACTAACCCCCTGATTCAATATTAGACCTTAAAAACAGTCCAAGCGATCTACAGCTTTCACACTTATCTCTGTTGTGCTTTCCAGCTGTATACTCGTGGCCGTACCCGTGCCCTTGCCCTTCCTGCGCTGATAGTTCTCCTCCGCCGAGTCTAATTACTTGTGTTTGCCTTCCTAACACGTTACACAATACACGATACCATTTGCCTTCTTAATTCTGGTTATTTCCGGATATTTCCTCAGATACCGGTGTGGCTCAATTTCATCACCCTTCCGCTTTTAGAAGGCTATTAGAGTGGCTCTGCAGTCATTCTTAGCCAAGCCGAGCTTCAAGCTGATTTTCAGCATTTCCGCGTTGTCCTCTTTTCTGCGTCTGAGACCAAACTCCGTCGGCTCACCTGCAGCACTGCGTCACGTCGGCCCTTTGTGTGAGAGCACAGGGCGTATCCACGGGGCTACGGAACCACGGGAAGCACGAGTCACTGCAATACGCACAACAGAGTTAACTAACCTAGAATAGGTTAGGCAGCATGAGTTCTGTTGAACCTACAAAAATTCTGTTCAGTCTCCAATTCCATGAGGAAACTTCACTGGCTCCCAATCAGGGAGCGTATCAAATTCAAAGCGCTTTGTTGGGTTCACAAGGGACTACATCAAGATGGCCCATTTTTGTAGCAGGACAATTTTATTGGTACACCCCCATATCTTACCATATAGTACTGCCAACAAAGTACAAGTACCCAGAATAAGAAAAGCCCACTGGAGTGGGATAAGCGTTACCTACACAGCAGCAACATGGTGGAATTAACTGCCAGAACATCTACGAGCTTAATCAAACATCTTTCCATTTAGTAAGGACATAAAAAAATGGCTTTTTTCTTTAGAACAAAGGGCCTGTATGCCTTAAAAGTCTGGAATCTGTGTTTGTATTTGATTATTGACAATGCTCAGAGTTCTTGCCAAGATGCCTATTTTGGTATAAGCGCACTTTACAAGTTCTTTACCATAACATTCCTTAGTGACAGCGGCACATCAGATCTGTGTGGGCAGAGATGCTTTTTAGCCCTAAAAGCCAGCTACATAACAGGAAATGACAAGGTATTAGCAGACACACTGAGCAAACCCTTACTACAGTTCTCAAAATACTCCCTGAATAGGAATCTATTTTCGCCGATATGTCTCGGGTTCGGACTCCTGGAGGCCCAGGCTCCTGGAAGTTGCCCTTTTTTGTGGGCTGTTCCAATCCAAACTGCCCGTTTTCTTTTTCAAGGGAAGGAATCTTCAGGAACTCTGGGTGGATGCCGTGATATCTACCTGGCCCTGAAAACTGCTCTTTGCCTTTCCTCTTTTTCCCCTTCACCGATTACTCTTGAGAATCATGCGGGGGAGAACTTATATAATTCTAGTTGCCCCAGCTTGGCCCAAGATGAAGTGGTTTCCCCTTCTCAGTAGCATGTCAGTATGTAAGGAATGGTATCTTTCCCTCTCTCAGTCTCCTCTTCAATGGCCATTCTTACTTGTGCAGATGTCTAAATCTAGCAGTATAGCTTCTGTTAGGCGTGGTTTATGTACATTGGACCTGTCACATGAGGTAACAATTTCAATTAGAACTCAAATATGCCCTCAACATTACTTTCTTGCAACCACCTTTGAAACTCAATTGTGTAAGTGGTGTTCTAAGAACCTACAGTATCATTTAGAGCCAGGTGCGCTGTACTTCTCTTCACAAGGGCAGTGGAG
This sequence comes from Lissotriton helveticus, assembly GCF_964261635.1. Lineage (NCBI taxonomy): Eukaryota > Metazoa > Chordata > Amphibia > Caudata > Salamandridae > Lissotriton > Lissotriton helveticus. Next base: position 690,326,267 of record NC_136070.1, on the reverse strand, counting down.
GAATGTACTCAGCTGCCTGGCAGAGTCAAGTCAAGTCAAATGATCTTTATTCGGATATATAAAAAACATCCATAAAAGTACATGTAAATGCAACAATCATCAGATAAAACAATCGAACAGTCCTTAGGCAACTAAAAAATGACAAAGTTGGTCATGTGCTGTAAACTTACATAAAATACAGATATCCAGGCGAAATAATGGTTTTACAATGAATGTACGAAGTAAATAGGCTGGGATGCGCAACAATAAAAACAATGGGCAGCACAAAGCAGTACTGTGTGCAAAAGAACAACCACTAGTGCAAATAAGCAATGTGCAAACTGTACGAGCGATTTAGTGCCAAACAGGTCAGACAATATTCAAAGTAGCTCGAGAGCGAATGGCAGCTTTAAGAAAGCAACTTACTCTGAAGATTACTTCGTCAGAGCTTAGCATCAATAAATCTCTAAAAGCTAAATTAAATTCAATCAAAGCATTCTTTCTAAAATACGGGGTTAAATAGTGTTTGGTGTATTTTGCATAGAAACCACAAAAGAGCGTAAAATGTAACGAGCTTTGTTTTCCGCCTAGGGTACAAGGGCAGCTTGAGTTTTCCAAATTTTTGTTAAAACCTAACGGGAAGCACAGTAAATTTTTAATACTCCCATCCCTAAACCAAAACAGCAGGCTCCTATTCCATTTACCCAGTTTTTTGCGCAGATAGCCCTGGGGCATATCGTACGGCCTGCCCCGTGGTTCCGGAAGGGAAATATACCTGATTATACTTGGTTTTACAAACTCGCTCCTTTCCCTCTCTTTACTATACAAATCGTAAAGATCCCTTTTTACTAAGTTCTTGTGCGTGCAATAAATAGTTTGGGGAGAAGTGAATAGATTCCCCTGCTCCACACTTGCTAGGCTTTGTTCCACAGCCCTGAACCATGGTATGTGGTTGGCCCGATCACATTTTAAGCAGTCCAAGATAATATCGCGGGTCAAAGAGGCAGCTGGATTCAGCCATATTTTCAGCCAGAACAGGGCAGGTCTAGATCTTATAAAGTCCACTACGTAGGGGAGATTCAATTCCCTGTGGCACACGTATGTTGGGGCTGAAATGACCCCCCCCAGAGCAAAATCTATTCTCTTCGGACTGTATGTTAGTACAGTTCTAATAACCCCACACCTCAGCACCGTAGGTTCCTGTAGGTAAACATTGAGTTTTATAGATTTGTAACAGTGGAATGATAACCTCTGAGTGTTTAGGTTGGCGAAGGGAGATTATAGAATTTATCGTTTTGCCCAATGTATTCCTCCCCTGGGCAACGTGAGGCTGCCATGATCCTGAATCGGAAAACAACAGGCCCAAATATGGGAAAGTGCGGGTGCTTTTTAAAACATTATTCCCTGACAAGATCTGATTGACTTTATGCTTTTTTGGGCCACAGGTCATTCAAAATGATTTATTAAAATTAGTGCATAGGCCAAGATCTGCCATATACGCGACGAATCCTGATATTAAAATGCGCAATGCATGGAGCCTCTGGCCTCTTGGGTGCGCATTGACGCACAGATACGGGGCTTTGAGTGGGGTGGGGACCTCACCGATAGAATTGCGTTATACGCAGACGACGTCCTATTCTTTCTTACAGATTTACACAAGTTCGGGGCCCCGAGTCTTGGACATTATGCGTATTTTTGGGGAGGTATAGGGCCTTCGTTTAAACCCACGCAAGTCCACTCTGTCGGTGTTGGGTGGTGGGGCTGCAGCGGGTCCCTGGGCGTCAGCCTTGCAGGTGGCGGCCGGTGGTTTAAAATATCTGGGGGTGTTCCTCTCGGAATCCGTAGATATTGCTTGGGAACGGAACATAGTGCCAGTATGGGAAAGGGTCCAGACGGATGTGAAAACGTGGTCCCGGATGCCCCTAACCATTTTTGGTAGGTCTTTGATATTCAAAATGGTGGCGCTCCTGTATCAGCTGCAAAGCTACCCTCATCCAATTAACCCCCGGTGGTTTCGACAGGTCAACTCCGTTCTGGGCCGTTTCCTGTGGGCTGGAGGTGCTGCCAGGGTAGCGCTGCGAACATGCTTCCTGTCTACGTACTGTGGAGGTTTAGCCACGTCAGACCTCTTATCCTATTATCAGGCCTCCCAGTTGCTGGTACTCAATGAATGGTGGTATGGAGACAGGGGAGACCCGGCATATGCCTTGGAGCGCTTGCTGATGGGGAATAACACCCTCCATACGATTCTGTACTCGGCTAGGCTACGGCGGGCGCTACCGGGTGCTACGCGAGTTGTCTTTGAGGTGTGGAGACAGGCACTGCGTCGCATGGGCTGGTGGGGTAGATTAACGGCGGAAACTCCGTTATGGCACAATGGGCGACTACCCGCGCTGGCTACATTGACGGGATTTGATGGCTGGGATGCAATTGGGATCTCATCGTTGGGCCACGTAATGACCGGGGTCACCCTCAAATCGTTCCAGGAGCTCAGTACGGAGTTCCACATGCCCAAGACCCAATTATTCCGATACCTTCAATTTCGCCATGCGTTAGCACCTAGCCTCACAAACCTGGAGTCACTCCCGGAATTTAGCCCAATTGAAGCGAAGGTATTCATGGGAGACCTTGGAGATAAGAAGGTGTCCCGAATTTATCAAACACTGGTTACTCACTGCTCAACCACCCTACTTTCACTTAAGGAGGCCTGGGAGGAAGATGTTGGTCCCCTAGATGAAGATGATTGGAGGGAGGCCCTGGAGTCCCCGCGAGGGGCCGCCATCGCCATACGGCTCAGGCTCATTCAATTCAAGTACTTACACAGGGCATACTACACCCGAGAGAGGCTGTGGAAGGCGGGACTGATGGGGTCTCCGGAGTGTCTGCGCTGCGGGGCCTGTATGGGTACGCTACTGCATACAGTGTGGTCGTGTGCTGGATTGGTCAGATTTTGGAGGGGTGTTTGGAGTTGCTTGTCAGAGGTATTGGGATGGGATCTTCCCCGCACTCCTCGATTGGGGCTGCTCCATGTATTGGAGGGAGTCGGTGGAAATATATATAAACGCCATCTATTGTTGTTGGGGCTTGTGGTGGCCAAAAGGGACCTAGCGCGAGCGTGGAAGGGAGAGCGTGCACCCCCCCTGTGTGCGTGGAAGGCTGGATTAGATTACTTCATGGGACTGGAACGCCGGTGTTTGAGGCGAGAGGATGCCCCCGGAAGCACTTTAAGATCTGGAAGGGATGGGCGGAGTATAGGGGATTGATACTGGACCCCCCAAGGGAACAGGAGGAAGAAATACAGGTAGAAGATGTGGTACAGGCCTAGGCGGTGCGTCATATCTACCACGAAACGACCAAGTACAGATTGTCTGGTATACTCACGTGCAAGGGGTTAGGGAGGGATAAGGGGTGGGTAGCAGGGGGGTTGGGTGGTTGAGGTTGGTGGGTGGAGGAGGGGGAGGGGGGGGGGTTCCGATATTTGTCTTTTCTTGTATGGAATATGCATTACGGATAAAAACGTGTCATGATGCTTGGTGGTGATCTCCTGAATGTGGGGAGCCACATATTTCTTTTTGCTTACCTGCTCAATAAAATTTTGTTGTGAAATTAGGACTGCATCGTCCGCATAAGGGAGTGCAGGAAGTGGTTTGTCATTTATATGCGGGACATCACTGGTTAGTTTACACACTGAACTACTTAATTCATTTATATACAGAATAAAAAGAAGGAGGGCCAGGACACAGCCCTGTCTGACCCCCCTGCCAATTAAAATATCATCTGAGACTTCACCATCATTATTTATTCGAACGCGGGCTCTCAAATCACGATGTAGGTGAGCTAAAAAATAAACCAGGGATTCGTCTAAACCATAATTTAACAACACTGACCATAAACGGGAGCGGTTAACAAAATCAAAAGCAGAACTTAAATCCATAAACCCTAAATACAAAGGGGATTTTTTGGCGATGGTGTATTTGGCCATTATTAGATTCAAGTTTAAGCATTGCTCCACAGTTCCTACGTTACTTCTGAAGCCTAGCTGACAGGGATGCAGAATAACATTTTCTTCAGCCCAGGTTCTAATCTTTTTAAAGATAACCCTACCCAATATCTTTAGGGTGTTATCAATTAGGGATATCGGGCGATAGCACCCAGGATCGAGTCTGTCGCCTTTTTTAAAAATAGGCACAATGGTGCTATTTGACCATGTTGCTGGTACTGAGGTATGTGATAAGTTACTGATTTAATTTGGTCCATTAATGAGATGTTTGGTGGTGTAAGAGGGTACACAGTTTCCGAGGAGTAGTGTGGTGCCGCATAGATTTTTGAAAAATGGTCCACCCACACGTCCCCTACTATATTACAATTTATTGGGGTAATATTAGAACCCATTGATCTTAGCTTCTTGACCTCGCTCCAAAACCCAGCGACATCTCTCAACGCCGCCGTGCGCACAAGGGAATCCCAGTGGTCTTTTAGTAACTCTGCAGATCTTATTTTTAGAGCGCGCTTATAACTTAACCTCAGTCTCCTCACCAGAGAATGGTCCCGAGGTTCAGCTGTGAAGCAGCCCTGAGTTCCCGGTTTGCCTTGGAGCATGAGGTGTCGAACCACCTTGGGTTTTTATTGTTGTAGGCTGTTGCTTTTTTGGAGGTCTCATTTTTTATGGCCTTACATAGCCCCGTAAAGGCCTCAACAATGTCATGTTCGGGGCTATCAGTAGATAGACAGACAGACACTAATAAGGGGTGCATTTTGATGATACGAGCTAGAACCCCCTTATCGTCTATCCCCTTCCAAACAACCCTAAGTTTATCTGTGGTGGCCACCAAATTTTTTGCCCCAATTTCACTGCGATTCCCCTGTTTTTTAATAGATTTAAGACTAGTTAAAATAGGGTAATGATCGCTGTATGTGGCAGTGACAACCTCGGCCTTTAATAAGAGGTCCCCTAACAGGGAGGATATGAATACATAATCTATTGTAGTAGCGCTCCCACGCCCAACATAGGTGACCTCAGGTCCATTATTCACAGTAATATTTGCCTGCTCCATCACATTGACTAGGTCATGTATGGCTAAGTGGTTGAGCAGTTCTTCACCTCTTCTGCAGCTAGGGGTTCTTGGATGGATGTGTGAGTTAAAATCTCCTCCTAAGCAGATACCATCAAGTTTACCATATTTTTGTCCATCAGTAATTTCATCAATAAAATCGAACAATCTTATAAAATTAATATTGGGCTGACTTATAAAATCATTGTTGTAAAAATTAATTAAGCATAGTTTTATCCTGCTGGTATATAACAGAGCCTGGAAACTCATGTCATTGGTCTGCAACGGTTCGATTTTAGCTCCTGCTGTAATCTTGACCCAGATAGATAGGCCCCCGCTAGGTCGACCCATGGCCGGGATGGGTACAATTTGGTTATAACAACTATATCCTTTGTGCAACAGGGAGCTGGTACACCAGGTTTCCTGAAGCATTAAGATATCGAAGTTAGAAATCCAATCTATCCAATCCCTGATTTTTGTCTTTGCTTTGAGTCCGGCGATGTTCCAACTCAGAATAGTCAGATCATCAGATGGTATAGGGGTAGTGGTAGGGGTGGTGGTAGTGCTTGGCTGGGCAGGTGTTATAAGGTTAAAAGACGACTCCCGCCCTCTAGGCCCATTAGGCACCGTTACAGTAGAATAAATTGATGGTTCTACCACAGGGCCCAATGTATTCTGGTAGTCGCTAGCTACTATATCAGAAGGGATAGCTGGTGGTCAGTCCAAAGTGCCTCGCTCAGAGAGTACACTGTACCTATTATAAAGGGCAATGAGGGAGGTGCTGGGCTAAACGGTCTTTGAGGGGGGCCTATAAAAGTAACCCAGTGGCAATGGGGTTACAACGGATGGAGGGGCAGGGTAGATATTATTGCTGCTGAGTATAAATTTGACTGTACCAGGGTACCTGAAATTGATTACAATGCAGTCCCCATTGATGTTTTTAAATAGGGGACCAACCCAACTCACCCGGCGGGCTGTCAAGATTTCATTTGAGATATCTCGGCCTACCCCTTTGTGTTTTGCCATCCAGCCAATGCATTTGTTGTGCAGTTGGACCCAAGACTCGCCTTGTCCCTCACTGAGTGGTGGTACGCCTGCTAAGATTAAAACGTAAGGGCAGGCGTCAGGGGGCAGGTGAAGGACAGGCCCCTGATGTGTTATAGGCTTAGTTACAGCAGTTTGTCCCTTGTCTGTTCCAGAGTTTGTTGGTGCCCCTGGTTTCGTGATAGTTAAAGTGGGGCCACCCGGAGGGGTATTACTGACCTCAGTGATAGGACAGGAGGGCCCAGATACTACTGCCGGGGTATGGTGTGGTATCATTGTAGGTTGGGTTATCCCTGCGATGTTGCCCCTAGCTACAGTGTTAGGTGTTGGTAAGCTACTGATAATATTGTTAGACCCCCCCACCCTGAATTACCTTACTAGCAGACTCCAAAACTTTCAGTAATCGATCACCCCTCATTAAGTCAAGACTAATCACCCCTTTCCTTTTTGCATCTTCCTTTTTTACAAGGTTTTCCAGTCTATCAAGTCTTTTAAAAATAGTATTAAACTGTTTGATCATTTGACTTTCCATTTGTTTAAAAATTGTATCAACAATAGTCTCAATAAGATTCCCATTAGGCTTCAGTTGAGTGGTGCATTCAATTATAGGCTCAGTCTGTGTGCAGGCAGAGTTATGACCTTCTTTTCGAGGGGTTGAGGGAGTTGCTAAGGGAGCCCCCTCAACAAGTTGTACAAGCTCATTAGTATCGGTATCGCTGTCTCCCCTTGATGGTTTTTGGGAACCTTTAGACCACATACTCTGTGGGGTCGGCTGGCTCTTGTTGCGAGGGGGTTGTTTCCTCTTGTTTACTGTTGGTTTTGAGGGGCCTCTTTTCCTTTTCTCACCAACAGTCATGTTGCACGTGGGCAGAGATGAAATTGCAGCTTTAGCAACAGGATCGGGTTGGGAGTCAATGATGATAGTAGGGCTACTACCCCCAGGCAACATTACCGGCGGATTAGCAGGTGGGTTGGTTTCATGACTGTAACCACGGGAAAAAGCGGCAACGCATTACTTGGACTTACTTGCGTAGGCTCTTGACGTATATTTGTAAGTCCCATTGACATTCTCCTCTCAGTGTTGGCAATTTCGATCGCAACCATATTAAATGCATTTTCCAACAGGCTTTCAAAGGTAGGCGTTGCAGCCGAAAATCCCTCAGGTGCTTGAGTGATGGTACTCGTATTTCGTTTCCCCATACTTAATGTTTTAAGGGCTCACCTTTTATGGCGATTCGGGGGGTGGCCGGCACCCCGACCACTGGTGACCTCTGAGGGCCTCAGAGGGCCCGCCCTTTGCCCGGGCTTAGCCCCGGGCGCTCCCACGACGCTGGTGCTGTCGGTGGTTTTGAAGGCGCCTCCGGGCGCTCCGACGACACTTCCGGTTCCCGTGCTGGGGCACCTGGGAGATGAAGTCTCCCTCCGCTCGGCGGCCGCATTGGTGACTGCAGCGGCGGGACGGAGACAGGGCAAGCAACAAGACCTCAGGCAGCTATGGCACGGTAAGGGCAGAAGGTCCCTTGCCCGGCAGACTACAGCTTGCCATATCTAATAATCTCCACCTGCCTGGAGGCAGCATCATGCCACCTCTTTTGAAGGCACTGAAAGTTTGCTGAGCAGTCGTCATGTTTCACACGGATGCTCAGCATATGTTATTTTTTCTGCTTCGGATGGCCAGGCTTTTCCTGGTTGGTGTAAGGTTTTGGTGGCTCAGCCAGTGGGACTCTGCCTCGGAAAAATGACTGTCCATCTGACTGTAAATACAGCAGGCAGACCCTCACTTTGGTGCACAGGGTACGCCACAACATTTGGATAAGTAACCTATCCACCAAACTCTAAACAACGTCAATAGTTCACATTTCTTGTAATCATGACATTTTTACACTTTATTAAAAATTGTTTCACTATGAGCCTTGGTGCTCCTTTTCTGAGGTGTCAGTAAGCAGCCTATTGGGCTTTTGTTCACCATAGGGAGGAACAGATACCATGCTTTCCTTGGCAGCATACCTCCAACATAGTTGGGTGGGGGTTGGTGTCAGTACTACCTCTGTTGGCCACCAGGTGGAGACCCACAGTGAAGTGCACTTCCCGAAGATCCATATTTTGGTCTTGTTGGTGTTCAGGTTCAGATAGTTGGTCTTCATCCAGTGGGTAATTTCAGTCATGCAGGCATTAAACGTGATCCATGTACCAGGTGTTTTGTCTGTGAAAGAGAGAATGAGTTGTGGTTTATCTTGCTGGTAGAGGACATATTGTGACATATTGTGAGAGCTGAAGATGCTGGCTAGATGGATAACATGTGTTGAAGAGGGTCGAGCTCAGGGAGAATTCTAGCTGAACAGACAGGAAGGAGCCGTTCCATCGCAGGGCGTGCATTTGGATTCTGATGTAATTTAGGTGCTGGATGGGTGGTAGACTGTGTCAAACACTGCGGAGAGGTCCACGAGGATAAGGGCTGCTGTGTCGCCTTTGTTCTTGCTGCCTATTGAGCAACAAATACAGTTTGCAACCTTGATGCTTCGCATTTAAGGCCATATATGGGCTTGGCCCTACCTTTGCTGCTAAGAGAGTCCAAAAACATGTTCCTTCACGGAATCTTTAATCTTCCACTGCTAACCTGTTGAAAATATAGAGATTTAAAATGCTCGAATTTGGTGGTCGTAAATTTTCTAGCCTTGTTTCAGTAGAGTGGAACTCTCTACCTCTATATATGCACTCCAACTCTTGTTGCATTGTGAGAAAGTGGATTACTAGTTGGTGTGGAAGTGAGTTCTCACCAAGTAATAATGTCACAACTCCAATACTCGTACTATAATTTAGCACTGTAAGAAAGTGGATTATTAGTTGGTGCGAATGTGAGTTCTCACCAAGTTATAATGTCACAACTCTGTACTGGATCCAGTTAGGTCTCAATAATTTAAACTGAGCAGATAGGTTTAACTTAGGAAAAATGTGTCAACCATTTATCATTAACAAAAGTTATAAAGTAGACAACACAAAATAATTGAAATCACACTTCAATTTATGAAACTAAAGTTACATTTAAAGAGCAAATAGACACCAAAATGACAAAAATCTGACATAGGATATTTTTTTGAAGTTTTACATCAAAATATTGCCAAAAACAAAGTTAAGTGACAACCGTGGTCATCTGGTTGCGCTTGACTGGTACTTGAGCGAGAGTTAAGGCCAACCTCAATGAAGCACATGTTGGATACAGAATCCTAGTACATACAAAGCAGAATATTAACTTCTGATTTAATCTCTGAAAGAGAAGTTGAAAATCTTCATCGGCCAAAGGCAGCAGGCTGTGGCGGGGATCGGTTCCACTAAGCCAGATAGCCTTCGGACGAAGTCCCTGTGAAGCTGTTGATTTTTTGGCAGGAAAGCTTAGAGTCAGAGAAATTCAGAATTCATGCCCAAGGAAGGTCCCCCACTGACCGAATACGTTGGATGCCTTCGCACAGTGAAGATTTCCACCTTTAGACATAGTCACTTTTTTGAAGCGTGGAGTCCTCCTGGGGGCAAGACTGCAAACTGTAGCCAAATAGGGCTCTGTGAGGCTAGAATCATCTCAATGACGTCCTGCTGAAACAGATTTGTTGCTGTGGAAAATCTCTGAGCAGGAGCAACCTGCATCTTTGGCCCAGTAGCAATGCACCTTCGTCAGATTGACTTGGCAGGTTCGTCCCGGTCTTCTGTCAATTCTCCAGGCAAAAATCCTTGAAAATATTTCTAAGTCCCAGCTTTTAGGGTTACACAGGAGTAGTACAGTCTAACACTTATCCACAGGCCACACACGCCCCAGGACCTTACGGACACTCACTCCAGGGGAAGCCAACCACAGGGTCCAAGGCAGGTCCAGTCGGAACTGGTCAACTCTGCTCTTCAGGAAGGTGGGTTGTTTGCAGGATTTGCATCCCTGCAGCTTAACAACTGACCTTTGGAGTCCACCTCTTTGTCCTGGGTACAAGTAGGAGCAGATGCAGCCTTTGTGGTCTCTCTCCACAAGTTCAACCAGAAGCAGTCCTCCTTCAGTCTTCTGGATGTCCAGCGGTGTATTGAGGAGATAACTGAGGGGCACTCCCTAATCAATGAGGCAAAAGTTTCCAGGGGCGGTGCCCCTCCTCACATTTTCAGCACTACCTGTGCATTTTACTTTAAGCTATCCCACAGTGCTCTTCATTTCATTACCCAAAACCAAAATGGTAAAATCTTTCTTTCCTTTTGCAGAGCTTCCCCGTCCCATCCAGAGTTGTGGCTAGTATAATGGGCAATCCCTCTCGTGTTCACGCTAAATCGATTCTGCGGGCAGCCACTCTCTCACTGGAATTGGAGTCCAGTTGGCTATTAGGACAGTGTGAAGACACACCTAGGTGTGAGTTACATCTGTTTTTGACTCAATAAGCACCTTTTGAAGTTTAATTAAGTTCCTGGGCTCAGCCTAGATGACCACCCTGCTTGGTGAAAAATACCTCCCCTACACCCAAGTCCTTTGACCACTGTCTGGGAGCAATACACATCTCGCCACAGGAGAGTTATTAACAGTCACATGACACTAAACATTGGCAGAAAGGACCCTACCAATGTACTCTCCAATCGCCTATCATAGCTTATCAACACGAAAGGGAAAAACCTCTGCAAGTTATGATACAATGCTCACTCCCTGCCTTGGACCAATGCAGGTTTATTCAAGGTCACCACATCCTTGCTTAATTTATGGCACCTGAAAGATCTTTCGGTGGCTGAAATTTCTATACACCCAACCATTAGTAAGAGTTTGCACAGGTCACACGATCTTGCAACAGTGGTCTATCGGGCGTGGCACTAGGCAAGGATGCTCTTCGCCTCGGCAATGGAGTCTTTAGCTGTTCTTCTTTGCAGAGGGTTTAGCGGGAGGCATCAAGTTAGCGTATGGCACACATTCTGTCCATGCATGCAGATTATACTATCCTGAATTTGTGAGATCCTGAGGAGGTGCTACCTGAAGTGATGATGCTGTTAACAGCTGTTGACCACGTGTCTCGCCTGAAAGTAAACTGGAGTAAGTCTTGTCTCTACCCTGTGAAATCCATGCCTAGACCAGACTGGCTACTGATAAGTGCTGCTTCTGTGATATAAGAAGCTGCCAGGTTTCAATATCTAGGTTGCATGTCTATTGTAAAGGAGTCTGTTTGTTCAGTGGGAATCTATGATGTTCTAGCGGCGACTAGAGGCTGCCCTGCCTTTTGGTGTGATCTCCACCTGTCCCCAATGGGCTGGGTGGTGATATCCAAGATGCTGTTGCTCCCCCAGGTTCATTGCTGCTGCACAGATTATTTTTCACAGAGTTTGATACTCTCCTCCGACAGCTGATTTTGGGTGGAGACGGGAGAAGAGTGGCGCTCTGTAAGCGCCAATGGCCACTGGATAAAAGGCAACCAGGTGCTCAAAATTTCAAAACCTAGGAATATGGCGACTTGGATCCCAATTCCTTAAGTATACACAGTTGTATCCCGCATGGCAGGCAGAGGGTGTACCGTGCATGGACTTACCTGAATATGCTCCACTAGAGGGGAGACTGCTACAAGAGGAGCTCTTGGAGAAGGCCATCTCTCTTATATACAAAACCATAAACAACAACATTCCAGACAAAATGGGTAGGTTACGGGACAAATGGGAAAAGGACATGGGACCTTTAGAGGATGTTGACTGGAAAGCGGCCCTAATGCACCCCAGGGAGATAGCCATCAAAGCTAGGCTGTGCCTTGTCCAATATTAAATTCTACACAGAATATATTATGACAGGGAGAAGTTACACAAGATGGGCAGGTCTCAGACACCATACTGTCTTAACTGTAGAGATGATAAAGGCAATTTCTATCACACGATTTGGGCTTGCCCTGCTATACAAGCCTATTGGGAGGCTATAATTGGAGTGTTGGGGATAATTCTGAGGGTATTGCTGCCAATCAATCCTGGTTTTATCCTCCTGGGGATCCCAAGCGAAGTTGACATTAATAGGGCCCAATTACTATTCGCCTCTCTGGGTCTGGCTTTGGCCAAGTGAGATGTGGCTATACAACGGGGAATGGAGGAGAATCCCACGATACAGGAATGGACAGGGGGGAAGGACCTTGATATGGCTGATGAACGTACTACATATGTGAAATGGGGATGCCCCAGAGCATAATATAAAATCTGGGGTCCATGGAGGCGTTACCATGGGCTTGATCTCTGGAACACTGCGCATGAATCCACACCAGTGACAGTGGTCATGTTGACACTGTTACACATAGAGATTGTCCTTAGTCTGGAGTATACTATGATGCCCTTGTTTCTAGGCTCGGATGTGAAGATAGGTTTCACATAATGTCAACATCATTTATTAACTTTAACACGGTACACCAGGAATGTTGAGATGCTGTCATTGGTGGCTCTGTTTTATGCGACTGAAGTTACGTTTTTTTATATATCTCTATGTACTTATCATCTACAAAATAAAAAGTTTATAAAAAAAAATACAAAACCTACTATTTGGTGGCGCAACTTAAATGGCCCTCAAGATAGTTGGCCCAATGGAAGGATATAAAGCAAATGGAATTTGTGAAAGCAATGAACCCTATTTTCCCTCCATGAAGCATTCCCTGAAGCAAGGTGCCTTTGCCGCCAAAATGCCCATCCTCTGTACAGGTGTTTAGACAGGGGTTGGGTATGGTTGAGAAAGTGTTTGGGACTGCACAAATTGTATGTCCCAGCGATCCCCGTCTGCTTCTTCCGAGACCATAAGCACTGCTGGTTTACCATAATCATCGGGTGTGTACCGAGCCTGGGATAGTAACAGTTGCAGGCCTGTTTTCTAATGGCACTCTATAATCCATGACACCCTGCATTGATAAATGAGAACTGGGCCCGAGTCACGTCCTCATGCATGAAACCACAGGACTGCTGTCAGGTTCATGTATGGAGAGGGCCACATTGAGCCACCTACGTGTGACATCCTCTACATCATTCTTACCCACGGGAAAGAACCAAAGACAATTGCTCAATTATATCTCAACTGCATTCTATGCCAATCCAGGCCCTTTGGAAATCCTTTGGAAGCGTGCGCTGGTGAGGGAGCTTACAGACCAGGAGTGGGGAATGATCTTGCAGTATACTACGGTAGTTAGTAGAAATCTATGTTTTGAATTCAGACAGTTTAAATTATTTGCACTAGGTCTTCGTGACCACACTAAGGATAGCTAAGATATACCTAGAATCTACTGACACCTGCCCTTGATGTCGTTGGGCTGACTTTTTTCATTTGGTGTGGACCTGCCCGGTGAGCATGAACTAATGGGCATAAATAGATTTGACTCTTGCCTAGGGGTCGGGTAAGGTTGTACACCAAGAAATATTGACCTGCTTGTTAAGACCGTCCCCTGCTCATGTCCAAACAACCACACCCATAAGGTTTCTCAAGTTAGACTATGTGCTGGCCAAGCAGGCCATAGTGATGTCTTGAAAGGCTGGTCACTCGCTAGAGAGCAAGCAATGGTTATTGACTATCCAGAGATCGGTTAGGGCTGAGCTCCCAGTCCTGAAGGCCATAGCTAGAGGTTAAAGGGGTGAGCTAGTATAGTGCACTGGGAGTCCTTTCTGGCAGCAATACAAGCTAAGACTGATGAACTGCCCATTAGACAGATAACTGGAATGCCATGTAGGGCGGCTCCTGGAGGACTGAATTTCCCTCCATGACAGAAAACTCTCTAGGTCTGACGGGCCATTGTACTACTTGATACAACCCTAGGCCTCTCTCCTGCTAATTGGAACTCCTATATGGAATTTTGTGATCTGCCAGACGAATGTATAAATGTGTACTTACCACTTGCTCTAAAATACCAAAGCGAATCCAGCCCAACTAAAATAATTCTTGGAGGTTATGCACCTTACTTTTGGGTGAGACAACCTTTAGGAGCTATTGGCTGAGAATAACTGGAATGAGGAACTGGCTTGTGCCAGTAGTCTGGACACCTCACCAGACACTGGCCTCCTCTCTCCTCCTAGTTTGGCTATGGAAGGGGCCTTTTTTTGCTATGGAAGGTATAGAGAGTGGCTGAGGTCTTGGAATTTACGCTGTCCTCTGGACAGTCAAGGCCAATGTCTTGACAGAGGTGCTTCAACCTGGAGTATCCTCCATGGAACCTCTTCTCCCCTTTAAAGAAGCCCTCACTGATGTCCTGCTCGGAGCCTGGACCAACCCTGTATAGGCAGTCCTGTGCACAGGACAATCACTTGCTGCCAGCCACTTGCTCCAGGGGATCATGATTTCCTCACCCGGCACACCGCCACTGAGAGCCTTGTCATGCCTGGCTCAACATCCAAGGTTAACACTGGCACATTCCCTACCACTCCTTCGGATAGGTGATACAAGAGATTGGACATCTTCAGTAAGAAGATTTTCTCTTCCATCAGCGTTGCACTTCGATTAGTGAACACTGCGTGCCTTTTGGGCCAGTACACCCACATAGTGTGGCACACAGTAGTGATAGTGCTGCCCATGGGCTTGGAGGAGGCCCATGCCATGCTGAACCAGGCTATTGCTGATGGAAGGGACTGCAAAGTTTATGATATACCGGATTGGACACAATAGACTCACTATGTAGATTGATTGCTTTGTCAGTGGTGCCTGGCTGAGTTCAATTGGTTTCTTGGAGGATGTACAGTCAACCCTCATGGACATGCCCTTCGATGGAACTCGCCTGTTCAGGGACAAGGCAGGCTCAACGCTCGAGCACTTCAAGGATAGCAGGTCCACTGATCAGTCGTTGGAACTTTCCATGGCCCCACGCCAACCTCATTCTGCCTTCTGCTCTTTCCAAGGCCAAGATAGGGGCTACCAGTCATGTCCATTTCCACCCAGCCAACAGTCTCCCCAGTCTTTTTGTAGCTGCGGACGCGGCTCTCATAAGCCTCATGGCACCCAAAGCAGTCCACCACACCCCTGGAAGCCTCCCAATCTCTTTAACATGCCCTGGCAACAACATGAGCAACCGGTTGGTTATAGGATCCAGCACCACCACGCTGGCAGTCTAAATTCGGACAAGTGGGTGCTCTAAATTTTTCAGTGGGGTTATGTCCTTCCATTCATGGAAACTTTGCCATTCATGCCACTGTCCTCAGATCCGTTGATGGAGAAGCATCTCTCCCTGTTGCGTCAGAAAGTACAGGCTTATTTGGTCAAAGGGGCCATCAAGAGTGTGGAGACACCAGAAGCAGGTCACGGTTGTCATTCATGCTACCTTCTGGTGCGGAGACCTTTGCCCTATTCTAAATCTGCACCCTCTCAACTGCTTATTGAGAAAAGAGAAATTCAAGATGCTCATGTTAGCTCATGTCAGGTACTGCCTGACCCGATCCAGGAGACTGAATGGTAGCGTTGGACTTGCAGAACACTGATAGCTCTGGTTGGAGCCCATCTGTGAATGTCAGGGATTCTAGTATTCCCCTACCTTGACAACGGGCTGTTGAAGTCATCACCCGCCTTCTGCATTTGCTGGGGTTCACTATATTCATGCTGAAGTCACACCTGACTCCCTCTCATGTGCTCCCTTTCATCTGAGGAATCTGGGCACAGTGCAATTCCATGCCTATCCTGGTGGTGAGTCCAGGATAATAAACTGATGTTTCAGCCTCTATCCTAGATTTTAGTGAGACGGACTCTGAGGCTGCTGAGTCTCTTGCCCTTTGCATTTTGCTGGTAAAGCATGCCCGCTGTCATATTCATATGCAGGCTTTACAGTGGAACCTGAAATCCCAATGGGTGCAACCTTAGGGGAATCTCTCCGAGCTGGTCCAGTTATTGTAGGAAACTGCAAAAGACTTGCAGTAGTAGCCAACAATCTGCAATTGGGTCAGCCAGAAGCCCCTCTCCCTTCCCCACACATATCTCACAGTAGTGACAGATTCATCACTTGTGTGCTGGGGTTGTCGTCTAAGAGAGGTTGAGATCTAAGTACACTGGTCTATGACAGAGTTTCAGTTCCACATGAACTTGTTGGAGTTGCGAGTGATTCACGTGGCACTGAAAGCCTTTCTACCCTCCATCAAGAGAATGCTGGTTCTGGTGTTCGTGGACATCACCACTGCCATGTGGTACTGCAAAAAACAGGGAGGTGGGTTCTGTCCCTCTGGACATAGCCGGAACATCAGGACATTGTCCTGGTTGTACAACACCTGGAGGAGCCTTTGAACGCCAAGGCGAACAAACTCAGTCTTCAATGCTTTGTGAATCATGTGAGAAGTTAGCCTGGCATATGATGTCCACTAGTTCTAGTGGGCACCTTGCACCAGTCTAATCAACCCTTATTGATGGTGGTTGTAAAGTCAACCTTATAGAAAGCTATCCTAGCGGTAGCTGTGACAAGCAGTCTTCAGGCTAAGACTTCAAAGAGCGAATTAAGCTAGTTGTTTTACCAATTATAATCCCTTGAGTACCAAATGAAAGCACACCACACAATGTATATATCAAATATATATGTATTTATTCTAAACACAACCCCTCTGGACTCTTTATGAGGTCAGAGGTAAAAGTACAATACAAGGAACTTAATTAGCTTACGATAAGTTGCACAGTATACGTTTTGCCCTAGGGGCCTCACAAACCATATACCAAAATAGTGGTATAAGAACCACATCTGAGATAGAAAGTAGGCCTAGGGCTCTGGGAATCGCTGGGGCTTCTAGGAACAACCAAAGGTTAGGAATTAGGAGGCCCATGGGAGACGCGTGCAGTGTCTAAACACAGCCGCGGGTTACCATTGACTTTCTATTGGAAACGAACAAGTTACAAATTTACAATTTAAGGACACTTCTAAATAAACTACGATGGAACCCTTTTAGACTTAGACACTTGGAGGGCCAATACCCTTGAGACTACCAGAGTACTCATCCACGGAAGCCGGGTGCATAGGTGTCTTTTGATGTTGGGTTTCGTCGTCTATTTCAATGGAGAGCTGCAAAGAAGTGCTGCCTGCGTCCAGAGGAAAAGTGTCCGGGTGGATCCAAGGGTGGATCAAAGATCTGAAGAACCTGAAAGCAGAAGAGATAGAGTCTGGGTCACTTTCCGGTGACCAGGATGGCGATGGAAAGCTGCCAGCCAATGTCGGGTGATTTCAGGTGAAAAGGTGAAGCTTGTCTCTTCAGCCACGAGGTCCAAGAGGCGTCGACGATGACCAGGAGCTGGATTCGAGCTGTCCCACAAAGATTCTAGTTGACTGCGGTGTCGGTATCCAGATCGGACCCAACAAGCCTTGGCAAACGCAACCCACGCAGGATGTCGAGATTGGCTTTGTTGCAGACCAGCAAAGTCTGGGGCGCTTCCCCTTTGTAAGGAAGCTGGAGCAAGCCTGGAGCAACCAGGAAAGCAAGTTAGATTCAAAAGTAAGTCTTCAGGGGGCTCACTAGCCAACGGACTAGGAACCGGGAAGATGCATCAAGCTGAAATGCAAAAGCGGGGCTCACGGGACACTCGTGGAGTGGGGGCCTCTGAGCTGCGGTGCAAATGGTGCTCGGGCTGGGGCTTCAAACACCCCAATGCACAACTTCGGGATACCTCGGGAAGTCGGTGCAGGTAGCAAAATGCAGAATGTCCAAGAGTTCCGGTCCCACGTCTCTCGTGTCTGTCACCGGTCTCAGCTTTGCTGTGAGCGAAGGTCGGGGTCAGAGATGTCTGGAAGTCCATGTCCTGTGTTGCAGATTCTTCGGGATCCGGCGGGAGCCTCGAAAATGGAGACCGGCAAAGATGCTGTTGGTGCCTGTTTGAACAGGGTGGTCACTCCTTGACCACAAGGGAGAAGTCTTCCATCTTCCAGTCGAAATGGAATGTCGAAGGTCCAGGATATATGTTTCAGAGTTTCAGCCAAGGTAATCTAAAGTCCTAGGGACTTGGATCCTATACTTATACTAAGTTTAGGCGTTGGACTAACTTTAAGGTCCCTCCTACGGGTGAACCTGGGGAAGGGGTGGTTACAGCCCTTCCCTTTTGCCCAGTTTCGTGCCAGAGCTGGGGGCTGAGCACCCCAGCAACCGGATTGAACTGGGAAATGCATGGAGCACCTTGTGTGCCCCAGGCAGTGTCTGAAAAGCATTCACTGAATGCAACCCATCCTGCTCCAATACACTAAAGCCTGTCTGGGGAGCCTCCCTGGGCAGGAAGCCTATTGTCCAGGCCTCCCCTGCCGGAGTTTCGTCCAGCAGCAGGAGGGTAAACTCGTGTCTGTGGCAGCAGCATCCATTTTGTGATGCTGGGGCTCTGTTTAACTTTGACCGGGCAAACCAGTAACTACATGTCTTCTCCCTCTAGAAGGGTGGAATGCTACCCCCGCCGCCAGGACTGGCGGGGGGGGGGGGGTAGTATTCCGGAGTGTTTGACACCTTACACAACTTGTTTTGATAAAGCCAAACCAAAGTTAGCATTAACCGCGAGAGTTATAATGCACTTAAGAATATATGGTATGGCCATATCATAGAACAGCTATAAGGAGATGGTTCAGAAAGCTGCAGGGGGCTCAGCTCATGCTAGGGCACCCGCTCACACAAAACCAAGCACTCTGCCTCCAGGATTGTTAAGGCCTGCCATAGAAGTGACTTATATGTTACTATGTGTCTATATATATTATATATATAAGGTAGATGTAGATATACTATATCTAAGTAGGGGTGATTACACCACCTTACCCAGGCTGTAAGAACAGACCTGTGGTGTCAGTTTGGAAGGCTAACCAGGGGTGGCACAATACATGCTGCAGCCCCTGGTAGGCCTAGGGTGCACCTATGCCCTGGGTACCAAGGGTACACTATACAGGGGCTCACAAGGGTGACCCAGTAACCAATCTGGTATTTACCTAAAATACATGGTATCAATTTAGAGAGAGAACAGCTAGGCGGTGGGCCTGATTAGCAGGGCCACAGCCATACTAAAGTCGAAAAACCAGAGAATCACAGCAAAAAGTGGGGGTAACCATAGGAAGCTGACCCTACTCTCCTACACAACCCCCCCCCCCCCCACCAAACACAGGGACATTAAACTAACCTTGACCAGTTGAGTCTTCATGTTCTAAGTGGAAATATCTGAAGAGTCCATCTGCATTGACATGGTTACTCCCAGGTCTATGTTCCACTGTAAAGTCCATCCCCTGTAGGGAAATGGACCACCTGAGCATTTTGGGATTTTCACCCTTCATCTGTTTTAGTCACAAGAGGGGCTTATGGTCTGTCTGAACTTTGAAGTGAGTACCAAAACAAGTATGGTCTCAGCTTCTTCAGGGCCCAAACCACAGCAAAGGCCTCCCTCTCAATAGCTGACCAACGTTTCTCTCTAGAGGTCAGCCTTCTGCTAATAAAAGCTACTGGCTGGTCTTGACCTTCTTTATTCAATTGTGATAGCACAGCTCCTACCCCCAACTCAGAAGCATTTGTTTGAACAATGAATTCTTTGGAGTAGTCTGGACTTTGCAGAAATGGTGCAGTGCACATGGCCTGCTTCAGGTCATCAAACGCCTTTTGACAGCTGACTGTCTACTGAACTTTCATACCCCTTGACAAATTTCCTGTAGTACCCAGTCAGGCCCAAGAAAGCTCTGACCTGAGTCTGGGTGGTTGGAGCAGTCCAGTCCATTATGGTCTGGATTTTGCTCTGCAATGGTTGAACCTGGCCTCCACCTACGAGGTGGCCCAGGTATACAACCTGACTCTGCCCTATCTGGCACTTGGTAGCCTTGATAGTTAGGCCTGCTTTCTGCAGTTCCTCCAAAATATTTTTCAGGTGGATCAGGTGATCTTCCCAGGTGGAGCTAAAGACAGCAATATCATATAGATAAGCTGCACAGTAGTCATCCAGGCCTGAGAGGACTTGGTTCACCAACTTTTGAAATGTGGCAGGTGAATTTTTCAGACCAAAGGGAATTACCACAAATTGATAATGTCCACCAGGGGTTGAAAATGCTGTATTTGGCTTTGCATCATCAGCTAGTCTCATCTGCCAGTAGCCAGCTGTCAGGTCAAATGTGCTCAGAAATTTGGCAGATGCCAACCTGTCTATGAGCTCATCTGCCCTGGGTATTGGATGGGCATCTGTCCCAGTGACAGCATTGAGACCTCTGTAGTCCACACAAAACCTCATCTCTCTCTTCCCACCCTGGGTGAGAGGTTTGGGCACAAAGATTACTGGACTGGCCCAAGGGCTCTCTGAGGGTTCAATGACTCCCAATTCCAATTTTTTCTGGACTTCTGTCCTGATACAGTCCCTGACATGATCAGGTTGCCTGTAAATCTTACTTTTAACAGGCAGACTGTCCCGAGTGTCCACATCATGAGTGCACCAGGTAGTCTAACTTGGAATCAGTGAAAACATATGTCTGTATGCCTGCACAACTTGTCTGCAGTCATTCTGCTGTTGGTCAGTGAGGCTGCCTGCCAAGGCTACACCATCAACTGACCCATCATCAGGTTTCTGAGAGAGCAGGTCTGGGAGAGGGTCACCCTCTTCCTCCTGTCCTTCATCAGTAGCCATGAGCAAGCCCATGTCTGCCCAGTCAATATATGGTTTCAATCTGTTGACATGAAGCACCCTGTGGGGGCTCCTGGGAGTTCAAAGATCAACCAAATAGGTGACTTCTCCCTTCTGTTCAACAATAGTGTGGGGTCCACTTCACTTGTCTTGGAGAGCTGCTGGGGCCACAGGCTCCAACACCCACACTTTCTATCATGGCTGGTAAACAGTCAGTACAGCCTTTTGGTCATGCCAGGCTTTTTGCAATTCCTGACTAGCCTCAATGTTTTTGGATGCCTTTTTCATGTACTCTGCCATCCGGGAGCGGAGACCAAGTACATAGTCCACAATGTCTTGTTTGGGAAGTTTGAGAGGTAACTCCCATCCTTCCTTCACCAGACAAAGGGGTCCTCTTATAGGATGCCCAAACAAAAGTTCAAAAGGGCTGTAGCCAACCCCCTTTTGTGGGACCTCTCGGTAGGCAAATAAAAGGCAGGGCAGTAGGATGTCCCATCTCTGCCTGAGCTTTTCAGGGAGACCCTTAATCGTGCCCTTTAAGGTCTTGTTGAATCTTTCAATAGACCATTGCATTGTGGGTGATAGGGTGTGGTGAACTTATAGTTCACTCCACACTCCTTCCACATTGCAGTCAGGTAACTAGACATGCAGTTTGCACCTCTATCTGATACAACCTCCTTAGGGAAACCCACTCTTGGAAAAACTCCCAAGAGGGCTCTTGCCACAACAGGTGTTGTAGTGGTCCTAAGGGTAATAGCTTCTGGGTATCTGGTGGCA
Source organism: Lissotriton helveticus (assembly GCF_964261635.1). NCBI lineage: Eukaryota > Metazoa > Chordata > Amphibia > Caudata > Salamandridae > Lissotriton > Lissotriton helveticus. The sequence goes on along the minus strand of NC_136070.1, from coordinate 690,304,886 downwards.
TGATCCACTACCACCAGAATAAACCTGTGCTCAGAGGCGGTTTGGGGATCCATTGGTACAACAATGTCAATCCCTACTCTTTCAAAGGGAACCCCCACCACAGGTAGTGGTATAAGGGGGGCCTTTTTAGTGCCACCTGATTTGCCACTGGTTTGGCAGGTGACACAGGAGCGACAAAACACCTTTGTGTCTTCTGACATGTGGGGCCAGTGAAAGTGAGGGACAAGCCTGTCCCAAGTTGTGTTCTGGCCAAGATATCCTGCTAAGGGAATATCATGGGCTAGTGTTAAAAGGAAGCCCCTGAATGCCAAAGGTATGACCAATCTCCTGGAAGCACCAGGCTTGGGGTCTCTAGCCTCTGAATACAGGAGCCCTTCATCCCAATAAACGTTATGGGTTCCAATAGCATTCCCTGCAGCCTCAGCAGCAGCTTGCTGTCTGAGGGGTTCAAGAGAAGGGCTGTCCAACTGCGCCTGCCTCAGATCTGCCCTGGAAGGCCCCACTGTCCCAAGAAACTCAGCCTGATCAGGCTCAAGCTCTTCTAGGACAAGATCCTTCTTCAGGCTCACAATCAGCTTCCTCAGAAGGCTGATCCTCATCCTGAGGCAGGGGAGAATGCACAGCCTTAACCCTACTGCTCCTTTTCCTGGTAGGCAACAGGTCCATCATTCCAGAATCCAGTGCCTGTTCAGTGTGCAATTTTTGACCTGTGACCTAGTCACAGCAAGCACATGTGCTGAGATGCCTAATATTTCTGCATGTGGTCTGAACTCCATTTCAGACCAGGCTGAACTCTCTAGGTCATTGCCAAGCAAACATTCTACAGAGAGGTCTGAACTAACAACAACCTTCTTAAGGCCCGTTACCCCTCCCCAGGAGAAATTAACAACTGCCATCTCATATGTGGTAGCGACATTGCTAGCATTGGTCACTAGGTAGGTTTCACCTAGTATGATTTGTCCAGGGTCCACAAAGTCAGGTATCACCATTGTGACACTAGCCCCTGTGTCCCTGTAGGCCTAAGCCTCTTTTTCATTGACTAAAGGAGTTTGTCTGTACTTGCCCAAGTTATTGGGACTCACAGGGAAGGACATATCCTTGCCTCCATCACAGATCAAAACAGCTTGAGTTGATACTCTGACTAGGCCAGAGTCCTTCTCAGTTCCCAGGGTTAACCCTACTACACCCTTCTGCTGAGAACCATCACTTGGAGCTGAACTAGGGGGAACAGTTGCCTTAGGGGCAATGGTGGTTGGAGCTGTCTCCTTCTTGGCACAATCACTGGTACAGTGAGTATTTACTCTACAAATCTTGCACCAAGGTTTCTTTGGACCTTCTTTCTTTTTGGATTGTTGGGAACCCACACCATTAGAAGCTTTTTGGGGACCTTGAGAAGACTTCTGGTCTTTTGCTTTCTACCCACCCTTTTGGTCTTGCTTCTTCTGGCCACCACCTTGGTTCTGTCCCTTCTGCTTCACCCTGGTTCTGACCAATTTGTCTGCCCTCTTACCCAATTCTTGTGGAGAGGTCAAATCAGAGTCAACCAGGTGTTGATGCAATAACTGGTTCTGACAATTATTAAGAATCTGTTCTCTCATTATAAGGTTATACAATCCTGTATAGTCACTTACTTTACTGCCCAGTAACCAGCCTTCCAGAGCCTTCGTAGCACAATCTGCAAAGTCTGTCCAGTCCCGAGTCTGTGTATTTTGGGTATCTCTGAACAGCAACCTGTACTGCTCAGTGGTTAGGCCAAACCCATCTTTCAGAGCACTCTTCAGGATAGAGTATTTGTCAGCATCCTCTTCTCTAACAGTGAGGAGCTTGTCTCTACCTTTGTCTGCAAAGGAGAGCCACAAGATTGCTGCCCACTGACTCTGGGGTACCTGGTGTACTTTGCAGGCCCTCTCCAAAGCAGTTATCCACTTGTGGGTGTCATCCCCAATCTGATAGGGAGGGACAACCTTGTACAGGTTTCTATGGTCATAAGACCTATCCCTAGCACTAGTGATTTTGCTGCCACCAGCGTGGAAGGGTATACTCAGATGTGAGTCCCTTGCTCATTGCACCATCAGGATTCAAGCAAGCCGGGCCGACGACGCCTGAAATGGCAGAAACCGGTCCCCGGAAGCTTGTTTCCTTCCCAGTACAAGAATTGGCTTGGTAGTTTGGTTTGCCCTGTTCCCATCATGCACTGGGACAGGAACAGACTAATTTGCATATAGCCAAGTTCTGAGCTGGGATGGTGCAGTGAGCTAAAAAACGGTGATGGATCAAGCCCTGATCTTTGGACTGGGTAAGAGTGGTCTGCTTAATTCAGGCACTCTGTTCATCACCACCCCTTTTCTGAATCACCAGTGGGCTCTAGCCCACACAATTTTCTCTCTCTTTCAAGAGCTAGGGTCTCTTTTTCAAGGGCAATTTTCTTGCCTTTTGATCCTAAGCTTGACTTCTCTCATTCTAGCTTCATGCTCTTTTCTCTCAGGGGATGTTTTCCTCCTGTGAGATGAGGCATTGGACCCTATTGATGAACCAGAATGGTGAGATTCTCCTGACAGAGATCTCTGTCTTCTAGGTCCACCAGTAGGCCTACTTGGGGGGATAAAGGAAGGCCCACTATGACCATCCATATCTCCAGGTAGCCCTGTGTCTTCCAGGTCAGGTTCATTAACCTTATCCTGGTCTTCATCCTCTTCATCTTCAGAGTCCTGGTGGGGAGCACTACTAGGATCCTCTTCTGATGAAGGATGCCCCCCCTCCCTGCTACCATGTGCATCTGGGTCTGATGCTTTTTCCAAGTCATCTGCTGCCACTAAATGATTTACCAGGTGCTGGTTGGTTGGACTCTGTCCTTGCTTTATTTTTCTTATGACACACAAACCTCTTAACTCTTGGAACGTGAAGGTGTCATATTTAGATGTCTGCTCTTGGCTGGCATATGGCAGAGAGGCACTAGCTCCTGCCCTTAAAGCCATGACTATTGAGGGGTGGTGTGTGCACCTACCTACACTACTTGTTTCCTACCAGAACCTCTCTAGAAGATGTATTCAGGGTGTGCTAAGCCCTTACCACCTACAACTGCTAAGTTCAGTAGAACTTATGTATTATAAGACTTGATTTATATGTACCTACAGGTACCTTGATGCGATTTTTCAAATGATATTCTCAAGATTATTTGGTAAAACAATGCAAGCTCTTATCCCATCCGCTGCACACCAATGTGAGAAGTTAGCCTGGCATATGATGTCCACTAGTTCTAGTGGGCACCTTGCACCAGTCTAATCGACCCTTGTTGATGGTGGTTGTAAAGTCAACCTTATAGAAAGCTATCCTAGGGGTAGCTGTGACGAGCAGTCTTCAGGCTAAGACTTCAGAGAGCGAATTAAGCTAGTTGTTTTACCAATTATAATCCCTTGAGTACCAAATGAAAGCACACCACACAAGGTATATATCAAATATATATATATTTATTCTAAACACAACCCCACTGGACTCTTTATGAGGTCATAGGTAAAAGTACAATACAAGGAACTTATTTAGCATACAATAAGTTGTACAGTATACGTTTTGCCCTAGGGGCCTCACAAACCATATACTAAAATAGTGGTATAAGAACCACATCTGAGATAGAAAGTAGGCCTAGGGCCTTGGGAATTGCTGGGGCTTCTAGGAACAACCAAAGGTTAGGAAGTAGGAGGCCCATGGGAGACGTGTGCAGTGTCTGAACACAGCTGACTCTCTATGGGAAACAAACAAGTTACAAATGTACAATTTAAGGACACTTCTAAATGAACTACGATGGAACCCATTTAGACTTAGACACTTGGATGGCCAATACCCTCGAGACTACCAGAGTACTCGTGCTACCTCACCCACGGAAGCCGGTGCATAGGTGTCTTTTAATGTCGGGTTTCGTCATCGATTTCAATGGAGAGCTGCAAAGAAATGCTGCATGCGTCCAGAGGAAAAGTGTCCGGGTGGATCCAAGGGTGGATCGAATATCTGAAGAACCTGAAAGCAGAAGGGACAGAGTCTGGGTCACTTGCCAGTGACCAGGATGGCGATGGAAAGCTGCCAGCCAATGTCGAGTGATTTCAGGTGAAAAGGTGAAGCTTGTCTCTTCAGCCACGAGGTCCAGGAGGCGCGACGACAACCAGGAGCTGGATTCAAGCTGTCCCACAAAGGATCTAGTTGACTGCGGTGTCAGTATCCGGATTGGACCTAACAAGCCTTGGTAAACGCAACCCACGCAGGATGTTGAGATTGGCTTTGTTGCAGGCCAGCAAGGTCTGTGGCGCTTCTACTTTGTAGGGAAGCTGGAACAAACCTGAAGCAACCAGGAAAGCAAGTTAGGTTCAAAAGAAAGTCTTCGGGGGGCTCACTAGCCAACCGACTTGGAACCGGGAAGACACGTCAAGCTGAAATGCAAAAGCGGGGCCCACGGGACACTCGTGGAGTGGGGGCCTCTGAGCTTCAGTGCAAATGGTGCTCGGGGCTGAGGCTTCAAACACCCCAATGCACAACTTCGGGATACCTCGGGAAGTCGGTGCAGGTAGCAAAATGCAGGATGTCCAGGGGTTCAAGTCCCACGTCTCTCGTGTCCGCCATGGGATCAGCTTTGCTGTGAGAGAAGGTCGGGTCAGAGATGTCTGAAAGTCCGTGTCCTGTGTCGCAGATTCTTCGGGATCCGGCAGGAGCCTCGAAAATGCAGACAGGCAAAATGCTGTTGGTGCCTGTTTGAACAGGGTGGTCACTCCTTGACCACAAGGGAGAAGTCTTCTGTCTTCCAGTCGAAATGGAATGTCGAAGGTCCAGGATATATGTTTCAGAGTTTCGTCCAGGGTAATCTAAAGTCTTAGGGACTGGGATCCTATACTTATACTAAGTTTAGGGTTTGGACTAACTTTAATGTCCCTCCTATGGGTGGACCTGGGGAGGGGGTGGTTACGCAAATAATATCAAGGTATTTTGGATGTCCTCACGGGGTTGTTTTATTCTTAAAAGAGTGCCTAGTTGCAGATGCCTAGACTCTTAAATTTCGTTTGGTGCTCTAAATTGAGCCCAAAGTATCATTAACAATCGCCGTCAGCGTGAGATCACTTGCAGTCGTGTTGTGTACCTTTCACAGATAGTACTTGCTCCTCTAAGAGACGGGGGCTCTAAGTCCGCATCACGGCGACTATGGGCTTGCCATCCACTCGCTTTATTTATGTAGAAGGTACTCACGCTACGCGCGCAGCGTGAGTACCTCTTTTAAGAATAAAACAACCCCGTGAGGACATCCAAATACCTATATATTTGTTGCCTCGCAAGAAGAGTCAGCGTTTACTTGGTCCTTATTCAGAGATACCGCTACACTCATACCCATATGAGAAGATCCCCCAGTTTTTATATGTATATGTATATGTTTATGTCGGCCCTGAAGAAGGTGATATAAATAATCTGTTGTTCACCGAAACGTACGTAGGCCACATACATCTGAGAACCTCACCTGAGAAAAGTATAAGAAATCAAGACTCAAAGCAAAATACAATTTATGGAACATCAAGTTATCAAATTGCTGATGTAAACTATTGCTAGTATCTCTTGTATCTCAGATGTATTGTCTTTATTTGTTGGTTTAGCTTTTTTGCACAGAATGAAAGTGAGTATGCATGAGGATATGTGATTGTGAGATAGGAATGTATGCTGTTTTCTAGTGACAATTTGCACTATTTAATTAGACCTCGGGGTGTTGTTGAGTTTTTTTGTTTCAATTTTTGTACATAACTAATTTATCTACCTATGTGATTTATATGTAATAACAATGAGTTCAAAAAAATCTTTTAAAAAAAATGTTCTCCTTTGAAAAATAATTTTGTAATGAAAATAAATAGTTGGAAGAAAAAAAAAATAAACACAATGAAAAATAACATGTTTGTTTGAAACTTTACATATGTGCAGCATCCACTTAAAATTATAGATTGATTCACTCAAAAATAGTATAGGTCAGTTCAGAGGTCTTTTATTGGTGTTTCTTCTTTTATTTCTCCCTCCTCTAGACCTAAAATTAAATTTGGGAGTACCCTTTCATGTCTTCATCAGTACTCTGGACAGGAGTGTTATCAGCAGTAAGGCGTACCAGAGTCCCCAGTTCCACACGAGAGCCACCTTGGAAACATCAATGGTCAGACATGCTGACATTGCGCTCTTGACCGTGGCAAATTGATCTAACCAAGGTTCTCACCCGGTTGTGTAAGAGATCTTGCACCACCTCTGGATGTTGATGCCATTTGTGATCTGTAGGAGAGTAGGGTCTGCTTCCTATGGTTACCCCCACTTTTTTGCTGTGCTTCTCTGGTTTTCGACTTTAGTATGGCTGAGGCCCTGCCACAGCCTAGCTGTTCTCTCTCTAAATTGATACCATGTACTTTAGGTACATACCAGATTGGTTACTCGGTCACCCTTGTGAGCCCCTGTATAGTGTACCCTAGGTACCCAGGGCATAGGTGCACCCTAGGCCTACCAGGGGCTGCAGCATGTATTGTGCCACCCCTGGTTAGCCTTCCAAACTGACACCACAGGTGTATTCTTACAACCTGGGTAAGGTGGTGTAATCACCCCTTACTTAGATATAGTATATCTATATCTAGCTTATATATAGACACATAGTAACCTATAAGACACTCCTCTGGCAGGCCTTAACAATCCTGGAGGCAGATTGGAGAGTGAACGCCATCAACACTTTATTCTGGAGCCGTCCACTTCCAAAAGGATAAAAACAAATGAGTGCAAATAGGTCAGTAGGTGAAACAAATGACTACTGACTAGATATTCTGGTCGACATGTTTCTGCGGAAATTAAAGATCCAAAAAGGTATCTACCGCTTCATCAGGACCCATTAAATATTTGCTACTGCTTAAGGTAAAATTACAGTGAACACAAAAAATGATATAGATATCACCTGTTCACTCCTGGCAATCCTCCTGTATAGATAGAAGATATCCAGATGTTGAAGTCACCAAGACACAAACAGAAGATAGACAAAAAAGGCAAGATAACAGTACCAACATTAGTATGAGTTATCACATGCTACATCATTATGCAAAATAGTTTCTCTTTTTGTGGGTTCAGCTAGACCCGATTTAAAAGAAAGTTTGACCTCAGGCTCACCTCAAATGCGAGAAGAACGTGCTTCTCCTCACCTGGCATGCAGCTCAGGACAATGGGACACCGCTCTATAATGTAGGAAAATATGTAGAATAGTGATGATTGCCTTCGCGACCACTAGACAGATTGAGACTCTGTCAGTACATTAAATTAAAAGAATTGACAGTGAACCTCTCCCTTCCATGAGGCCTTCTGCACGCAAGATCATGTGTTACCCTCTCTAGGGAACTTATTGGTATATAAGGTTATACCCTCATCGCGAAGGGTCGTGTGCAACCTCTGCTACAGAAGACTCTAAGCGCGGGTCAGATCGCATGTTGTTATCTTTTATAAGTGTTCTCAATGACAAGTCGCACTGTTGTAACTGTGCGGTACAGATGGTGCACTAGTATCCTCTCTACTTGGGAAACGAGACTCACGCTCTCCTAAAAATGGCATGATACATGAAACAGGTGCTCCCTTTCAATTGTATTGTTGTTTTGTACAAAACTACTCTTAAGGTGACCTGACGCCTAGAAAGCGCTTTGCCGCTGCATCAATTTACGGGGTAGCTAGGTTAAGACTAGAAATGAGACTCACGAGGGCAGTGATTAGCCTGACCACCTCTTAATAGCCAAGTATTTTGTAAAACTCACGGGCGCTCCTAGAGGCGGGCAAGTTGGAAGTAATCGCCCAGCGCCTCGTATAGTCTGCTTTGGTGCTACGAGAGAAAGTAGATGTATACATTAGAAAGAAAGCCTGTACTGACCTGTCCGTCGGCACTCCTAGCAGCCAACTGGACTGTATGGGGAGGTATCGAGACAGGGTCAGGGGCCAACTTTGTTTGCTTCTACCGTCAACCTGAATAGCCACAGATTCCTTATTGACCCTCCAGCCTCCCTATATCTGCGAACTGGTCTTCCTACCTAAAATGGTCCCTCTAGATCCTTAGTTTCTGCACACTGGTCAATCAGCCTTCTGACGTGGCTCTGTGCTTCTGGTGCAAAAAGAGGCATGTAAAGAAGAAACTGATGTCAGTGTGTTGGGGTGGTGCCTGTATAGACAGCGTGCAACTCACATCAGGCGCCAATGTGAACCCAATCAGCGCCACCTATCAACATGCAGAGACACTACTCAAGATTTTCCGAATCTAATCTGATGCCTGGGGACTATTCTAATGTAGGGAATATGCGTTTCGATAGACTCTACCAGATAAGGCGTTAGCGAAAGTAGGAAACTTGTGCATTATGGATTCGCCAATCAACATGTGTTTATGGGTCAGACTACATACACTAGGTGCTGGATGTTTTTCCCATAGTTTTCAGAGTCCATATACCAGCAATGAAGGGGGTGGTGAACACACAGAAAGGCCACTTTCTCCCAAGCGCCATGAAACCTTCGGGTGTATAAGTGTTTTATAGAACTATATTAACATATATACTCAAGGCCTTCTATATCTGCTATTATATCTGCTTTAGTCAGTAAAGGGACGAGGAGGAGGGACAAACTGGTAAAGGGTGGATTACATATTATCTTCATTATGCTGCTTCTTCCTCATCCCATTTCCGCTTCCCTCCTCCTCCACTTTCTCCCTGGGTAAGTAAGCTGTGGCTGTGTATTACTGCCTGATTAAATGGAAAGTATAGTGTGTACTCTTACTCCCACTGGGAATAGGAAGATTTTAAATTAAATTCAAACAGGGGCTTACAGGTATCGTTCTTAGGGATGGACCATTCTCACTGGTTAGGAACTGGACAAGAAATAGCAGGACTCAGAGTAATGAAGATCACCAGCATATATTCCAACCATTGTGTCTAGTGGTATGTGGTGATGGCTGGTCATGCTTGTGGCATGAAGTTTCTTGAGAGTGAATTAATGAACATGAGGTGTAGTGTCTTTGCTCAGGATATGGTTTTGATAAGTGGGATGGGGTTTGCGGTATTGAATACTCATTAGTGCTATATGTCTGTGTCAGTTGGTAGGTATGCAGACACATTTTAATTCTAAGGGCAGGAGTAACCTGTACACCTGTGAAACCCTGCTTATATAATTCGATCATGGAACAAGGGTTATCACATTACAATATATTCATTAGACTTGGAGCCAAATCACTATGTGCAAAGAAAGCTTAGTCTGATTATATATATATATATATATATATATATATATATATATATACTAGCTTACCCATCCCGCGTTGCTGCGATCTCCGAAGAAAGGAAATTCAAGGAAACTCGTTATGATAACATTCAATTTACATTGTGTAATTTTTATTGAAAAATATTCATTTTAATATGGAAAACATTTCAAAGTGTCGTTTTAATTCTATTTATTTATTCGAGTGCTTGTGGATACATGATTTTTTGTTTTTCCGCCTGGTGCGTACATCAGTATTCGAAAGGTTATGAGGGCCCTGGGGGGCCGATATTAAAAAAACATTTATGCTAGAAACCTTCGCGGGAGTGTACTCAACAACTTCCCAAAGTTTCCTGGTGATCGGATGAATGCTGTTTTAATTCTATTTATTTATTCGAGTGCTTGTGGATACACGATTTTTTGGTTTTCTGTCATGTGCGTACATCAGTATTCGAAAGATTATGAGGGCCCTAGGGGGCCGATATTTATAAAAATGTTATGCTAGAAACCTTCGCAGGAGTGTACTCAACAACTTCCCAAAGTTTCCTGGCGATCGGATGAATGCTGTTTTAATTCTATTTATTTATTCGAGTGCTTGTGGATACACGATTTTTTGTTTTTCCGTCTTGTGCATACAACAGTATTCAAAAGATTATGAGGGCCCTGGCGGGGGCGATATTAAAAAAAAAAATTTATGCCAGCAACCTTCGCGGACTGTACTCAACAACTTCCCAAAGTTTCCTGGCGATCGGATGAATGCTGTTTTAATTCTATTTATTTATTCGAGTGCTTGTGGATACACGATTTTTTGTTTTTCCGTCTTGTGCGTACATCAGTATTCAAAAGATTATGAGGGCCCTGGAGGGCCAATATTTAAAACAAAATTTATGCCAGAAACCTTCGCGGGAGTGTACTCAACAACTTCCCAAAGTATCATGGCGATCGGATGAATGGTGTTTTAATTCTACTTATTTATTCGAGTGCGTGTGGATACACACGTTTTTTTGTTTTTCCGTCTTGTGCGTACATAAGTTTTCGAAACATTATGAGGGCCCTGGGGGGGCCAATATTTAAAAATAATTTATCCCAGAAACCTTCGCGGGAGTGTACTCAACAACTTCCCAAAGTTTCCTGGCGATCGGATGAATGCTGTTTTAATTCTATTTATTTATTCGCGTGCTTGTGGATACACGATTTTTTGTTTTTCCGTCTTGTGCGTACATCAGTATTCGAAAGATTATGAGGGCCCTGGAGTGCCGATATTTAAAACAAAATTTATGCCAGAAACCTTCGCGGCAGTGTACTCAACAACTTCCCAAAGTTTCCTCGCGATCGGATGAATGCTGTTTTAATTCTATTTATTTATTCGAGTGCTTGTGGAAACACGATTTTTTGTTTCTCCGTCTTGTGCGTACATCAGTATTCGAAAGATTATGAGGGCCCTGGGGGGACGATATTTAAAAAAATATTATGTCTGAAACCTTCGCGGGAATGTACTCAACAACTTCCCAAAGTTTCCTGGCGATCGGATCAATGCTGTTTCAATTCTATTTATTTATTCGAGTGCTTGTGGATACACGATTTTTTGTTTTTCCGTCTTGTGCGTACATCAGTATTCTAAAGATTATGAGGGCCCTGGGGGGCCGATATTTAAAAAAAAATGTATGCCTGAAACCTTCGCGGGAGTGTACTCAACAACTTCCCAAAGTTTCCTGGCGATCGGATCAATGCTGTTTCAATTCTATTTATTTATTCGAGTGCTTGTGGATACACGATTTTTAGTTTTTCCGTCTTGTGCGTTCATCAGTATTCGAAAGATTATGAGGGCCCTGGGGGGCCGATATTTAAAAAGAATTTATGCCAGAAACCTTCGCGGGAGTGTACTCAACAACTTCCCAAAGTTTCCTGGCGATTGGATGAATGCTGTTTTAATTCTATTTATTTATTCGAGTGCTTGTGGATACACGATTTTTTGTTTTTCCGTCTTGTGCGTACATCAGTATTCGAAAGATTATGAGGGCCCTGGGGGGGCCGATATTTAAAAAATATATATGCCTGAATCCTTCGCGGGAGTGTACTCAACAACTTCCCAAAGTTTCCTGGCGATCGGATCAATGCTGTTTCAATTCTATTTATTTATTCGAGTGCTTGTGGATACATGATTTTTTGTTTTTCGGTCTTGTGCGTACATCAGTATTCGAAAGATTATGAGGGCCCTGGGGGGCCGATATTTATAAAAATGTTATGCTAGAAACCTTCGCAGGAGTGTACTCAACAACTTCCCAATGTTTCCTGGCGATCGGATGAATGCTGTTTTAATTCTATTTATTTATTCGAGTGCTTGTGGATACACGATTTTTTGTTTTTCCGTCTTGTGCATACAACAGTATTCAAAAGATTATGAGGGCCCTGGGGGGCGATATTAAAAAAAATGTATGCCAGCAACCTTCGCGGACTGTACTCAACAACTTCCCAAAGTTTCCTGGCGATCGGATGAATGCTGTTTTAATTCTATTTATTTATTCGAGTGCTTGTGGATACACGATTTTTTGTTTTTCCGTCTTGTGCGTACATCAGTATTCAAAAGATTATGAGGGCCCTGGAGGGCCAATATTTAAAACAAAATTTATGCCAGAAACCTTCGCGGGAGTGTACTCAACAACTTCCCAAAGTATCATGGCGATCGGATGAATGGTGTTTTAATTCTATTTATTTATTCGAGTGCTTGTGGATACACGTTTTTTTGTTTTTCCGTCTTGTGCGTACATAAGTTTTCGAAACATTATGAGGGCCCTGGGAGGGCCAATATTTAAAAATAATTTATCCCAGAAACCTTCGCGGGAGTGTACTCAACAACTTCCCAAAGTTTCCTGGCGATCGGATGAATGCTGTTTTAATTCTATTTATTTATTCGAGTGCTTGTGGATAAACGATTTTTTGTTTTTCCGTCTTGTGCGTACATCAGTATTCGAAAGATTATGAGGGCCCTGGGGGGCCGATATTTAAAAAAATATATGCCTGAATCCTTCGCGGGAGTGTACTCAACAACTTCCCAAAGTTTCCTGGCGATCGGATCAATGCTGTTTCAATTCTATTTATTTATTCGAGTGCTTGTGGATACATGATTTTTTGTTTTTCGGTCTTGTGCGTACATCAGTATTCGAAAGATTATGAGTAAGCATGGGCGTAAAATCCGCTCCGATCGCGGATTTTTCGGATTTTCGGCAAATTCGCAATCCGCGAACTCTCGCGAATTTGTCGAAAATCCGTGAATCCGCTCGCGGCGGATTTTTTGCTTGGTTGCGGCGCGCGGCGTGGTGCACGGCGTTCACTTTCCGTCATTTTAGCGTTTGCCGAGTTGTTTTTCTTTGCGAGTGACGCGCCATTTTAGATCTTGCTGCGTGTTCCCGCGGGAGTTTGTCGCCCGCGAATACGTACTCGCGGCTTGCCACCTTGCACAGCACACCTCGCGAGAGTTCGCAATTGCGAACACGTAGTTGCGGCGGAAAGGAACAATCTCGCACTTGCGAAATAGAGATTTTGCAATTTCGCACAAGAAAATCACCAGCAAACAGGATAAACCTTCAGAAAATTATGATTTTTATCAGAATCACTCCTCAGGTTGACATTTGCATGGCCTTTTTTTTTGCAAGGAGTCCATTTTGGGGGGGGGGGGGAAGGAAGTGCCCCACAGTCTCCAACTTCCTGTTCCTGTCCAGCAGGCTCCTCCCAGTGCTTTGTCCATCTCCTGGTCACTTTCATTTGGATCTGGAGCTGGAAGGATTACTTTTTGTGGGTGCTGCTGGATATTTGGATTTGAGGCCTTTTTGACTGTCTTTGGATCACTTTTGGATTAGAAATCAACTTTCACAAGTAAGTTTGTTTGGGGCATTACAGTTGCTGCAAGTACAATTTTGGAACTTTTTCAGAAAATTAAATAAATTATATTGTGGGTAGCCACAGTATCCAGTAGGACCAGGGTTGGTTATGGGTGCATGATACAACTGTTTTGTTGAATTTAAACACCATTGAGGCCATGGATGGGCTGGGATTGTGCAGATTTTATTGTTTTTTGTCGTTTTTTTGGGCCTGCTGGTGTGGCCCTTTGCCCAGGGGTGGTGAGTGTTGCATGGGCCTAGTCTTTCTGTGGGGTGTCTTCTTGAATTTAAACATAATTGAGGCCATGGATGGGCTGGGATTGTGCTTATTTTATTGTTTTTTGTCGTTTTTGGGGGGCTGCTGGTGTGGCCTTTTGCTTGCCCAGGGGTGGTGGTGGTGCATGGACTGAGTGTGCCTGTGGTGTGGTCTCACTCTCTTTGATGTAAACATCATGGATGGCATTGGATTGTGGTGATTTCTGGCTGTTTTTCAGTTTTTTGGGGGTGTACTGTTGATGTGGTCTGGCCATGTGGGTGGTGGTGGTGGCCATCTTGAGTGCTGGCTGGTACAGGCAACATGTGCTTGGGGTGTAAGGGGGCCATTTTGAGGAGAGGCAGTGTCTGAGGCCTGCACTTATTTTGCCTACTTTTCATCCCTTATGCCCAGGGGTAGTGAGTGTTGCATGGGCCTAGTGTTTCTGAGGGGTGTCTTCTTGAATTTAAACACCATTGAGGCCATGGATGGGCTGGGATTGTGCAGATTTTATTGTTTTTTGTCGTTTTTTTGGGCCTGCTGGTGTGGCCCTTTGCCCAGGGGTGGTGAGTGTTGCATGGGCCTAGTCTTTCTGTGGGGTGTCTTCTTGAATTTAAACACCATCGAGGCCATGGATGGGCTGGGATTGTGCAGATTTTATTGGTTTTTATCGTTTTTTTGGGCCTGCTGGTGTGGCCCTTTGCCCAGGGGTGGTGAGTGTTGCATGGGCCTAGTCTTTCTGTGGGGTGTCTTCTTGAATTTAAACATAATTGAGGCCATGGATGGGCTGGGATTGTGCTAATTTTATTGTTTTTTGTCGTTTTTGGGGGGCTGCTGGTGTGGCCTTTTGCTTGCCCAGGGGTGGTGGTGGTGCATGGACTGAGTGTGCCTGTGGTGTGGTCTCACTCTCTTTGATGTAAACATCATGGATGGCATTGGATTGTGGTGATTTCTGGCTGTTTTTCTGTTTTTTGGGGGTGTACTGTTGATGTGGACTGGCCATGTGGGTGGTGGTGGTGGCCATCTTGAGTGCTGGCTGGTACAGGCAACATGTGCTTGGGGTGTAAGGGGGCCATTTTGAGGAGAGGCAGTGTCTGAGGCCTGCAATTATTTTGCCTACTTTTCATCCCTTATGCCCAGGGGTAGTGAGTGTTGCATGGGCCTAGTGTTTCTGAGGGGTGTCTTCTTGAATTTAAACACCATTGAGGCCATGGATGGGCTGGGATTGTGCAGATTTTATTGTTTTTAGTCGTTTTTCTGGGCCTGCTGGTGTGGCCCTTTGCCCAGGGGTGGTGAGTGTTGCATGGGCCTAGTCTTTCTGTGGGGTGTCTTCTTGAATTTAAACATAATTGAGGCCATGGATGGGTTGGGATTGTGCTTATTTTATTGTTTTTTGTCGTTTTTGGGGGGCTGCTGGTGTGGCCTTTTGCTTGCCCAGGGGTGGTGGTGGTGCATGGACTGAGTGTGCCTGTGGTGTGGTCTCACTCTCTTTGATGTAAACATCATGGATGGCATTGGATTGTGGTGATTTCTGGCTGTTTTTCTGTTTTTTGGGGGTGTACTGTTGATGTGGTCTGGCCATGTGGGTGGTGGTGGTGGCCATCTTGAGTGCTGGCTGGTACAGGCAACATGTGCTTGGGGTGTAAGGGGGCCATTTTGAGGAGAGGCAGTGTCTGAGGCCTGCACTTATTTTGCCTACTTTTCATCCCTTATGCCCAGGGGTAGTGAGTGTTGCATGGGCCTAGTGTTTCTGAGGGGTGTCTTCTTGAATTTAAACACCATTGAGGCCATGGATGGGCTGGGATTGTGCAGATTTTATTGTTTTTTGTCGTTTTTTTGGGCCTGCTGGTGTGGCCCTTTGCCCAGGGGTGGTGAGTGTTGCATGGGCCTAGTCTTTCTGTGGGGTGTCTTCTTGAATTTAAACACCATTGAGGCCATGGATGGGCTGGGATTGTGCAGATTTTATTGGTTTTTGTCGTTTTTTTGGGCCTGCTGGTGTGGCCCTTTGCCCAGGGGTGGTGAGTGTTGCATGGGCCTAGTCTTTCTGTGGGGTGTCTTCTTGAATTTAAACATAATTGAGGCCATGGATGGGCTGGGATTGTGCTAATTTTATTGTTTTTTGTCGTTTTTGGGGGGCTGCTGGTGTGGCCTTTTGCTTGCCCAGGGGTGGTGGTGGTGCATGGACTGAGTGTGCCTGTGGTGTGGTCTCACTCTCTTTGATGTAAACATCATGGATGGCATTGGATTGTGGTGATTTCTGGCTGTTTTTCTGTTTTTTGGGGGTGTACTGTTGATGTGGACTGGCCATGTGGGTGGTGGTGGTGGCCATCTTGAGTGCTGGCTGGTACAGGCAACATGTGCTTGGGGTGTAAGGGGGCCATTTTGAGGAGAGGCAGTGTCTGAGGCCTGCACTTATTTTGCCTACTTTTCATCCCTTATGCCCAGGGGTAGTGAGTGTTGCATGGGCCTAGTGTTTCTGAGGGGTGTCTTCTTGAATTTAAACACCATTGAGGCCATGGATGGGCTGGGATTGTGCAGATTTTATTGTTTTTAGTCGTTTTTCTGGGCCTGCTGGTGTGGCCCTTTGCCCAGGGGTGGTGAGTGTTGCATGGGCCTAGTCTTTCTGTGGGGTGTCTTCTTGAATTTAAACATAATTGAGGCCATGGATGGGTTGGGATTGTGCTTATTTTATTGTTTTTTGTCGTTTTTGGGGGGCTGCTGGTGTGGCCTTTTGCTTGCCCAGGGGTGGTGGTGGTGCATGGACTGAGTGTGCCTGTGGTGTGGTCTCACTCTCTTTGATGTAAACATCATGGATGGCATTGGATTGTGGGGATTTCTGGCTGTTTTTCTGTTTTTTGGGGGTGTACTGTTGATGTGGACTGGCCATGTGGGTGGTGGTGGTGGCCATCTTGAGTGCTGGCTGGTACAGGCAACATGTGCTTGGGGTGTAAGGGGGCCATTTTGAGGAGAGGCAGTGTCTGAGGCCTGCACTTATTTTGCCTACTTTTCATCCCTTATGCCCAGGGGTAGTGAGTGTTGCATGGGCCTAGTGTTTCTGAGGGGTGTCTTCTTGAATTTAAACACCATTGAGGCCATGGATGGGCTGGGATTGTGCAGATTTTATTGTTTTTTGTCGTTTTTTTGGGCCTGCTGGTGTGGCCCTTTGCCCAGGGGTGGTGAGTGTTGCATGGGCCTAGTCTTTCTGTGGGGTGTCTTCTTGAATTTAAACACCATTGAGGCCATGGATGGGCTGGGATTGTGCAGATTTTATTGGTTTTTGTCGTTTTTTTGGGCCTGCTGGTGTGGCCCTTTGCCCAGGGGTGGTGAGTGTTGCATGGGCCTAGTCTTTCTGTGGGGTGTCTTCTTGAATTTAAACATAATTGAGGCCATGGATGGGCTGGGATTGTGCTTATTTTATTGTTTTTTGTCGTTTTTGGGGGGCTGCTGGTGTGGCCTTTTGCTTGCCCATGGGTGGTGGTGGTGCATGGACTGAGTGTGCCTGTGGTGTGGTCTCACTCTCTTTGATGTAAACATCATGGATGGCATTGGATTGTGGTGATTTCTGGCTGTTTTTCTGTTTTTTGGGGGTGTACTGTTGATGTGGACTGGCCATGTGGGTGGTGGTGGTGGCCATCTTGAGTGCTGGCTGGTACAGGCAACATGTGCTTGGGGTGTAAGGGGGCCATTTTGAGGAGAGGCAGTGTCTGAGGCCTGCACTTATTTTGCCTACTTTTCATCCCTTATGCCCAGGGGTAGTGAGTGTTGCATACTTGCATGTCCCTAGTCTTTCTGTGGGGTGTCTTCAATGTAAACAAATAAACAAAGGAAGAGTGTCCGTTGGAGAAGCATTTAAAACTGATTATAGCACGTGAAATATGAGGCCAGATGAAAGTGGTCAGTTAACTAGACCAAATTTTAAGAAAAAATGCTAGATTTTTTCAGGAAACCCTCACTCACCCTAGTGGTGACATGCTTCATCATCGGGTCCACCGGGAGAGATCGAATACCTCCCCGGTGTGCTGCGACGCCAGGAGACTGCGGAGCTGGTCGTGTGAGAGTGGAGAGTGAAAAAAGTTAAGTGTGGTTAAAAATGTCTAAAGTTGTACCAAAAAATCATTTATTAACTGGTCAACTCGACATAATAAAATTAAATTAACTATGTGCAGGGAAAACTAGCCAAATAAAATATACTGGTGTTTCCCTGTTAGGGGAAGGTCAACATGTTTCTGCCCTTTGTATGTGTGAATTTACAGGGCTTTCTTCAGGACCAATGAGCGAGTGTTTACCTTGACAGGTGTGGGCGCGCTAAGGCCCACCCTGCCAAAGGTAGTGAAAGTTAAAATAGCACTATGTGTAAAAATTGGTGCATAAAAAGTAAACATCATGGATGGCATGGGATTGTGCTCATTTTTCTGTGTTTTGTCGATTTTTTGGGGTGTATAACTGAACTGATGTTCCTCTGTCTTCCATTGCATTTAGGTGCACAAGAAGACTCAATAGAACCACCAGTGCCAGGAAGAAGTCCTGCAGCGGTGTGTGCAGCATAACGTCACGCGACGTCACGTCACTCTGGACACAGAACCCTCTGCAACTCGTGCAACTGCTGCCTGCTGACCTGCTCTGAAGAAGATGGCCCCAAAAAAAGTAACCCGTAGCTCCTCTAGCAAGAAAGGTGCCAGTAAGGAGCAGAAGAAGCAAGTTACCAAGGACACTGGTGTGCCGCCCGCCCCTTTTTTTGGGAGTAAAAAAAAAAGTATGCCTGCAGCAGCTGCAGCGGGATCTGCTGGGGACCAAGCTGGCAGCAGCACCCCCGCTCCATTGGGCTCAGTGCCACCACCACCACCACGCCAACTTAAGTCCAAGCCCTTGAGTGCTGCAGAGGCAGCCAGTATACTTCTTCAATCACCATCGACCAGTGATGTTGGCTCATCGCAAGAAAGCAGCAGCAATGTCCCTCAATCAACACAGGTTGTTGTAGCTCATCTGACGAGTGTTGAACAACCACAGCCGCAACAACAATCACATGTGCAAGTACAAGCCCAAGTACATGTGGAAGGAGAGGCAGCGCAAGGAGATGCGCAAGCAGAGGTGCATGGAGGGTCACAACAAGTGCCCACAATAGTTGTTCCTCCCGAAGTAGGGGCACATCAGGAAATCGACAATCAAGGCGAGGTATCATTTGAGGAAGCCACTCCTCCTGATGATCCTTCATTGTCTTCCACACCCCTAGCAAGGAAGAGATCAAGGGTGGTGTCTACATCCTCTTCAAGCACACCTCCTTCTGATGATACGGATCAAACTTGGGAACAAACAAAGGTAGTTAAGCGTAAAAGGAAGCTCGTCCAAAGTCTCAGAGTTATGGAGTGTGATGAGTCTCAACAAGAAGTGGCGGATACTGCTGCTGATGAAGACTCTGCCAACGACGACCCAGTCATCATAAAGGTCACTGCAGCCCCAGCGGGCATGCAGCAAACAGACATTTTGACCCTAGCCCGAAGAGCTGCTGAGCGTGATGATGATGTTGTCGATGAGGAGGCAGTGGAAACACCACAATCATTGGAGTTAAGTAGTACACCAACTCGTCCCGCTTCCATATTTCTTTCTGGCAAGAAGAGACCTCCGTCAATCTCGACCTTAATTAGTGGCGGTGAAAGTGCAAAACGTACAAAAGTTGGGCAATCCACATCCTCCACTTCATCTGGCATTAGCTTCATGACCACCACCACCAGTATCGCCGCCTCCTCCATGTCCCACAGACACTTCAAGTCCCCAGTTTGGGACTTCTTTACTGTTTGTCCAAAAAATCCAAAGTTTGCCATTTGTACCATTTGTAAGCAAGCAGTTAGTCGTGGTAAGCCAGGTACCAACTATGGTACCGGAGGCCAGAGAGGTCATCTTAGGAGACAGCACACTGTCAAATGGTTTGCGCACCTAGATGCGATCAAGAAAGGCCAAATTCAAGGAAACGTTGATGTTTCATCTGATGATGACGAGCAGGAAGAAGACGTGTCAAACACTTCCCTTACACCCAGTACCCCTGTCAGCAGCACACCCAATGTGAGGCACACTAAGAGTGTTGGAGCGAGTGAGACACCAACGCACAAAAGTTCACCAGCGAGCAAAATTGGGTCAACGAAGTCATTATCAGCCCGTAAATGCTTGGTCCAGGGCAACATTAGAACAATGCTTACTTCAGACGTGCCATATGAACGCAACCACCCACTGACGCGTCTGTATAACACTAAGCTGGCTAAAATGCTAGCTGTGGACCTTCTACCTTTTTCTTTTGTAGAAGCGGTAGGTTTTCTTGAATTAGTGGCAACGCTCTGCCCTAAATGGAAGGTTCCGAGCCGGTTCTATTTTGCCAGAGTTGCGGTTCCAGCACTACATGAAGATGTGCTGCAGGCGATTGGGGCAGCTTTGCAGAAGAGTGCTGTTCACACAATACATCTGACAACAGACATGTGGACCAGTGGCCCAGGCGATGATTACATGTGCATCACTGCACACTGGGTCTCTTTTTCAGGTGTTATAGCAAAGCTAAATGCAGGTGTTGACCCGGACCAAGTTTTCAAAGCTGCTCGGAAACATGCAACACTAGCCATGTTTGGCTTGGAGAAAAGTCACACAGCAGAAAACCTTTTGGAAGAGTTTGACAAAAAGGTCTTGACAATGCTATCCCCCCTAAAACGCAAGATTGGTTATGTTTCCACGGATAATGGCGCCAATGTAGTTAAGGCCATGTTGAAGGGTGACCATGTTAGAGTGCCGTGTTTGGCGCACTGTATCAACCTGGTAGTTCAAAAATTCTTGAGTGATAAAGAGAGTCCAGCGTTCGAGGTAATGGCCACCTGCCGCAAAATGTGCAACCATTTCAGCCATTCTTTTAAGGCCCGGAAGCATCTGCGGAGACTGCTACTTGAACGTGGAATGCCAGTGAAAGCACTCATCCAGGAGGTGGCAACACGTTGGAACTCAACCTTCTACATGCTTGAGCGTCTGTATGAGCAGTATACGGTACTCGATCACTATTTCTTGACAGAGGCTACATCTCAGAAGGAGGACCTGCGGATGAGTAAGGCGCAATGGGCCATAGTTAAAAGCCTGACAGACATGCTTCGTCCTTTTGAGTTCTTCACGCGTGCAGTCAGCCAGGAGGACTGTAATTTGGGAAAAGCTATCCCATTGTTGTGCATACTGGAGCACCAACTGATGGCGGTTTCTTCTGAGTTTCAAAAAGATGAAAAAAAAAAAACCCATTTCATTTTGTCTGAGAAATTATTACATCGCCTACGTGGTGATGAACGTCTTAAAAACATCAACTCAGATCAGCATTACATTTGTGCTACTATTCTGGATCCACGCTACAAAAAGGCGCTGGCAGACAACGCATTCTTTCCTTTCGCTGATGCAGATGTTCAAAAGTACAAACATTGGTTAGCCTGGTCAGCCAAGAGGTTTGAAAAAGAACGGCAGGTTATTGAAGGAGAAGCCAGTACATCAGCATCAGCATCAGCAGGCCATCCGCAGTCACAAGAATCCACTTCTGCACCTGTGGCTGGGGCACAAGTGACCTCTCAGCCGTTAAAGACACCGGCAACTGGATCATCTGCACCACACACAATGACAACACTAACAGTGGCTGGGGAGGAGGATTGGCTAAGTTTGATGGGGTATGGTTCTCGAAAAAATGTCACAGGCACAGCAAAAAGTAAGCAAAGTGGAGGAACAGTTGATGACCTTGAGTCGATGGTGCAGGACTATCTGAATGACTCAACAGTGGTCTTTCTTAATGAGGAGCCATTGCAGTATTGGCATGGCAAAAAACAATTGTGGCCACAGCTCTACAACCTGGCTATAAACTATTTGTCTTGCCCACTCGCAAGTGTGTCTTCTGAACGTGTTTTCAGTGCTGCTGGTGGCATTGTAACTCCCAAACGGAGCCGCCTCTCGCCCAAAAATGTGGAGCGGCTGACAATGATCAAGATGAATCAGCACCTCATACCACCAGATTACAAAGTACGAGAAAGCACGCCGCATGAAGACGAGGAGGACAGCAACGTAGATGAGGGGATTTTTTCTCTGTTCGGTGCCACTGACCTCATCCAGCCTGAATTCGCAGAGTATGATGACGAAATCTTGTTCTTATTCCCTGACACCGAGCCCTGAAAATGAGACAATCAATCAAGAACTTTCTTTTTCGTCCTTATTCACTTTTATTCCTGTGTGCTTTGTGTCTCTCTTTCTTTGTTTTGCACAGTTAATTTAATTCAAACTTTAATCACCTAATCCCAAAAACAAGACCATCATCAGAACTGTCTTCACTTGTTTGCTTATTGATTTGAAGGTGCCGCAGTCTACATTCCTCAGGTTCACAAGTTCTGAAGAACATGCTCCTCTATCCTCCTCCTCCAGACTGTGATTTCCCTCCAAGCAGAGTGCTGGATTACGCACAATGAAGAAAGACTCAGCACTTGTGGGGGTGTTGTACTTCTTTGCGGTGAGTTGACGGTTTTGGGCCCATTGCTGTGAAGCTCTAATAATGGACAAAAGTGTTTTGGACCAAATATGGGGTGGAAATTTCTTGCCGTTTTTGCTGACTTGCTTGCCTTTGAGGTGCTCTTTGGCGGGGTTCCGGGGGTTTGTGTGTAATTTTTGGTGTCTGTCGAAGCACTGCTGCGACAGTCTAATCTTGATTGCATTTGCTTTTCAGGAAATCCGTGGTGGAAAACAGGAGTTATGATGATTGATGATGATGACGACCTAGCTGCACAGCGCCGCGTTTGGACCGAAGGCCGAGAGACATTGTAAGTATGAGATTTAGCTTTTCCGCTGTTTGGGGGTGTTGTGTCGGGTGTTTTTTTGCGGGTGGGTTGGCGGGTCTTGCCTGGGGCATTCCTGGGAAGGTCTAATACCGGATACAAGTGTTTTGGACAAAATCCATAAGGAACAGCCTTTTTTTTGCCATTTCTTCAGACATCTTGCTCAATGTAGCGTTTTGGGGGGCTTCCTGCTGTTCGTGGGTGGGTTGCGGCCGGGGTCTCTGTCGAAGCACTGCTGCGACAGTCTAATCTTGATTGCATTTGCTTTTCAGGAAATCTGTGGTGGAAAACAGGAGTTATGATGATTGATGATGACCTAGCTGCACAGCGCGTTACTTTGGACCGAAGGCCGAGAGATATTGTAAGTATGAGATTTAGCTTTTTCGCTGTTTGGGGGTGTTGTCGCGTGTTTTTTTGCGGGTGGGTTGGCGGGTCTTGGCTGGGGCATTCCTGGGAAGGTCTAATGCCGGATAGAAGTGTTTTGGACAAAATCCTTAAGGAAAAGCCTTTTTTTTGCCATTTCTTCAGACATCTTGCTCAATGTAGCGTATTGGGGGGCTTCCTGCTGTTCGTGGGTGGGTTGCGGCCGGGGTCTCTGTCGAAGCACTGCTGCGACAGTCTAATCTTGATTGCATTTGCTTTTCAGGAAATCCGTGGTGGAAAACAGGAGTTATGATGATTGATGCTGCACAGCGCCGCGTTTGGACCGAAGGCCGAGAGACATTGTAAGTATGAGATTTAGCTTTTTCGCTGTTTGGTGGTGTTGTGTCGGGTGTTTTTTTGCGGGTGGGTTGGCGGGTCTTGCCTGGGGCATTCCTGGGAAGGTCTAATACCGGCTAGAAGTTTGTTGGACAAAATCCATAAGGAAACACCAGTTTTGGCACTTTTTGTAAGTTAGGGTTCGTTAGGGTTAGCCCTAGCAGCAGGATTGCATGTGTTTAGGGGGGTTCTATTGCAACGCGGTTCTGTTGTTGTAGAGCACTGTTGGAGCGATGCTGGCTATGGATACTTTTGCTTGCAGGCAAGTGGTTTGAATACAATCCACGGTCTGTATTTGGGTCTACTGTTACTTTCAAAGTACGTTTTGTAACCATTTTTCTGCTAGGCATCGTTTTTGGAGATATGATTGGGTTCTTCTACATTTTTGCGACTGGCTTTAGTAAGGGTCTTGGTGGGAGCATTGCTGGGAAGGTCAAATTTTGTTCTAAAACACAGTAGTACACCCACCTTGAGGGGAAAGATCCGCTATAATATTTTGGCCATACTTATTGATCCTTAAAAAGGTGACTCAGACAGAGCACGCAATTTCAAAAATATTGTACTGTCTATTAGGGAAATCAAAGTGTCACTTTTTGAACCACACAGCGTACATACCTTTTATTTATTTATCAGTGGTATTGTAATAGCACTTCCTGTTTTCCGTTCAATAATTACAGGCCGGGTTTCAGTCAACATCCGCCAGGCAGGCAGTGGACAGGGTGTCTCTTCTGTCAGTGGTCACCACCACATTGATGGACGAAGCGTCAGCTGGAATGGAGGAGTGCCGCCAATAAGAGGAATTGTTTGCTGCATGCAACTTACTTACCAATTTCAACAGGACAACTCCAACAACATACGCAATACAGATACAGTATCCATTGTTGTCTTTTATTCTATGAGTGTGACTGCATGTGCTTACCTTTAGTTTGTAACCAAAGATTGTCTGTAAACTCTGTATCTTCAATTATTGTTTGTCCATGCTCTGCTTTTTTTTTCTTCTCTCAACAAAACCTACCCAAAAAGAAACCCCCATTCCCATCCATTTTACAAACCCTAACCCTCTTCCCCCGGGCTGTGTTGTTTTGCTTGATGTCTGACTAAAATGACATCAATAATTCCACACACTTGCTGGGGAGGATAAGGTGATAGCAGCAACAGGCTGGTGAAGGAATACGAGGATATCTTCTAGACTTACTCAGCTTCAGTACTATATCTTCTAGTAGTAGTAGCCAATGTCAAATAAATTCAACGCAAGTACTAGTTATACTTGCAATACTTTACCATTTGTTAGGCTACATTATGGCACTGTTCTAGTGTACTGTCACCTGCTATTTTCTCGATCGTACCGTAACCGTTGTAATGCTACAGTAAGGAGTACAAACAAGGTTTCGTTTTCTTTTTTTCCATAGGCATGCAACTGCCACTGTGTCACACCACTAGTACCACCGCAATGAGGAAATGTCACCCGCCCAGGAATGACAACGTTAATCCCCATTTCACCTGGAGCCAGCCCTGGGCCTAGCCCTAATTTCTAACACAAATTACAGGTAAGATAAGCGTTTGGTGGGAGGTAGTATAATGGAGTATTATTTCGGAGTAGACAAGAGATTGACGGTTGTACTACTAAAGTCCTACGACTGTTCAGGAAAACAAAGTTACTGTTACACCCCCGCCCCCCACCCACCAGACTGAAAAGCAGTAAAAAACAGGTATGGTCAGATAAAGTTGAAAAATATATTTATTTATCCCTAACAAAATAATCTCCCTCAGCCACCCTAACCCCAACGATTGTCTCTGAAACGTCCCAAAACGATCCCAACTCCCAAATCCCACCCCCAAAAAGTCTATAAAAAAAGGGCAAGGGACACTCCACTACTGGAGGGTGCTGGTGCTGGTGCATGATGCGGCATGGGCATCATACTCCTTGCGGAGGGTGGCAAGCTCGGAGCGGAGGCCCTTAACCAAGGTCTTATACCTCAGGACCTCCTGCTCCAGGTTGGACATGCGGACTCGTAGGCGGCGTTGGCGTTCCTTGCAGCTCCTGTGGGGGGCAGCTGATATTTCGGTTGCTTGGCGGTGGCGGTCGGCTTTCTTAGCCCGGCTCGGTCCCGCTGGCTTAGTCACGGAGGAGGATGCAGTGGTCACAGTCGAAGATGTTGCCCCGCTCGACTGCGTGTCCTCCTCCTCCTCCAGGGCCACCAGCCGCCGATACTCGGCGACTGTGGCCTCCAGCCTCCGTTGCCGGGCCAATCTAGCCTGCTCCCTCCTTGTTGTTGATTTGGAAGGAGCAACTATATGAAGAAAGAAAGACATAGTCTGTAACCAATGCTCCTTATTAATAACACAAAGTGATTGAGCCGAAAGTTGGGTCACAGAGTACAAGTAGCAAATTGAAAGCACAGTACATAACTATTGAGGACAGTATCTATGTAACCTCCCACTTCTGCATCCTTGCTCTAACAGTAGTGGTAGTTTAATGAACTAATTCTACGACCACTATGGACTTCCATTACAGTCGACTATGACAGTACACCAGTCTTATTCTTCTTCTTCTCTCTTGTTTAGGGAAATGGGTACGTTATCTTATGCAAGCCGGCAGAATGACATGGACACAGCACAGTGAAGTTGCACCCGAGAAAAAAAGTTGCACACCATGATGATGGAGACAGACTTGCGTTACTGTACCGGTCCAGTACATGCAGGTGGTGAAGCTATTACTTTTCTATTACGGGTGGCACTGAGAATACTCTGTTACAAGGGCTACTGCTTAATTAATTTACCTTTCACCCTACAGTGCAAATGAGTACTAGAAAAGGAAACTGAAGAAGCTAACTAATTTGATTATCTATCACTTCACATGGGACGTATTTAATGACAGATGAGATGACTTTAGGTGCTTTGCTTAATATTGAGTGAACAGTGATACACCCACACATGAATGACGTACTACAAGTAAACTAAAGTTATTAAGAGAGGTACGGAGTGTCCACCGTAATAACCAGATATATGCTGTGAATGCAAACGCAATACAAAGTACTGCTACTATTCATGGTAGTATTGGACACATTTACAATTTCTTTTCCTTGCCTTCCCTGCACTGGGACGGACGTGCGGGTGCGGTGGTACATGCTCTTCAAGGTAACACTTACTTCACCTGGCGACCATCTACTCTCTCTAGATACACATGTGCTATGTAAGAGTCAGAGAATACCATGCTCCAGGCATCCATTCAGTCAAAGTATACGCACACATACAGTTTCTGTTTCACCCACCCAGGCTGCTGTCCTTCCACCCATCCTTGCTTCATCATTGACCCAGCCATGCACCATACCATATTCTTTCCTTCCCAGCCACCTCTGGGTCCAAGCAAACACATATCGTTCTTCTTTGCCAGCCATCATACAAGTTCGCGTCCCACTTACTTACACCCTTCTTTCGCTTTTCGTTCATCCCATCCATCACGTTCGTCTAAGAACTTATTGGGATTCTTCTCACCAAAAACTTCACAGCTAAGTCGAAGTACATTTCGAGGAGGCTACTACCTGGTTGATTTGTAATTGTAATACACCCGTGCAGAAAGCACACTATGCAGTCTTCAATCTCAATAAGTAAGGAATATATAGCTTACCTGTTTCCGCCACCACCGTTTGATCCCCCACAGGAACGGCCACCAGCTCTTCTAACGCCGCCTCCTCCCCAGAGGCCTCCGAGTCCAAGTCCAACACAGCCACCTCCGCGCTGGCCCCGTCACCAGATGTTACACCTACAAAGTACATTTAAGAATGTTAGAATACACCACTCACTACTATATAATATTTGGTCTAGGAGAAATGTTAAAAAAACAGAATACAATGTAATAATTTGTGACTGTCTACTCCATAGTAAAAATGTCCCATTTTCCAGGGAAGGCTGTTGTCTTGCTGCACTTTTATGCACAACTGATGAATGCTTGCTTTTGATTTTTAACACGCACCACTTTTTCTCCTAACAGACAGAAGCTTGACTCCTGAGTCCTAAGAACACGACCAGGATCAAGTTCAAACTAGGTGAGAGTTCGGCTCGACCACAAGAAATGTGTCCAATTAATCGTCAGCACTAACCACTTTTCCGTTTACAGTTAAATAGTTTTATGACAAAGTAGATTTTAATAAATGTGTTTACTTTTAATAAAGCTTTTACACTTAAATAGACTCTGTGGTTTTTGTTCCTCTAGACTAGAGTGGATGAGCTAAAGGTTTTGGAATTTTTGCAAGCATGAGTGCCTCTGACACTTCTTGACTGTGCTGTGACTCCGTAGTACTACTCTCTTGTCCTGCGTACGATAATCTAGAGATCATTGGGGATCTATAATCGGTGACTTCGGGAGCTGAATGACTCTGCCACACTATCTAGTCAGTAAGGAGACAGTGCATAGAGGTATTGCTGAATATAATGGGAGTCCAATGGAATTGCCAAATGTCCAATCTTAGTTAGCTACACAGACAGACTAATAAGAATAGTCTAGTAATACCACAGGGAGTCATATTCGAGGCAGGATAAGAATTTATATCCAGTCTACAAGAAGATCAAAGACGATTTAGAAAAAATCGAATGAGGAACGCTAGGAAAAAATATGTACTGTTTATTAAAATGTAAACTTACTGGGGCCAGCAAAGGAGCCCTCGCCTGCCCGATCCTGGCCTGCATCCTCAGCACCCTCCTCCTGTGTCCTCTTGCCCTTGGGGGGAGCTGATGTACAACATGAAAGAAAGAAAAACCAGAAAACATGGATGAGATTTTTCAACCAAATCAAACATTTCAAAAGAACAATAACAACATATTTTGGAAAAATAGCAAATAGATAGACAACTATTCCACGGGATCTATCTCATGTGGTATACTACGTTATTCGTATTGCCTGATTTGCGGAACGTTGACTTAGAAAGTTCCTATGTAACTCAATAAACAGACTACTAAAGAGGTTTGCCTAGGCCTGGCACTGCAGGCAGCAGTGCGCAACACGTGACAGACAAAGTCCATCCTGCTTGCAGATCAGTGAATACTCAAACTATCAATCCACCCGCCACCACCGCCACTATAACTTCTGATAGCCATGTGACTGTCTAAAGGAAGGACTGGACTTCAGTCTGTTGGGGCTGATTTATAAGTCCCTTGCAGAAGTTGCGGCTGATTTTCCTCCATTGTTGCGTGCCTTTTCTGACGCAGCGGCAGAACAAAAGACTCGCCATGGTGTTGGTGCGGCGTATATATTAAAAAAAAAAACACATATGGGCATATGGGCGATGCATCACGTTGTAAAGCCCTGCGCCATCAGGGGGCGTTCCGGCGCAAGGGAGGGCGTACCTGCGCAGGAACGAATCCTAAAAGTGGCTGAGGGAAATCTACAAGATGTCAATCAGTCATTTTTAGGACAATGATGCATGACTCAAACCCTGCGCGCTTGAAGCCGACGTACGGCTTGATGCAGCATTGGGGAGATAGGGTACCCCAGAGCATTGCTGGAGCTGCGCCATCGTTGGCACGCAACTCCAGCAATGCGCTGCCTTTACGGCACAGATGCGTAAGGCTTCTGTGACGTTTTGGGCCAATGGGTGGTGGTGGCATGGCACACAATTACTGCCGCATCCCTGCTACTTTGCAGGGATGCGCCGGTAATTGAAAATATGACCCTTACTGTCTAGCATTACGCAGTTCTTTTCTTTACAGTACACTCATACATAATTTCTCAGGCCAATGAAATGCTTCTGAACACAACATACAAAACAAAGAAGCATAGTAGCAAGCAAGGCTACTGAGAAGGAGAGCAGTGCACCTGAAAATGAAATGCATAGAAGATTTTGAAATATAATTTACCTCAATGTAATCGGCAGCATTATTGCTCTTGGTAAAGAACAAAGATTTGCAAATAACAGAGCAGGATAAAACAGAGTAGTAAATGTACTACTACTACTACTCACCAAGCCCGGGGACCTCTACGCCGAGCGCGTCCAGCAAGTCCCGCTCCCGGTCCATGACATCGGTCCAGCGGTGGGTGGCCTGGTTATATGTGCGCCGGACCCCAGAGATCTTGTACATGGCCCGGCACACCTTCTCCCACCGCTGGCGGCGCTCCCGGATGCCATAGCCGGTCGCGATCTTGCCGCCTCCCAGGATCGTCTTGGGGAGGCGGCGCTGGACGTGGAAGATCAGTGCCGCCACTTCCTCCGCGCTGAAGATCTCCCTCGGGACCACTTGCTCCCCCCTTAAACGCCCGCACGGGAGCCGGGCACGGGGTGCGGGACCCTTCCCCTTCTCAGGGTGCTTCCCGGCTCCCTTTACCATGGTCTGGGCAGAAATAAACTTAAATGATAAAGAAGAAATAGAATAGTGAAGAAGAAAAGAAAAGAGTTTAAAAAAGTAGTTTAAAAGTAAATAAAAGCTGCAGAAAACACAAAAATATAGAGCTAGAAAAATAGAGGGTTAGATAATAAGTAAAATTAGATCAAAAAAACTTCAAACAAGCAAAGGATGGCAGAGATTGAGAGAGGATACAGAAAGCATGCCCAGAACCATAGCAATGAATGAGAAACAAGATGGCCGCGCCCGTTCACGACCGCGTGGGTAAGTTCGCGCGAGATTTTCCTTGCGAGTACGCGCGAAATTGTACTAGCGAGCAGCACACTTTGCGAGATTACACATAGCGGGCGGAAACGGAATTACGTCACGCCAACAAGATGGCCGCGCCCGTGTACGACCGATAGGGTAACTTGGCAAACGAATAGCTAGAAGCGCCTCGCGAACACGCGCAAGATCACGCGAACATACACGTCGCAACAAAAACAATTTTGTATTCGCACGTATTCGCGGCTTCCGAAATCGATCTCGCACGGATTCGCGCCCCAAAAAACGCGCGAAATTGCAAAAAAAACGATTTTAGCTAAAATGAAAGCAATGAGCAGGTGCAAAAGTTCAAACTTAACATTAGTAACATTCAAGGTAGTGCTTCCTGATGGGCCCCTCCAGAGTTTGCAACTATTCTATGACCCTGCTATGACCCAAACAGCAGGCTCATAGAATAGCACCATAAAGGTCCTGTAAAAAAAAAATTTCACTGCAACAAAAAGCAAATTACAGATAAGGAAGGAAGCAGGTGCCAGCCAGACTGGAACTTTCAAAATTACTGACACATTAATGAAATACAAATTAATTGATGGCAGTTGAAGAAGGGCAGGTGTGCTTGCTTTTTTCAACCACCATAATCTACAGTGATAAATAAACCTAATAGGTGCCAGTGAGGATGTACTAGAGGGTGGCATGGGTGTCCCAGAGGGTGGCAGTGGTGAAACAGAGGGTGCTGTGAACCTGTGATGATAAACCAGACGTAGAAACAACATAGTCGCGGCCGTTGCAAGCTGAAAAGTAAGTTCGCAATTGCGAACTTGTCCCAAAATCGGCGCGAACACGCGCCAACACAAAAAACGGAAAAATACGCAAATCCGCTAGAGTTCGCGGATCTTCGCGGATTGCGAATCCGTAAATCCGCAATTTCGCGTACGCGAGATCCGCTAGATCCGCCCATGCTTAATTATGAGGGCCCTGGGGGGCCGATATTTATAAAAATGTTATGCTAGAAACCTTCGCAGGAGTGTACTCAACAACTTCCCAAAGTTTCCTGGCGATCGGATGAATGCTGTTTTAATTCTATTTATTTATTCGAGTGCTTGTGGATACACGATTTTTTGTTTTTCCGTCTTGTGCGTACATCAGTATTCGAAAGATTATGAGGGCCCTGGAGTGCCGATATTTAAAACAAAATTTATGCCAGAAACCTTGGCGGCAGTGTACTCAACAACTTCCCAAAGTTTCCTCGCGATCGGATGAATGCTGTTTTAATTCTATTTATTTATTCGAGTGCTTGTGGATACACGATTTTTTGTTTCTCCGTCTTGTGCGTACATCAGTATTCGAAAGATTATGAGGGCCCTGGGGGGACGATATTTAAAAAAATATTATGTCTGAAACCTTCGCGGGAATGTACTCAACAACTTCCCAAAGTTTTCTGGCGATCGGATGAATGCTGTTTTAATTCTATTTATTTATTCGAGTGCTTGTGGATACACGATTTTTTGTTTTTCCGTCTTGTGCGTACATCAGTATTCGAAAGATTATGAGGGCCCTGGGGGGCCGATATTTAAAAAAACATATATATGCCTGAATCCTTCGCGGGAGTGTACTCAACAACTTCCCAAAGTTTCCTGGCGATCGGATCAATGCTGTTTCAATTCTATTTATTTATTCGAGTGCTTGTGGATACATGATTTTTTGTTTTTCGGTCTTGTGCGTACATCAGTATTCGAAAGATTATGAGGGCCCTGGGGGACCGATATTTATAAAAATGTTATGCTAGAAACCTTCGCAGGAGTGTACTCAACAACTTCCCAAAGTTTCCTGGCGATCGGATGAATGCTGTTTTAATTCTATTTATTTATTCGAGTGCTTGTGGATACACGATTTTTTGTTTTTCCGTCTTGTGCATACAACAGTATTCAAAAGATTATGAGGGCCCTGGGGGGGCGATATTAAAAAAAAAATGTATGCCAGCAACCTTCGCGGACTGTACTCAACAACTTCCCAAAGTTTCCTGGCGATCGGATGAATGCTGTTTTAATTCTATTTATTTATTCGAGTGCTTGTGGATACACGATTTTTTGTTTTTCCGTCTTGTGCGTACATCAGTATTCAAAAGATTATGAGAGCCCTGGAGGGCCAATATTTAAAACAAAATTTATGCCAGAAACCTTCGCGGGAGTGTACTCAACAACTTCCCAAAGTATCATGGCGATCGGATGAATGGTGTTTTAATTCTATTTATTTATTCGAGTGCTTGTGGATACACGTTTTTTTGTTTTTCCGTCTTGTGCGTACATAAGTTTTCGAAACATTATAAGGGCCCTGGGGGGGCCAATATTTAAAAATAATTTATCCCAGAAACCTTCGCGGGAGTGTACTCAACAACTTCCCAAAGTTTCCTGGCGATCGGATGAATGCTGTTTTAATTCTATTTATTTATTCGCGTGCTTGTGGATACACGATTTTTTATTTTTCCGTCTTGTGCGTACATCAGTATTCGAAAGATTATGAGGGCCCTGGAGTGCCGATATTTAAAACAAAATTTATGCCAGAAACCTTCGCGGCAGTGTACTCAACAACTTCCCAAAGTTTCCTCGCGATCGGATGAATGCTGTTTTAATTCTATTTATTTATTCGAGTGCTTGTGGATACACGATTTTTTGTTTCTCCGTCTTGTGCGTACATCAGTATTCGAAAGATTATGAGGGCCCTGGGGGGACGATATTTTAAAAAATATTATGTCTGAAACCTTCGCGGGAATGTACTCAACAACTTCCCAAAGTTTTCTGGCGATCGGATGAATGGTGTTTTAATTCTATTTATTTATTCGAGTGCTTGTGGATACACGATTTTTAGTTTTTCCGTCTTGTGCGTACATCAGTATTCTAAAGATTATGAGGGCCCTGGGGGGCCGATATTTAAAAAAAATGTATGCCTGAAACCTTCGCGGGAGTGTACTCAACAACTTCCCAAAGTTTCCTGGCGATCGGATGAATGCTGTTTTAATTCTATTTATTTATTCGAGTGCTTGTGGATTCACGATTTTTTGTTTTTCCGTCTTGTGCGTACATCAGTTTTCGAAAGATTATGAGGGCCCTGGGGGGCCGATATTTAAAAAAAATATATGCCTGAATCCTTCGCGGGAGTGTACTCAACAACTTCCCAAAGTTTCCTGGCGATCGGATCAATGCTGTTTCAATTCTATTTATTTATTCGAGTGCTTGTGGATACATGATTTTTTGTTTTTCGGTCTTGTGCGTACATCAGTATTCGAAAGATTATGAGGGCCCTGGGGGGCCGATATTTATAAAAATGTTATGCTAGAAACCTTCGCAGGAGTGTACTCAACAACTTCCCAAAGTTTCCTGGCGATCGGATGAATGCTGTTTTAATTCTATTTATTTATTCGAGTGCTTGTGGATACACGATTTTTTGTTTTTCCGTCTTGTGCATACAACAGTATTCAAAAGATTATGAGGGCCCTGGAGGGCCAATATTTAAAACAAAATTTATGCCAGAAACCTTCGCGGGAGTGTACTCAACAACTTCCCAAAGTATCATGGCGATCGGATGAATGGTGTTTTAATTCTATTTATTTATTCGAGTGCTTGTGGATACACGTTTTTTTGTTTTTCCGTCTTGTGCGTACATAAGTTTTCGAAACATTATGAGGGCCCTGGGAGGGCCAATATTTAAAAATAATTTATCCCAGAAACCTTCGCGGGAGTGTACTCAACAACTTCCCAAAGTTTCCTGGCGATCGGATGAATGCTGTTTTAATTCTATTTATTTATTCGAGTGCTTGTGGATAAACGATTTTTTGTTTTTCCGTCTTGTGCGTACATCAGTATTCGAAAGATTATGAGGGCCCTGGGGGGCCGATATTTAAAAAAATATATGCCTGAATCCTTCGCGGGAGTGAACTCAACAACTTCCCAAAGTTTCCTGGCGATCGGATCAATGCTGTTTCAATTCTATTTATTTATTCGAGTGCTTGTGGATACATGATTTTTTGTTTTTCGGTCTTGTGTGTACATCAGTATTCGAAAGATTATGAGGGCCCTGGGGGGCCGATATTTATAAAAATGTTATGCTAGAAACCTTTGCAGGAGTGTACTCAACAACTTCCCAAAGTTTCCTGGCGATCGGATGAATGCTGTTTTAATTCTATTTATTTATTCGAGTGCTTGTGGATACACGATTTTTTGTTTTTCCGTCTTGTGCGTACATCAGTATTCGAAAGATTATGAGGGCCCTGGAGTGCCGATATTTAAAACAAAATTTATGCCAGAAACCTTGGCGGCAGTGTACTCAACAACTTCCCAAAGTTTCCTCGCGATCGGATGAATGCTGTTTTAATTCTATTTATTTATTCGAGTGCTTGTGGATACACGATTTTTTGTTTCTCCGTCTTGTGCGTACATCAGTATTCGAAAGATTATGAGGGCCCTGGGGGGACGATATTTAAAAAAATATTATGTCTGAAACCTTCGCGGGAATGTACTCAACAACTTCCCAAAGTTTTCTGGCGATCGGATGAATGCTGTTTTAATTCTATTTATTTATTCGAGTGCTTGTGGATACACGATTTTTTGTTTTTCCGTCTTGTGCATACAACAGTATTCAAAAGATTATGAGGGCCCTGGGGGGGCGATATTAAAAAAAAAATTTATGCCAGCAACCTTCGCGGACTGTACTCAACAACTTCCCAAAGTTTCCTGGCGATCGGATGAATGCTGTTTTAATTCTATTTATTTATTCGAGTGCTTGTGGATACACGATTTTTTGTTTTTCCGTCTTGTGCGTACATCAGTATTCAAAAGATTATGAGGGCCCTGGAGGGCCAATATTTAAAACAAAATTTATGCCAGAAACCTTCGCGGGAGTGTACTCAACAACTTCCCAAAGTATCATGGCGATCGGATGAATGGTGTTTTAATTCTATTTATTTATTCGAGTGCTTGTGGATACACGTTTTTTTGTTTTTCCGTCTTGTGCGTACATAAGTTTTGGAAACATTATGAGGGCCCTGGGAGGGCCAATATTTAAAAATAATTTATCCCAGAAACCTTCGCGGGAGTGTACTCAACAACTTCCCAAAGTTTCCTGGCGATCGGATGAATGCTGTTTTAATTCTATTTATTTATTCGAGTGCTTGTGGATAAACGATTTTTTGTTTTTCCGTCTTGTGCGTACATCAGTATTCGAAAGATTATGAGGGCCCTGGGGGGCCGATATTTAAAAAAATATATGCCTGAATCCTTCGCGGGAGTGTACTCAACAACTTCCCAAAGTTTCCTGGCGATCGGATCAATGCTGTTTCAATTCTATTTATTTATTCGAGTGCTTGTGGATACATGATTTTTTGTTTTTCGGTCTTGTGCGTACATCAGTATTCGAAAGATTATGAGGGCCCTGGGGGGCCGATATTTATAAAAATGTTATGCTAGAAACCTTCGCAGGAGTGTACTCAACAACTTCCCAAAGTTTCCTGGCGATCGGATGAATGCTGTTTTAATTCTATTTATTTATTCGAGTGCTTGTGGATACACGATTTTTTGTTTTTCCGTCTTGTGCGTACATCAGTATTCGAAAGATTATGAGGGCCCTGGAGTGCCGATATTTAAAACAAAATTTATGCCAGAAACCTTGGCGGCAGTGTACTCAACAACTTCCCAAAGTTTCCTCGCGATCGGATGAATGCTGTTTTAATTCTATTTATTTATTCGAGTGCTTGTGGATACACGATTTTTTGTTTCTCCGTCTTGTGCGTACATCAGTATTCGAAAGATTATGAGGGCCCTGGGGGGACGATATTTAAAAAAATATTATGTCTGAAACCTTCGCGGGAATGTACTCAACAACTTCCCAAAGTTTTCTGGCGATCGGATGAATGCTGTTTTAATTCTATTTATTTATTCGAGTGCTTGTGGATACACGATTTTTTGTTTTTCCGTCTTGTGCGTACATCAGTATTCGAAAGATTATGAGGGCCCTGGGGGGCCGATATTTAAAAAAACATATATATGCCTGAATCCTTCGCGGGAGTGTACTCAACAACTTCCCAAAGTTTCCTGGCGATCGGATCAATGCTGTTTCAATTCTATTTATTTATTCGAGTGCTTGTGGATACATGATTTTTTGTTTTTCGGTCTTGTGCGTACATCAGTATTCGAAAGATTATGAGGGCCCTGGGGGGCCGATATTTATAAAAATGTTATGCTAGAAACCTTCGCAGGAGTGTACTCAACAACTTCCCAAAGTTTCCTGGCGATCGGATGAATGCTGTTTTAATTCTAATTATTTATTCGAGTGCTTGTGGATACACGATTTTTTGTTTTTCCGTCTTGTGCATACAACAGTATTCAAAAGATTATGAGGGCCCTGGGGGGGCGATATTAAAAAAAAAATTTATGCCAGCAACCTTCGCGGACTGTACTCAACAACTTCCCAAAGTTTCCTGGCGATCGGATGAATGCTGTTTTAATTCTATTTATTTATTCGAGTGCTTGTGGATACACGATTTTTTGTTTTTCCGTCTTGTGCGTACATCAGTATTCAAAAGATTATGAGGGCCCTGGAGGGCCAATATTTAAAACAAAATTTATGCCAGAAACCTTCGCGGGAGTGTACTCAACAACTTCCCAAAGTATCATGGCGATCGGATGAATGGTGTTTTAATTCTATTTATTTATTCGAGTGCTTGTGGATACACGGTTTTTTGTTTTTCCGTCTTGTGCGTACATAAGTTTTCGAAACATTATGAGGGCCCTGGGGGGGCCAATATTTAAAAATAATTTATCCCAGAAACCTTCGCGGGAGTGTACTCAACAACTTCCCAAAGTTTCCTGGCGATCGGATGAATGCTGTTTTAATTCTATTTATTTATTCGCGTGCTTGTGGATACACGATTTTTTATTTTTCCGTCTTGTGCGTACATCAGTATTCGAAAGATTATGAGGGCCCTGGAGTGCCGATATTTAAAACAAAATTTATGCCAGAAACCTTCGCGGCAGTGTACTCAACAACTTCCCAAAGTTTCCTCGCGATCGGATGAATGCTGTTTTAATTCTATTTATTTATTCGAGTGCTTGTGGATACACGATTTTTTGTTTCTCCGTCTTGTGCGTACATCAGTATTCGAAAGATTATGAGGGCCCTGGGGGGACGATATTTTAAAAAATATTATGTCTGAAACCTTCGCGGGAAGGTACTCAACAACTTCCCAAAGTTTCCTGGCGATCGGATCAATGCTGTTTCAATTCTATTTATTTATTCGAGTGCTTGTGGATACACGATTTTTTGTTTTTCCGTCTTGTGCATACATCAGTATTCGAAAGATTATGAGGGCCCTGGGGGGCCGATATTTAAAAAAAATATATGCCTGAATCCTTCGCGGGAGTGTACTCAACAACTTCCCAAAGTTTCCTGGCGATCGGATCAATGCTGTTTCAATTCTATTTATTTATTCGAGTGCTTGTGGATACATGATTTTTTGTTTTTCGGTCTTGTGCGTACATCAGTATTCGAAAGATTATGAGGGCCCTGGAGAGCCGATATTTAAAACAAAATTTATGCCAGAAACCTTCGCAGGAGTGTACTCAACAACTTCCCAAAGTTTCATGCGGATCAGATGAATGGTGTTTTAATTCTATTTATTTATTCGAGTGCTTGTGGACACACGATTTTTTGTTTTTCCGTCTTGTGCGTATATCAGTATTCGAAAGATTATGAGGGCCCTGAGGGGCCGATATTTTAAAATATTTATGCCTGAAACCTTAGCGGGAGTGTACTCGACAACTTCCCAAAGTTTCCCTGCGATCGGATCAATGCTGTTTCAATTCTATTTATTTATTCGAGTGCTTGTGGATACACGATTTTTTGTTTTTCCGTCTTGTGCGTACATCAGTATTCGAAAGATTATGAGGGCCCTGGGGGGCCGATATTTAAAAAAAATATATGCCTGAATCCTTCGCGGGAGTGTACTCAACAACTTCCCAAAGTTTCCTGGCGATCGGATCAATGCTGTTTCAATTCTATTTATTTATTCGAGTGCTTGTGGATACATGATTTTTTGTTTTTCGGTCTTGTGCGTACATCAGTATTCGAAAGATTATGAGGGCCCTGGGGGGCCGATATTTATAAAAATGTTATGCTAGAAACCTTCGCAGGAGTGTACTCAACAACTTCCCAAAGTTTCCTGGCGATCGGATGAATGCTGTTTTAATTCTATTTATTTATTCGAGTGCTTGTGGATACACGATTTTTTGTTTTTCCGTCTTGTGCATACAACAGTATTCAAAAGATTATGAGGGCCCTGGAGGGCCAATATTTAAAACAAAATTTATGCCAGAAACCTTCGCGGGAGTGTACTCAACAACTTCCCAAAGTATCATGGCGATCGGATGAATGGTGTTTTAATTCTATTTATTTATTCGAGTGCTTGTGGATACACGTTTTTTTGTTTTTCCGTCTTGTGCGTACATAAGTTTTCGAAACATTATGAGGGCCCTGGGAGGGCCAATATTTAAAAATAATTTATCCCAGAAACCTTCGCGGGAGTGTACTCAACAACTTCCCAAAGTTTCCTGGCGATCGGATGAATGCTGTTTTAATTCTATTTATTTATTCGAGTGCTTGTGGATAAACGATTTTTTGTTTTTCCGTCTTGTGCGTACATCAGTATTCGAAAGATTATGAGGGCCCTGGGGGGCCGATATTTAAAAAAATATATGCCTGAATCCTTCGCGGGAGTGAACTCAACAACTTCCCAAAGTTTCCTGGCGATCGGATCAATGCTGTTTCAATTCTATTTATTTATTCGAGTGCTTGTGGATACATGATTTTTTGTTTTTCGGTCTTGTGCGTACATCAGTATTCGAAAGATTATGAGGGCCCTGGGGGGCCGATATTTATAAAAATGTTATGCTAGAAACCTTCGCAGGAGTGTACTCAACAACTTCCCAAAGTTTCCTGGCGATCGGATGAATGCTGTTTTAATTCTATTTATTTATTCGAGTGCTTGTGGATACACGATTTTTTGTTTTTCCGTCTTGTGCGTACATCAGTATTCGAAAGATTATGAGGGCCCTGGAGTGCCGATATTTAAAACAAAATTTATGCCAGAAACCTTGGCGGCAGTGTACTCAACAACTTCCCAAAGTTTCCTCGCGATCGGATGAATGCTGTTTTAATTCTATTTATTTATTCGAGTGCTTGTGGATACACGATTTTTTGTTTCTCCGTCTTGTGCGTACATCAGTATTCGAAAGATTATGAGGGCCCTGGGGGGACGATATTTAAAAAAATATTATGTCTGAAACCTTCGCGGGAAGGTACTCAACAACTTCCCAAAGTTTCCTGGCGATCGGATGAATGCTGTTTTAATTCTATTTATTTATTCGAGTGCTTGTGGATACACGATTTTTTGTTTTTCCGTCTTGTGCGTACATCAGTATTCGAAAGATTATGAGGGCCCTGGAGTGCCGATATTTAAAACAAAATTTATGCCAGAAACCTTGGCGGCAGTGTACTCAACAACTTCCCAAAGTTTCCTCGCGATCGGATGAATGCTGTTTTAATTCTATTTATTTATTCGAGTGCTTGTGGATACACGATTTTTTGTTTCTCCGTCTTGTGCGTACATCAGTATTAGAAAGATTATGAGGGCCCTGGGGGGACGATATTTAAAAAAATATTATGTCTGAAACCTTCGCGGGAATGTACTCAACAACTTCCCAAAGTTTTCTGGCGATCGGATGAATGCTGTTTTAATTCTATTTATTTATTCGAGTGCTTGTGGATACACGATTTTTTGTTTTTCCGTCTTGTGCGTACATCAGTATTCGAAAGATTATGAGGGCCCTGGGGGGCCGATATTTAAAAAAACATATATATGCCTGAATCCTTCGCGGGAGTGTACTCAACAACTTCCCAAAGTTTCCTGGCGATCGGATCAATGCTGTTTCAATTCTATTTATTTATTCGAGTGCTTGTGGATACATGATTTTTTGTTTTTCGGTCTTGTGCGTACATCAGTATTCGAAAGATTATGAGGGCCCTGGGGGGCCGATATTTATAAAAATGTTATGCTAGAAACCTTTGCAGGAGTGTACTCAACAACTTCCCAAAGTTTCCTGGCGATCGGATGAATGCTGTTTTAATTCTAATTATTTATTCGAGTGCTTGTGGATATACGATTTTTTGTTTTTCCGTCTTGTGCATACAACAGTATTCAAAAGATTATGAGGGCCCTGGGGGGGCGATATTAAAAAAAAAATGTATGCCAGCAACCTTCGCGGACTGTACTCAACAACTTCCCAAAGTTTCCTGGCGATCGGATGAATGCTGTTTTAATTCTATTTATTTATTCGAGTGCTTGTGGATACACGATTTTTTGTTTTTCCGTCTTGTGCGTACATCAGTATTCAAAAGATTATGAGGGCCCCGGAGGGCCAATATTTAAAACAAAATTTATGCCAGAAACCTTCGCGGGAGTGTACTCAACAACTTCCCAAAGTATCATGGCGATCGGATGAATGGTGTTTTAATTCTATTTATTTATTCGAGTGCTTGTGGATACACGTTTTTTTGTTTTTCCGTCTTGTGCGTACATAAGTTTTCGAAACATTATGAGGGCCCTGGGGGGGCCAATATTTAAAAATAATTTATCCCAGAAACCTTCGCGGGAGTGTACTCAACAACTTCCCAAAGTTTCCTGGCGATCGGATGAATGCTGTTTTAATTCTATTTATTTATTCGCGTGCTTGTGGATACACAATTTTTTATTTTTCCGTCTTGTGCGTACATCAGTATTCGAAAGATTATGAGGGCCCTGGAGTGCCGATATTTAAAACAAAATTTATGCCAGAAACCTTCGCGGCAGTGTACTCAACAACTTCCCAAAGTTTCCTCGCGATCGGATGAATGCTGTTTTAATTCTATTTATTTATTCGAGTGCTTGTGGATACACGATTTTTTGTTTCTCCGTCTTGTGCGTACATCAGTATTCGAAAGATTATGAGGGCCCTGGGGGGACGATATTTTAAAAAATATTATGTCTGAAACCTTCGCGGGAAGGTACTCAACAACTTCCCAAAGTTTCCTGGCGATCGGATCAATGCTGTTTCAATTCTATTTATTTATTCGAGTGCTTGTGGATACACGATTTTTTGTTTTTCCGTCTTGTGCATACATCAGTATTCGAAAGATTATGAGGGCCCTGGGGGGACGATATTTAAAAACAATTTATGCCTGAAACCTTCGCGGGAATGTACTCAACAACTTCCCAAAGTTTCCTGGCGATCGGATGAATGCTGTTTTAATTCTATTTATTTATTCGAGTGCTTGTGGATACACGATTTTTTGTTTTTCCGTCTTGTGCGTACATCAGTTTTCGAAAGATTATGAGGGCCCTGGGGGGCCGATATTTTAAAAAAATATATGCCTGAATCCTTCGCGGGAGTGTACTCAACAACTTCCCAAAGTTTCCTGGCGATCGGATCAATGCTGTTTCAATTCTATTTATTTATTCGAGTGCTTGTGGATACATGATTTTTTGTTTTTCGGTCTTGTGCGTACATCAGTATTCGAAAGATTATGAGGGCCCTGGAGAGCCGATATTTAAAACAAAATTTATGCCAGAAACCTTCGCAGGAGTGTACTCAACAACTTCCCAAAGTTTCATGCGGATCAGATGAATGGTGTTTTAATTCTATTTATTTATTCGAGTGCTTGTGGATACACGATTTTTTGTTTTTCCGTCTTGTGCGTATATCAGTATTCGAAAGATTATGAGGGTCCTGAGGGTCCGATATTTTAAAATATTTATGCCTGAAACCTTAGCGGGAGTGTACTCGACAACTTCCCAAAGTTTCCCTGCGATCGGATCAATGCTGTTTCAATTCTATTTATTTATTCGAGTGCTTGTGGATACACGATTTTTTGTTTTTCCGTCTTGTGCGTACATCAGTATTCGAAAGATTATGAGGGCCCTGGGGGGCCGATATTTAAAAAAAATATATGCCTGAATCCTTCGCGGGAGTGTACTCAACAACTTCCCAAAGTTTCCTGGCGATCGGATCAATGCTGTTTCAATTCTATTTATTTATTCGAGTGCTTGTGGATACATGATTTTTTGTTTTTCGGTCTTGTGCGTACATCAGTATTCGAAAGATTATGAGGGCCCTGGGGGGCCGATATTTATAAAAATGTTATGCTAGAAACCTTCGCAGGAGTGTACTCAACAACTTCCCAAAGTTTCCTGGCGATCGGATGAATGCTGTTTTAATTCTATTTATTTATTCGAGTGCTTGTGGATACACGATTTTTTGTTTTTCCGTCTTGTGCATACAACAGTATTCAAAAGATTATGAGGGCCCTGGAGGGCCAATATTTAAAACAAAATTTATGCCAGAAACCTTCGCGGGAGTGTACTCAACAACTTCCCAAAGTATCATGGCGATCGGATGAATGGTGTTTTAATTCTATTTATTTATTCGAGTGCTTGTGGATACACGTTTTTTTGTTTTTCCGTCTTGTGCGTACATAAGTTTTCGAAACATTATGAGGGCCCTGGGAGGGCCAATATTTAAAAATAATTTATCCCAGAAACCTTCGCGGGAGTGTACTCAACAACTTCCCAAAGTTTCCTGGCGATCGGATGAATGCTGTTTTAATTCTATTTATTTATTCGAGTGCTTGTGGATAAACGATTTTTTGTTTTTCCGTCTTGTGCGTACATCAGTATTCGAAAGATTATGAGGGCCCTGGGGGGCCGATATTTAAAAAAATATATGCCTGAATCCTTCGCGGGAGTGAACTCAACAACTTCCCAAAGTTTCCTGGCGATCGGATCAATGCTGTTTCAATTCTATTTATTTATTCGAGTGCTTGTGGATACATGATTTTTTGTTTTTCGGTCTTGTGCGTACATCAGTATTCGAAAGATTATGAGGGCCCTGGGGGGCCGATATTTATAAAAATGTTATGCTAGAAACCTTCGCAGGAGTGTACTCAACAACTTCCCAAAGTTTCCTGGCGATCGGATGAATGCTGTTTTAATTCTATTTATTTATTCGAGTGCTTGTGGATACACGATTTTTTGTTTTTCCGTCTTGTGCGTACATCGGTATTCGAAAGATTATGAGGGCCCTGGAGTGCCGATATTTAAAACAAAATTTATGCCAGAAACCTTGGCGGCAGTGTACTCAACAACTTCCCAAAGTTTCCTCGCGATCGGATGAATGCTGTTTTAATTCTATTTATTTATTCGAGTGCTTGTGGATACACGATTTTTTGTTTCTCCGTCTTGTGCGTACATCAGTATTCGAAAGATTATGAGGGCCCTGGGGGGACGATATTTAAAAAAATATTATGTCTGAAACCTTCGCGGGAATGTACTCAACAACTTCCCAAAGTTTTCTGGCGATCGGATGAATGCTGTTTTAATTCTATTTATTTATTCGAGTGCTTGTGGATACACGATTTTTTGTTTTTCCTTCTTGTGCATACAACAGTATTCAAAAGATTATGAGGGCCCT
Organism: Lissotriton helveticus; assembly: GCF_964261635.1. Taxonomy (NCBI): domain Eukaryota; kingdom Metazoa; phylum Chordata; class Amphibia; order Caudata; family Salamandridae; genus Lissotriton; species Lissotriton helveticus. The sequence goes on along the minus strand of NC_136070.1, from coordinate 690,261,760 downwards.
GGGGGGGCGATATTAAAAAAAAAATTTATGCCAGCAACCTTCGCGGACTGTACTCAACAACTTCCCAAAGTTTCCTGGCGATCGGATGAATGCTGTTTTAATTCTATTTATTTATTCGAGTGCTTGTGGATACACGATTTTTTGTTTTTCCGTCTTGTGCGTACATCAGTATTCAAAAGATTATGAGGGCCCTGGAGGGCCAATATTTAAAACAAAATTTATGCCAGAAACCTTCGCGGGAGTGTACTCAACAACTTCCCAAAGTATCATGGCGATCGGATGAATGGTGTTTTAATTCTATTTATTTATTCGAGTGCTTGTGGATACACGTTTTTTTGTTTTTCCGTCTTGTGCGTACATAAGTTTTGGAAACATTATGAGGGCCCTGGGAGGGCCAATATTTAAAAATAATTTATCCCAGAAACCTTCGCGGGAGTGTACTCAACAACTTCCCAAAGTTTCCTGGCGATCGGATGAATGCTGTTTTAATTCTATTTATTTATTCGAGTGCTTGTGGATAAACGATTTTTTGTTTTTCCGTCTTGTGCGTACATCAGTATTCGAAAGATTATGAGGGCCCTGGGGGGCCGATATTTAAAAAAATATATGCCTGAATCCTTCGCGGGAGTGTACTCAACAACTTCCCAAAGTTTCCTGGCGATCGGATCAATGCTGTTTCAATTCTATTTATTTATTCGAGTGCTTGTGGATACATGATTTTTTGTTTTTCGGTCTTGTGCGTACATCAGTATTCGAAAGATTATGAGGGCCCTGGGGGGCCGATATTTATAAAAATGTTATGCTAGAAACCTTCGCAGGAGTGTACTCAACAACTTCCCAAAGTTTCCTGGCGATCGGATGAATGCTGTTTTAATTCTATTTATTTATTCGAGTGCTTGTGGATACACGATTTTTTGTTTTTCCGTCTTGTGCGTACATCAGTATTCGAAAGATTATGAGGGCCCTGGAGTGCCGATATTTAAAACAAAATTTATGCCAGAAACCTTGGCGGCAGTGTACTCAACAACTTCCCAAAGTTTCCTCGCGATCGGATGAATGCTGTTTTAATTCTATTTATTTATTCGAGTGCTTGTGGATACACGATTTTTTGTTTCTCCGTCTTGTGCGTACATCAGTATTCGAAAGATTATGAGGGCCCTGGGGGGACGATATTTAAAAAAATATTATGTCTGAAACCTTCGCGGGAATGTACTCAACAACTTCCCAAAGTTTTCTGGCGATCGGATGAATGCTGTTTTAATTCTATTTATTTATTCGAGTGCTTGTGGATACACGATTTTTTGTTTTTCCGTCTTGTGCGTACATCAGTATTCGAAAGATTATGAGGGCCCTGGGGGGCCGATATTTAAAAAAACATATATATGCCTGAATCCTTCGCGGGAGTGTACTCAACAACTTCCCAAAGTTTCCTGGCGATCGGATCAATGCTGTTTCAATTCTATTTATTTATTCGAGTGCTTGTGGATACATGATTTTTTGTTTTTCGGTCTTGTGCGTACATCAGTATTCGAAAGATTATGAGGGCCCTGGGGGGCCGATATTTATAAAAATGTTATGCTAGAAACCTTCGCAGGAGTGTACTCAACAACTTCCCAAAGTTTCCTGGCGATCGGATGAATGCTGTTTTAATTCTAATTATTTATTCGAGTGCTTGTGGATACACGATTTTTTGTTTTTCCGTCTTGTGCATACAACAGTATTCAAAAGATTATGAGGGCCCTGGGGGGGGCGATATTAAAAAAAAAATTTATGCCAGCAACCTTCGCGGACTGTACTCAACAACTTCCCAAAGTTTCCTGGCGATCGGATGAATGCTGTTTTAATTCTATTTATTTATTCGAGTGCTTGTGGATACACGATTTTTTGTTTTTCCGTCTTGTGCGTACATCAGTATTCAAAAGATTATGAGGGCCCTGGAGGGCCAATATTTAAAACAAAATTTATGCCAGAAACCTTCGCGGGAGTGTACTCAACAACTTCCCAAAGTATCATGGCGATCGGATGAATGGTGTTTTAATTCTATTTATTTATTCGAGTGCTTGTGGATACACGTTTTTTTGTTTTTCCGTCTTGTGCGTACATACGTTTTCGAAACATTATGAGGGCCCTGGGGGGGCCAATATTTAAAAATAATTTATCCCAGAAACCTTCGCGGGAGTGTACTCAACAACTTCCCAAAGTTTCCTGGCGATCGGATGAATGCTGTTTTAATTCTATTTATTTATTCGCGTGCTTGTGGATACACGATTTTTTATTTTTCCGTCTTGTGCGTACATCAGTATTCGAAAGATTATGAGGGCCCTGGAGTGCCGATATTTAAAACAAAATTTATGCCAGAAACCTTCGCGGCAGTGTACTCAACAACTTCCCAAAGTTTCCTCGCGATCGGATGAATGCTGTTTTAATTCTATTTATTTATTCGAGTGCTTGTGGATACACGATTTTTTGTTTCTCCGTCTTGTGCGTACATCAGTATTCGAAAGATTATGAGGGCCCTGGGGGGACGATATTTTAAAAAATATTATGTCTGAAACCTTTGCGGGAATGTACTCAACAACTTCCCAAAGTTTCCTGGCGATCGGATCAATGCTGTTTCAATTCTATTTATTTATTCGAGTGCTTGTGGATACACGATTTTTTGTTTTTCCGTCTTGTGCATACATCAGTATTCGAAAGATTATGAGGGCCCTGGGGGGACGATATTTAAAAACAATTTATGCCTGAAACCTTCGCGGGAATGTACTCAACAACTTCCCAAAGTTTCCTGGCGATCGGATGAATGCTGTTTTAATTCTATTTATTTATTCGAGTGCTTGTGGATACACGATTTTTTGTTTTTCCGTCTTGTGCGTACATCAGTTTTCGAAAGATTATGAGGGCCCTGGGGGGCCGATATTTAAAAAAAATATATGCCTGAATCCTTCGCGGGAGTGTACTCAACAACTTCCCAAAGTTTCCTGGCGATCGGATCAATGCTGTTTCAATTCTATTTATTTATTCGAGTGCTTGTGGATACATGATTTTTTGTTTTTCGGTCTTGTGCGTACATCAGTATTCGAAAGATTATGAGGGCCCTGGAGAGCCGATATTTAAAACAAAATTTATGCCAGAAACCTTCGCAGGAGTGTACTCAACAACTTCCCAAAGTTTCATGGGGATCAGATGAATGGTGTTTTAATTCTATTTATTTATTCGAGTGCTTGTGGATACACGATTTTTTGTTTTTCCGTCTTGTGCGTACATCAGTATTCGAAAGATTATGAGGGCCCTGAGGGGCCGATATTTTAAAATATTTATGCCTGAAACCTTAGCGGGAGTGTACTCGACAACTTCCCAAAGTTTCCCTGCGATCGGATCAATGCTGTTTCAATTCTATTTATTTATTCGAGTGCTTGTGGATACACGATTTTTTGTTTTTCCGTCTTGTGCGTACATCAGTATTCGACAGATTATGAGGGCCCTGGGGGGCCGATATTTAAAAAAAATATATGCCTGAATCCTTCGCGGGAGTGTACTCAACAACTTCCCAAAGTTTCCTGGCGATCGGATCAATGCTGTTTCAATTCTATTTATTTATTCGAGTGCTTGTGGATACATGATTTTTTGTTTTTCGGTCTTGTGCGTACATCAGTATTCAAAAGATTATGAGGGCCCTGGGGGGCCGATATTTATAAAAATGTTATGCTAGAAACCTTCGCAGGAGTGTACTCAACAACTTCCCAAAGTTTCCTGGCGATCGGATGAATGCTGTTTTAATTCTATTTATTTATTCGAGTGCTTGTGGATACACGATTTTTTGTTTTTCCGTCTTGTGCATACAACAGTATTCAAAAGATTATGAGGGCCCTGGAGGGCCAATATTTAAAACAAAATTTATGCCAGAAACCTTCGCGGGAGTGTACTCAACAACTTCCCAAAGTATCATGGCGATCGGATGAATGGTGTTTTAATTCTATTTATTTATTCGAGTGCTTGTGGATACACGTTTTTTTGTTTTTCCGTCTTGTGCGTACATAAGTTTTCGAAACATTATGAGGGCCCTGGGAGGGCCAATATTTAAAAATAATTTATCCCAGAAACCTTCGCGGGAGCGTACTCAACAACTTCCCAAAGTTTCCTGGCGATCGGATGAATGCTGTTTTAATTCTATTTATTTATTCGAGTGCTTGTGGATAAACGATTTTTTGTTTTTCCGTCTTGTGCGTACATCAGTATTCGAAAGATTATGAGGGCCCTGGGGGGCCGATATTTAAAAAAATATATGCCTGAATCCTTCGCGGGAGTGAACTCAACAACTTCCCAAAGTTTCCTGGCGATCGGATCAATGCTGTTTCAATTCTATTTATTTATTCGAGTGCTTGTGGATACATGATTTTTTGTTTTTCAGTCTTGTGCGTACATCAGTATTCGAAAGATTATGAGGGCCCTGGGGGGCCGATATTTATAAAAATGTTATGCTAGAAACCTTCGCAGGAGTGTACTCAACAACTTCCCAAAGTTTCCTGGCGATCGGATGAATGCTGTTTTAATTCTATTTATTTATTCGAGTGCTTGTGGATACACGATTTTTTGTTTTTCCGTCTTGTGCATACAACAGTATTCAAAAGATTATGAGGGCCCTGGGGGGGCGATATTAAAAAAAAAATTTATGCCAGCAACCTTCGCGGACTGTACTCAACAACTTCCCAAAGTTTCCTGGCGATCGGATGAATGCTGTTTTAATTCTATTTATTTATTCGAGTGCTTGTGGATACACGATTTTTTGTTTTTCCGTCTTGTGCGTACATCAGTATTCAAAAGATTATGAGGGCCCTGGAGGGCCAATATTTAAAACAAAATTTATGCCAGAAACCTTCGCGGGAGTGTACTCAACAACTTCCCAAAGTATCATGGCGATCGGATGAATGGTGTTTTAATTCTATTTATTTATTCGAGTGCTTGTGGATACATGTTTTTTTGTTTTTCCGTCTTGTGCGTACATAAGTTTTCGAAACATTATGAGGGCCCTGGGGGGGCCAATATTTAAAAATAATTTATCCCAGAAACCTTCGCGGGAGTGTACTCAACAACTTCCCAAAGTTTCCTGGCGATCGGATGAATGCTGTTTTAATTCTATTTATTTATTCGCGTGCTTGTGGATACACGATTTTTTATTTTTCCGTCTTGTGCGTACATCAGTATTCGAAAGATTATGAGGGCCCTGGAGTGCCGATATTTAAAACAAAATTTATGCCAGAAACCTTCGCGGCAGTGTACTCAACAACTTCCCAAAGTTTCCTCGCGATCGGATGAATGCTGTTTTAATTCTATTTATTTATTCGAGTGCTTGTGGATACACGATTTTTTGTTTCTCCGTCTTGTGCGTACATCAGTATTCGAAAGATTATGAGGGCCCTGGGGGGACGATATTTTAAAAAATATTATGTCTGAAACCTTCGCGGGAATGTACTCAACAACTTCCCAAAGTTTCCTGGCGATCGGATCAATGCTGTTTCAATTCTATTTATTTATTCGAGTGCTTGTGGATACACGATTTTTTGTTTTTCCGTCTTGTGCATACATCAGTATTCGAAAGATTATGAGGGCCCTGGGGGGACGATATTTAAAAACAATTTATGCCTGAAACCTTCGCGGGAATGTACTCAACAACTTCCCAAAGTTTTCTGGCGATCGGATGAATGGTGTTTTAATTCTATTTATTTATTCGAGTGCTTGTGGATACACGATTTTTAGTTTTTCCGTCTTGTGCGTACATCAGTATTCTAAAGATTATGAGGGCCCTGGGGGGCCGATATTTAAAAAAAATCTATGCCTGAAACCTTCGCGGGAGTGTACTCAACAACTTCCCAAAGTTTCCTGGCGATCGGATGAATGCTGTTTTAATTCTATTTATTTATTCGAGTGCTTGTGGATACACGATTTTTTGTTTTTCCGTCTTGTGCGTACATCAGTATTCGAAAGATTATGAGGGCCCTGGGGGGCCGATATTTAAAAAAAATATATGCCTGAATCCTTCGCGGGAGTGTACTCAACAACTTCCCAAAGTTTCCTGGCGATCGGATCAATGCTGTTTCAATTCTATTTATTTATTCGAGTGCTTGTGGATACATGATTTTTTGTTTTTCGGTCTTGTGCGTACATCAGTATTCGAAAGATTATGAGGGCCCTGGAGGGCCGATATTTAAAACAAAATTTATGCCAGAAACCTTCGCAGGAGTGTACTCAACAACTTCCCAAAGTTTCATGGGGATCAGATGAATGGTGTTTTAATTCTATTTATTATTCGAGTGCTTGTGGATACACGATTTTTTGTTTTTCCGTCTTGTGCGTACATCAGTATTCGAAAGATTATGAGGGCCCTGAGGGGCCGATATTTTAAAATATTTATGCCTGAAACCTTAGCGGGAGTGTACTCGACAACTTCCCAAAGTTTCCCTGCGATCGGATCAATGCTGTTTCAATTCTATTTATTTATTCGAGTGCTTGTGGATACACGATTTTTTGTTTTTCCGTCTTGTGCGTACATCAGTATTCGAAAGATTATGAGGGCCCTGGGGGGCCGATATTTAAAAAAAATATATGCCTGAATCCTTCGCGGGAGTGTACTCAACAACTTCCCAAAGTTTCCTGGCGATCGGATCAATGCTGTTTCAATTCTATTTATTTATTCGAGTGCTTGTGGATATATGATTTTTTGTTTTTCGGTCTTGTGCGTACATCAGTATTCGAAAGATTATGAGGGCCCTGGGGGGCCGATATTTATAAAAATGTTATGCTAGAAACCTTCGCAGGAGTGTACTCAACAACTTCCCAAAGTTTCCTGGCGATCGGATGAATGCTGTTTTAATTCTATTTATTTATTCGAGTGCTTGTGGATACACGATTTTTTGTTTTTCCGTCTTGTGCATACAACAGTATTCAAAAGATTATGAGGGCCCTGGAGGGCCAATATTTAAAACAAAATGTATGCCAGAAACCTTTGCGGGAGTGTACTCAACAACTTCCCAAAGTATCATGGCGATCGGATGAATGGTGTTTTAATTCTATTTATTTATTCGAGTGCTTGTGGATACACGTTTTTTTGTTTTTCCGTCTTGTGCGTACATAAGTTTTCGAAACATTATGAGGGCCCTGGGAGGGCCAATATTTAAAAATAATTTATCCCAGAAACCTTCGCGGGCGTGTACTCAACAACTTCCCAAAGTTTCCTGGCGATCGGATGAATGCTGTTTTAATTCTATTTATTTATTCGAGTGCTTGTGGATAAACGATTTTTTGTTTTTCCGTCTTGTGCGTACATCAGTATTCGAAAGATTATGAGGGCCCTGGGGGGCCGATATTTAAAAAAATATATGCCTGAATCCTTCGCGGGAGTGAACTCAACAACTTCCCAAAGTTTCCTGGCGATCGGATCAATGCTGTTTCAATTCTATTTATTTATTCGAGTGCTTGTGGATACATGATTTTTTGTTTTTCGGTCTTGTGCGTACATCAGTATTCGAAAGATTATGAGGGCCCTGGGGGGCCGATATTTATAAAAATGTTATGCTAGAAACCTTCGCAGGAGTGTACTCAACAACTTCCCAAAGTTTCCTGGCGATCGGATGAATGCTGTTTTAATTCTATTTATTTATTTGAGTGCTTGTGGATACACGATTTTTTGTTTTTCCGTCTTGTGCGTACATCAGTATTCGAAAGATTATGAGGGCCCTGGAGTGCCGATATTTAAAACAAAATTTATGCCAGAAACCTTGGCGGCAGTGTACTCAACAACTTCCCAAAGTTTCCTCGCGATCGGATGAATGCTGTTTTAATTCTATTTATTTATTCGAGTGCTTGTGGATACACGATTTTTTGTTTCTCCGTCTTGTGCGTACATCAGTATTCGAAAGATTATGAGGGCCCTGGGGGGACGATATTTAAAAAAATATTATGTCTGAAACCTTCGCGGGAATGTACTCAACAACTTCCCAAAGTTTTCTGGCGATCGGATGAATGCTGTTTTAATTCTATTTATTTATTCGAGTGCTTGTGGATACACGATTTTTTGTTTTTCCGTCTTGTGCGTACATCAGTATTCGAAAGATTATGAGGGCCCTGGGGGGCCGATATTTAAAAAAAATATATGCCTGAATCCTTCGCGGGAGTGTACTCAACAACTTCCCAAAGTTTCCTGGCGATCGGATCAATGCTGTTTCAATTCTATTTATTTATTCGAGTGCTTGTGGATACATGATTTTTTGTTTTTCGGTCTTGTGCGTACATCAGTATTCGAAAGATTATGAGGGCCCTGGGGGGCCGATATTTATAAAAATGTTATGCTAGAAACCTTCGCAGGAGTGTACTCAACAACTTCCCAAAGTTTCCTGGCGATCGGATGAATGCTGTTTTAATTCTATTTATTTATTCGAGTGCTTGTGGATACACGATTTTTTGTTTTTCCGTCTTGTGCATACAACAGTATTCAAAAGATTATGAGGGCCCTGGGGGGGGCGATATAAAAAAAAAATGTATGCCAGCAACCTTCGCGGACTGTACTCAACAACTTCCCAAAGTTTCCTGGCGATCGGATGAATGCTGTTTTAATTCTATTTATTTATTCGAGTGCTTGTGGATACACGATTTTTTGTTTTTCCGTCTTGTGCGTACATCAGTATTCAAAAGATTATGAGGGCCCTGGAGGGCCAATATTTAAAACAAAATTTATGCCAGAAACCTTCGCGGGAGTGTACTCAACAACTTCCCAAAGTATCATGGCGATCGGATGAATGGTGTTTTTATTCTATTTATTTATTCGAGTGCTTGTGGATACACGTTTTTTGGTTTTTCCGTCTTGTGCGTACATAAGTTTTCGAAACATTATGAGGGCCCTGGGGGGGCCAATATTTAAAAATAATTTATCCCAGAAACCTTCGCGGGAGTGTACTCAACAACTTCCCAAAGTTTCCTGGCGATCGGATGAATGCTGTTTTAATTCTATTTATTTATTCGCGTGCTTGTGGATACACGATTTTTTGTTTTTCCGTCTTGTGCGTACATCAGTATTCGAAAGATTATGAGGGCCCTGGAGTGCCGATATTTAAAACAAAATTTATGCCAGAAACCTTCGCGGCAGTGTACTCAACAACTTCCCAAAGTTTCCTCGCGATCGGATGAATGCTGTTTTAATTCTATTTATTTATTCGAGTGCTTGTGGATACACGATTTTTTGTTTCTCCGTCTTGTGCATACATCAGTATTCGAAAGATTATGAGGGCCCTGGGGGGACGATATTTAAAATCAATTTATGCCTGAAACCTTCGCGGGAATGTACTCAACAACTTCCCAAAGTTTTCTGGCGATCGGATGAATGGTGTTTTAATTCTATTTATTTATTCGAGTGCTTGTGAATACACGATTTTTAGTTTTTCGCGTACATCAGTATTCTAAAGATTATGAGGGCCCTGGGGGGCCGATATTTAAAAAAAATGTATGCCTGAAACCTTCGCGGAGTGTACTCAACAACTTCCCAAAGTTTCCTGGCGATCGGATCAATGCTGTTTCAATTCTATTTATTTATTCGAGTGCTTGTGGATACACGATTTTTAGTTTTTCCGTCTTGTGCGTACATCAGTATTCGAAAGATTATGAGGGCCCTGGGGGGCCGATATTTAAAAAGAATTTATGCCAGAAACCTTCGCGGGAGTGTACTCAACAACTTCCCAAAGTTTCCTGGCGATCGGATGAATGCTGTTTTAATTCTATTTATTTATTCGAGTGCTTGTGGATACACGATTTTTTGTTTTTCCGTCTTGTGCGTACATCAGTATTCGAAAGATTATGAGGGCCCTGGGGGGCCGATATTTAAAAAAAATATATGCTTGAATCCTTCGCGGGAGTGTACTCAACAACTTCCCAAAGTTTCCTGGCGATCGGATCAATGCTGTTTCAATTCTATTTATTTATTCGAGTGCTTGTGGATACATGATTTTTTGTTTTTCGGTCTTGTGCGTACATCAGTATTCGAAAGATTATGAGGGCCCTGGGGGGCCGATATTTATAAAAATGTTATGCTAGAAACCTTCGCAGGAGTGTACTCAACAACTTCCCAAAGTTTCCTGGCGATCGGATGAATGCTGTTTTAATTCTATTTATTTATTCGAGTGCTTGTGGATACACGATTTTTTGTTTTTCCGTCTTGTGCATACAACAGTATTCAAAAGATTATGAGGGCCCTGGGGGGCGATATTAAAAAAAAAATTTATGCCAGCAACCTTCGCGGACTGTACTCAACAACTTCCCAAAGTTTCCTGGCGATCGGATGAATGCTGTTTTAATTCTATTTATTTATTCGAGTGCTTGTGGATACACGATTTTTTGTTTTTCCGTCTTGTGCGTATATCAGTATTCAAAAGATTATGAGGGCCCTGGAGGGCCAATATTTAAAACAAAATTTATGCCAGAAACCTTCGCGGGAGTGTACTCAACAACTTCCCAAAGTATCATGGCGATCGGATGAATGGTGTTTTAATTCTATTCATTTATTCGAGTGCTTGTGGATACACGTTTTTTTGTTTTTCCGTCTTGTGCGTACATAAGTTTTCGAAACATTATGAGGGCCCTGGGAGGGCCAATATTTAAAAATAATTTATCCCAGAAACCTTCGCGGGAGTGTACTCAACAACTTCCCAAAGTTTCCTGGCGATCGGATGAATGTTGTTTTAATTCTATTTATTTATTCGCGTGCTTGTGGATACACGATTTTTTGTTTTTCCGTCTTGTGCGTACATCAGTATTCGAAAGATTATGAGGGCCCTGGAGTGCCGATATTTAAAACAAAATTTATGCCAGAAACCTTGGCAGCAGTGTACTCAACAACTTCCCAAAGTTTCCTCGCGATCGGATGAATGCTGTTTTAATTCTATTTATTTATTCGAGTGCTTGTGGATACACGATTTTTTGTTTCTCCGTCTTGTGCGTACATCAGTATTCGAAAGATTATGAGGGCCCTGGGGGGACGATATTTAAAAAAATATTATGTCTGAAACCTTCGCGGGAATGTACTCAACAACTTCCCAAAGTTTTCTGGCGATCGGATGAATGCTGTTTTAATTCTATTTATTTATTCGAGTGCTTGTGGATACACGATTTTTTGTTTTTCCGTCTTGTGCGTACATCAGTATTCGAAAGATTATGAGGGCCCTGGGGGGCCGATATTTAAAAATAATATATGCCTGAATCCTTCGCGGGAGTGTACTCAACAACTTCCCAAAGTTTCCTGGCGATCGGATCAATGCTGTTTCAATTCTATTTATTTATTCGAGTGCTTGTGGATACATGATTTTTTGTTTTTCGGTCTTGTGCGTACATCAGTATTCGAAAGATTATGAGGGCCCTGGGGGGCCGATATTTATAAAAATGTTATGCTAGAAACCTTCGCAGGAGTGTACTCAACAACTTCCCAAAGTTTCCTGGCGATCGGATGAATGCTGTTTTAATTCTATTTATTTATTCGAGTGCTTGTGGATACACGATTTTTTGTTTTTCCGTCTTGTGCATACAACAGTATTCAAAAGATTATGAGGGCCCTGGGGGGGCGATATTAAAAAAAATAATTTATGCCAGCAACCTTCGCGGACTGTACTCAACAACTTCCCAAAGTTTCCTGGCGATCGGATGAATGCTGTTTTAATTCTATTTATTTATTCGAGTGCTTGTGGATACACGATTTTTTGTTTTTCCGTCTTGTGCGTACATCAGTATTCAAAAGATTATGAGGGCCCTGGAGGGCCAATATTTAAAACAAAATTTATGCCAGAAACCTTCGCGGGAGTGTACTCAACAACTTCCCAAAGTATCATGGCGATCGGATGAATGGTGTTTTAATTCTATTTATTTATTCGAGTGCTTGTGGATACACGTTTTTTTGTTTTTCCGTCTTGTGCGTACATAAGTTTTCGAAACATTATGAGGGCCCTGGGGGGGCCAATATTTAAAAATAATTTATCCCAGAAACCTTCGCGGGAGTGTACTCAACAACTTCCCAAAGTTTCCTGGCGATCGGATGAATGCTGTTTTAATTCTATTTATTTATTCGCGTGCTTGTGGATACACGATTTTTTGTTTTTCCGTCTTGTGCGTACATCAGTATTCGAAAGATTATGAGGGCCCTGGAGTGCCGATATTTAAAACAAAATTTATGCCAGAAACCTTCGCGGCAGTGTACTCAACAACTTCCCAAAGTTTCCTCGCGATCGGATGAATGCTGTTTTAATTCTATTTATTTATTCGAGTGCTTGTGGATACACGATTTTTTGTTTCTCCGTCTTGTGCGTACATCAGTATTCGAAAGATTATGAGGGCCCTGGGGGGACGATATTTTAAAAAATATTATGTCTGAAACCTTCGCGGGAATGTACTCAACAACTTCCCAAAGTTTCCTGGCGATCGGATCAATGCTGTTTCAATTCTATTTATTTATTCGAGTGCTTGTGGATACACGATTTTTTGTTTTTCCGTCTTGTGCATACATCAGTATTCGAAAGATTATGAGGGCCCTGGGGGGACGATATTTAAAAACAATTTATGCCTGAAACCTTCGCGGGAATGTACTCAACAACTTCCCAAAGTTTCCTGGCGATCGGATGAATGCTGTTTTAATTCTATTTATTTATTCGAGTGCTTGTGGATACACGATTTTTTGTTTTTCCGTCTTGTGCGTACATCAGTATTCGAAAGATTATGAGGGCCCTGGGGGGCCGATATTTAAAAAAATATATATGCCTGAATCCTTTGCGGGAGTGTACTCAACAACTTCCCAAAGTTTCCTGGCGATCGGATCAATGCTGTTTCAATTCTATTTATTTATTCGAGTGCTTGTGGATACATGATTTTTTGTTTTTCGGTCTTGTGCGTACCTCAGTATTCGAAAGATTATGAGGGCCCTGGAGGGCCGATATTTAAAACAAAATTTATGCCAGAAACCTTCGCAGGAGTGTACTCAACAACTTCCCAAAGTTTCATGGGGATCAGATGAATGGTGTTTTAATTCTATTTATTTATTCGAGTGCTTGTGGATACACGATTTTTTGTTTTTCCGTCTTGTGCGTACCTCAGTATTCGAAAGATTATGAGGGCCCTGGAGGGCCGATATTTAAAACAAAATTTATGCCAGAAACCTTCGCAGGAGTGTACTCAACAACTTCCCAAAGTTTCCTGGCGATCGGATCAATGCTGTTTCAATTCTATTTATTTATTCGAGTGCTTGTGGATACATGATTTTTTGTTTTTCGGTCTTGTGCGTACATCAGTATTCGAAAGATTATGAGGGCCCTGGGGGGCCGATATTTATAAAAATGTTATGCTAGAAACCTTCGCAGGAGTGTACTCAACAACTTCCCAAAGTTTCCTGGCGATCGGATGAATGCTGTTTTAATTCTATTTATTTATTCGAGTGCTTGTGGATACACGATTTTTTGTTTTTCCGTCTTGTGCATACAACAGTATTCAAAAGATTATGAGGGCCCTGGGGGGGCGATATTAAAAAAAATAATTTATGCCAGCAACCTTCGCGGACTGTACTCAACAACTTCCCAAAGTTTCCTGGCGATCGGATGAATGCTGTTTTAATTCTATTTATTTATTCGAGTGCTTGTGGATACACGATTTTTTGTTTTTCCGTCTTGTGCGTACATCAGTATTCAAAAGATTATGAGGGCCCTGGAGGGCCAATATTTAAAACAAAATTTATGCCAGAAACCTTCGCGGGAGTGTACTCAACAACTTCCCAAAGTATCATGGCGATCGGATGAATGGTGTTTTAATTCTATTTATTTATTCGAGTGCTTGTGGATACACGTTTTTTTGTTTTTCCGTCTTGTGCGTACATAAGTTTTCGAAACATTATGAGGGCCCTGGGGGGGCCAATATTTAAAAATAATTTATCCCAGAAACCTTCGCGGGAGTGTACTCAACAACTTCCCAAAGTTTCCTGGCGATCGGATGAATGCTGTTTTAATTCTATTTATTTATTCGAGTGCTTGTGGATACACGATTTTTTGTTTTTCCGTCTTGTGCGTACATCAGTATTCGAAAGATTATGAGGGCCCTGGGGGGCCGATATTTAAAAAAAATATATGCCTGAATCCTTTGCGGGAGTGTACTCAACAACTTCCCAAAGTTTCCTGGCGATCGGATCAATGCTGTTTCAATTCTATTTATTTATTCGAGTGCTTGTGGATACATGATTTTTTGTTTTTCGGTCTTGTGCGTACCTCAGTATTCGAAAGATTATGAGGGCCCTGGAGGGCCGATATTTAAAACAAAATTTATGCCAGAAACCTTCGCAGGAGTGTACTCAACAACTTCCCAAAGTTTCATGGGGATCAGATGAATGGTGTTTTAATTCTATTTATTTATTCGAGTGCTTGTGGATACACGATTTTTTGTTTTTCCGTCTTGTGCGTACATCAGTATTCGAAAGATTATGAGGGCCCTGGGGGGCCGATATTTATAAAAATTTTATGCTAGAAACCTTCGCAGGAGTGTACTCAACAACTTCCCAAAGTTTCCTGGCGATCGGATGAATGCTGTTTTAATTCTATTTATTTATTCGAGTGCTTGTGGATACACGATTTTTTGTTTTTCCGTCTTGTGCATACAACAGTATTCAAAAGATTATGAGGGCCCTGGGGGGGCGATATTAAAAAAAAAATTTATGCCAGCAACCTTCGCGGACTGTACTCAACAACTTCCCAAAGTTTCCCGGCGATCGGATGAATGCTGTTTTAATTCTATTTATTTATTCGAGTGCTTGTGGATACACGATTTTTTGTTTTTCCGTCTTGTGCGTACATCAGTATTCGAAAGATTATGAGGGCCCTGGGGGGCCAATATTTAAAAAGAATTTATGGCAGAAACCTCCGCGGGAGTGTACTCAACAACTTCCCAAAGTTTTCTGGCGATCGGATGAATGCTGTTTTAGCTCTATTTATTTTTTCGAGTGCTTGTGGATACACGATTTTTTGTTTTTCCGTCTTGTGCGTACATCAGTATTCGAAAGATTATAAGGGCCCTGGGGGGCCGATATTTAAAAACATTTTATGCCAGAAACCTTCACGGGAGTGTACTCAACAACTTCCCAAAATTTCCTGGCGATCGGATGAATGGTGTTTTAATTCTATTTATTTATTTGAGTGCTTGTGGATACACGATTTGTTGTTTTTCCGTCTGGTGCGTACATCAGTTTTTCGAAAGATTGTGAGGGCCCTGGGGGGCCGATATTTAAAAGAAAATTATGCCAGAAACCTTCGCGGGAGCGTACTCAACAACTTCCCAAAGTTTCCCTGCGATCGGATAAATGTTGTTTCAATTCTATTTATTTATTCGAGTGCTTGTGGATACACGATTTTTGTTTTTCCGTCTTGTGCGTACATCAGTATTCGAAAGATTATGAGGGCCCTGGGGGGCCGATATTTAAAAGAAAATTATGCCAGAAACCTTCGCGGGAGTGTACTCAACAACTTCCCAAAGTTTCATGGCGATCGGATGAATGGTGTAGTAATGCATAAAGGACAAACAGACAGACAGACAGACAGGCATACATTCGTTTTTATATATATAGATATTGTAAACACATTTTATTAAGTTCTTCCATATCTTCTTACAGTTAGATTATACAATAGAACCTTGCAAGCCTTTCATAATTTCAGTGTATACAGGGTATAAATAGCTTTAGTCGGTCATAGTATTATACAATTTAGCATGTATACATATAAGTATATTATTGTGTTATTACAATCTCTGGGATACCTGGTGTGATAACCCGTCTATTTCCCCTTTATAACCATTAGCCTGGCTAGTACCATCCTTCTGAGGCATGACTTCTTGTTCCTGTAAATTCAATCAACTACCCAACTCCCTCCCCACCCCCTCGCTCCCCCAGGCGTGCCTTAGAATGATGTGTCTATATACTTCTTGCCCTATGCAGGTTTATTCCGTGTATTCGTTAGATAATTGTTTAATGTTGGTTGTGTTCGGGTAGTTTAGTCGTGTTCACCCATGATCTCCTTCCTGTCCTTCCTAGTTAGCTTCGCTAGGTTGGTGCTTCAGTAGCGTCACCAATGCTTCCCATGCTCTGGCTGTTGCTAGGGATCCCCTGCCCCGCCTGGCCTCGCCCAATCTTACCTCTCCCTCGTATGTTGCCCATTTCGTGAGTTCCTTCTTCCACCTTTCCACCCTGGGTTCCCCCCGGGGCCTTCCAATTCCTAGTTTTCTCTCTTTTGGCTATCAGGAGCACTAGATCTTGGAACTTACTTTGACCCCAGAGGTGTGAGGTAACCAGTGTAAGAGACAGTATCCTGGTGTTACTTGTACCTCTTTCTCTGTTGTCTCTTCTATCAATGTAGTCACTTCTCTCCTATCTTAGGGCAGTCCAGGAACATGTGCAAAAATGCTGCATGGGCTTCTCCACATCGGGGGCACAGAGCTGCTCCTGTCCCAAAGTGTTTGTTGATGCATGCTGGTGTGAGGTAAGCACTATCGAGCACGTAAAAATGTATTAATTGGAACAAGGCGTTTCCAGTAACCCCTGTTGCCCTTTCCACTAATATGTCCCATGTTTTCTCCTCGATATCTGTTCCCAAATCCTCTTTCCATCTTTCCCGTAGCTGGGTGAGTGCAGGCAGTATTTCATTCCTGAGGCGTCTGTATAAACAGGTAACCGCTTTAAAGGATCCGGACGCTGACACCGCATATTGGTATCCTCCGGATGTCGGTGGTTACGAGAGGCCCTCTCCCCAATGTTTTTGTACTGCCTTCACGAAGGCCTTATAGAGTAAAATATGACCTTGGGTATGTCGTATATCCCTCTAAATGTGTTGAATGGATATAGGGATCTGTCCTCGTATAACATGCCCCTGGTGGTCACTCCTGCCTCTGCCCAAATTTCTAGACATTGCCAGTCCCCTCAGTGTGGAAGTGCCATGCAGATGGTCAGCGGTATCTCCGGGGCGTATGGTTTCTTTAGTTTTAGATCCCTGGTGACTCCTAACTTAACATTTACGTATTACTTTAACTTAATTGGTTTCATCCCCCGTCCGTGAGGGTAATTGGAGCACTATGTTAGACAATACTCTCAGACTAGGTACTGCGTCATCTGGCTGATTTGTACATCTCTCCCTTCCAGCTATCCATTTTGTGAGCCACTGCATCCATTTGTGCTGCAAGATAGTAGTATTCGAAGGCCGGTAGTGCTAGGCCTCCTGCGCTCTTTGGCCTCGTTAGCGAAGCCTTCGCCACCCTTCGCCTACCCTTCCCCCATATAAAGGAAGTCACTAGCGATTTCAGATAGGGGAACATTCCCGCTGGGACCCAGAAAGGCAACACCCCAAATAGATATAGCAGTCTCTGCAGGTTCACCATTTTCAACAAAGATATCCTTCCCATGACTGAGGGCAGTGACCACCAGAAGGTGAGACTCGACTTAACTCCGCTGAGTGCTGTCTCTATGTTACCGTCCAGTAAATCTAACCTTTCATGGTAGATGATAACTCCCAAATAGGGGAGACATCTGTTCTCCCAAGACACTTACACTTCCATTTGCAGCTTCTCGTGCCTCCTCGTGCCTCCTCGTGTGGGAGAAGGCACGACTTCCTCCAATTAAGTCTAAGGCCTGATACTCTTGCCAGTGATGCAAGCAGTTCACCTGCTCCTTCAAGGTCGTCCCTCGTGTTCCAAAGGAATAATAAGTCGTCAGTGTATAGTGCTATATGTTGGGTTCGGTCCATCGCCTCCAGACCCCTATAGGGAAGACCCGTTCTGGCCCTGGCTGTGAGGGGCTTCATGGCCAAAGCAAATAACAGCGGGGAGAGCGGGCACCCCGTCTCCTTCCTCTCCCCACCTGATAGGAATTAGAGATCATGCTCCCAGTCTTGATTCAAGCCCTAGAGTCCGGGTATAGCAGGGACATCCACTTTACCAAATCTGGTCCAAGTCCAAATCTCTCCATTAGCATGAATAGGTAAGGCCATTCTAGGCTATAAGGCATTTTCAATATTGACTGCGAATATGACTGCCTCGTCTTTATCGTAGGATTCTGCCTCTATGATACACACTAATCTCCTAATGTTCATTGCAATGCTCCGTGTTGGAATGAACCCCGCCTGGTCTATATGTATTAGGTCTGCCATATGCGAGAGAAACCTCGTGGCCAGGATTTTACTTAAGACATTATAGTCTAGATTCAGCATGGAGAGCGGTCTATATGCTGTTTTGTCCGTTGCTGGCTTGCCTGGTTTTAGCAGAGGGCTAATCATTGCTTCTCTTGTGGAACCCAGTAGTGTCCCCCCTTGTTTTGCTTGATTCTAAATTTCCACCAGCCGTGGTCGTAAGATATCTACATACGTAGAGTAAAACTCAACAGGGAGGCCATCTGTGCCTGGTGTCTTATTCCTAGCCAGAGCTTGAATAGCTGCCCTTGTAGCTCGATTTCCCTTTCCAGCATTTCAGCAGCTCCCTCGTCTATGGTTGGCAAGGCCTGGGACCCTAGAAAGTTGAGGATATCTGCTTCTGAACACACCGTTCTATTCCTATACAATTCAGCATAGTATTTAAAGAACACCTTATTAATATCTTGTTGTTTATAGGAGTCCCCTTTCAGTTCATCCCTGATTGCAAGTATAGTCGATCCTCTCTTAGCTAACCATGCTAGCAGCGCCCCAGACTTGTCCCTCTCAGCATGAGCTTGGATCATGTAGTTCTTATAATTGAAACAGCGAAGCCTTTCAACATGTTCCCCTACTGCCTCTTTGGCTGTCAGTAGTTGTTCTTGTGGCTCCCTGTGTTCTGGTCTCGCTTTCTCAAGTTCCCTAAGGTGCTGTTCAGCTTTCAGTGTGACTCTCAGAAGCGTCCCCCTAGTTCCCACCACCTCAGGGATGCATTTCCCCCTGATTACAACTTTAAAGGCATCCCACTCCACCATTGGGTTAGAGGTGGTCCCTACATTAGCCTCAAAGTATTGCTCTATCCCCATCCTTATTGTTGCCTGAAAGACCTGGTCTTCCAAGGCTTCCGGTCTTAGTCGCCAGGTGGGGATGCTCAGCCTTTCTCTTGTCCACTGAACCCCTACCAACAGGGGATTGTGGTCGGAAATCATCAGGGCTAGGTACTCGCTTAGCTTCACGTCTTCATGTATGTCTGGGGAGCAACGCCCCAAAGAACTCTTCAATATCATCAGGAACCAAACCTCCATGCCTATGACAGACAGCTTAACAGCATCCAAATCCCAGTGTGACGACTTTGCTAACTTCTTCAACGAAAATATTGCCTCAATTGACCGATCTTTCAGCGATCTTTCCGCCCTCACAGAGTTGCTCCCCACTGCTTCTACCCACTCAAGACCAACAACCGCAGCCACTCGCTGGTCTTCCTTCCAACCCATCCAAACTGAAGCGATAAGTGATCTCATTGCCATCGCTAATCCCTCGTCTCACTCCCTTGATCAGCTACCCTCGAGACTGACCAAAGACCTGAAACTTACTATAGCCCGTATCTGGGCCAAGATCATCAACAGCTCTTTGAGCGATGGCTCCATTCCTGACTGCCTTAAACTAGGTCAAGTCACGCCACTCCTAAAAAAAAACTGCCTCGACCCTATGGTCTTAAACAACTTCAGACCAGTTTCGAACCTTCCGCTCTTATCGAAAATTTTGGGAAAATGTGTGCTGTCTCAGCTAACCCATCACCTAGAGATCTTGAATCTTCTTGACCCACACCAATCTGGGTTCAGAAAGGGCTGCAGCACAGAAACCGCAATCCTCAATGTGATGGATGACCTACACATGTCTCCGACTCCAACCAATGTAGCCTCCTCATCCTCTTAGACCTCTCGGCAGCGTTTGACACAGTGGATCATAACCTACTACTCAATGTCCTCCAGAAGAGAGCGGGTTTGGAAAAAACAGTTCTCAAATGGTTCGCCTCCTTTCTCAACAACCGCGCACAAATTATCAAAATTAAAAGCTTCAAATCGGACCCCCTCCCCATTACTAGAGGAGTCCCACAGGGGTCAGTACTCTCTCCACAACTTTTCAACATCTACATGGAGCCCCTCACTACAATTCTAAGGAACTCCAACATCCCCTTTCACCTCTATGCGGACGACACACAACTCTACCTGGAAACCACTTCGATCGCAGACATACACAGACTAAATGGCACACTCACAGAGGTCCAACATTGGCTCTCATGCAACCACCTCAAACTTAATGAAGAAAAAACAGAAGTGCTCCTCATCTCAAACAAAAGTAAAAATCCCCAAATACTTGAATGGCTCAAAGCCTTGAACGCCCTCAATGTTCCTCTTGTTCCTACAACCTCCGCCAAATCACTGGGGATCACTCTGGACCCAAAACTGGACATGAAAGAACACATCTCTAAAACTGCCAAAAGTGCTCTCCTTAACTTGAAACTTCTCTACAAACTAAAACCCTTCCTCCCCTTGAAAGACCTGAAACAGGCCACTCAGGCACTGGTACTCTCCAGGATTGACTATGGCATTGCTACTCTGACTGGAACAGCCAAATCTCATCTAGGTCCTTTGACTGCTACCCTTAATGCAGCAGCTAGAATGGTCACGGGGACTAAGAAATATGAGCACATCACCCCTGCTCTCAAGGATCTGAAAAGGCTTCCTATTAGCCTACGAGCCAACTTCCGCACAGCTTGCCTCACACACAAAGCCCTGCATACAGGAAAACCGGAATATCTGGCCAATAAACTCAATAGAGCCGGTCAGCCTAGGAACCTCAGAAGCTCCAACACGCTACTACTCATTCCTCTGAAATCACAGAAACGTAAAACATCTAACAGGTCCTTTGCGGGTAATGCTCCAAAGATATGGAACTCCATCCCCCCCACATCAGGATGACCGCCTCCTTCCTGAAATTCAAGATACTATTCAAAGCCTTCTTTCTTGAGCAGGCTGGATTGTAACCAGAATCCCTCGTCTGACTTTGATAGTTCACTATCTCTATGGTCCTAGAGAGAACCAGATGACTCTCCCTTGATCTCCGCCATGTTTGCCCTCAGGCTGATATTGTATAGACCAGTGTTTCCCAAACTGTGGTCCGCGGACCCCCAGGGGTCCGTGACACATTCCCAGGGGGTCCGCAGGCAACAGTTTTGAAAGCACAGAAAAGTTTCTTGTATAATTAGCAGCTTTCCAGCAGCAATAAAAGTGTCAAGATAAAGCCAGTGATTAATGTACCTGCTGGAGCGTGAGGAGAGTTTTGTTCAGTGGCAGCTTTGACTTAACTAATGTAGCACAGAGGGTTAATGTGCCTACTGCAAAGAACGTGTAACATGCATTTTAAAAAGCAGTATTTTATGTGCATAGGTTTGTGGTTACTGCTTTTGTCACAGATTCTTTTGTGACTGTGCACTTCATAAGTGACAATCGTAATGTAGCAGAGGGACCTATAAACTGTCATCAAAGAGCTGCTTGCAAACTGCATGGTACCAGTTAGTAACTTTTGTTTTTTCCCAGTTATTCATTATCCTGATGCTGCTAAAAAGATTTATTTGGGTGGAAATACATTTTTAATGTTAAAGTCAGTGCTAGCCACTGTGTTATGTTCTGAATACTGAGTTTGTGCTTTTCCAGACCAAGCACTCTTTAAACATTTTATATAGACACTGATTTACATGTACGATTCAATGTCTCTATATGTGTGTGATGTAAAGTGCTCTGACATCCTACAATGGTATGAGAGATGCTATAAAACAAATGAAATACATGTGACAGAGGGGCTATAACTTCAATATAAAATACTAAGGGCCAGACGTATGATCCGTTTTTATATGAACAGGTTCGTGAACCCGCTTTCACATGCAAAAACGTATTGGGCCATGTACATAGCCTATTTCGCGAGTCGCAATTTGTTTGCGACTCGCTAAATAGGTTTTGCAACTTGCTATATAGAAGGGGCATTCCCTTCCAAATAGCGAGTCTTAAAACCATGTACAAATGTTTTGCAGTCGCAAAACACTCGCAATTACCACTTACTTCAAGTAGATGGTAATGCATTTGCCAATGGGAAGGGGTCCCCTGGGGACCCCTTCCCCTTTGCAAATGCATGCAAAATTATTTTTTAAGGGCAGGCAGTGGTCCCAGGGACTTATGCCTGCCCTTAGAAAATGAAACGAAAACGTTTCATTTTCTTTTTTTTTAAATGCATGGTAAATGGGCTGCATTTATTTTTTAACTGCTTTATTTAAAAGCAGTCCCAGACATGGTGGCCTGCAGAGCCCAGCAGGCTGCATACCTAGGAGGGCTGCCATTCCCAATAGGCTCGCAAATTGCTAGAGGCTCATTAATATTAATGAACTTCCCAATTTGCGACCCCATTGGGAATCCGAAACAGTGTTAAACACACTGTTGTACATTTCATTTAGCGACTCGCAATTTGCCACTCGCAATGTGTCACCAATTGCGAGGCGCTAAATGAAATGGTCGTACATCTGGCCCGAAATCCTTAGGGGCAGATTTACAAGCCCCTTGCACCTCTTTTACGCCACCGTTGCGTCACTTTCGTGATGCAGCGGTGACGCAAAAGATGCGCCATGGTGCAGGGTATTTACAACGTGACGCATCTGGGAGATGCGCCACGTTGTAAAGCCCTGCGCCAGAAGGAGGCTTTCCGGCACAGGAACGCCTCCTAAAAGTAGCTGAGTGAAATCTACAAGATTTCACTCAGTCGCTTTGGGGCCCATGCTGCGTCAAAACCCTGCGCCTGCTTGAAGCAGGCGTAAGGATTGACGCAGCAGTAACAAGATTCGGCCCCTCAGAGCATTGCTGGAGCTGTGTCGCGCTTGCGACGCAACTCCAGCAATGCGCCACTTTTACGGCACAGATGCGTCATGCATCTGTGCTTTTTTGCCCCATGAGGCGCAGCATTGTAAATGCGGCGCATCAATGGTGGCAAAGGCATGGCGCACAATAAGTGGCGCATCCCTGCTGATATGCATGGATGCGTCACTTATTGTAAATCTGCCCCTAAGTACTTTGAGTATTTGTTTTGTGTGCACACGTGTGTATTTTTTTCGAATTACTGTTTTAATATTTGAAATTTAACTCATACAAATTGCTTGGGGGTCCCCGGCTTCCAGTGGTGACTCAATGGGGGTCCTCAGGAGTCAAAAGTTTGGGAACCACTGGTATAGACTTTTACTTGCTACCATGTTTACCCATGTTCTCCCTACCCTCCTTCGACCTACCTGTCTTGTTGATGCTTATTTGTATTCGATGTGAAGCGCTCTGATACCTTCAGGTCTAGCTAGCGCTATACAAAACTTAAATAAATAAAACATAAATAAATAAAATGCAAATCACGCAGATATGAAAAAAAGAGTAGTCCCTGTCTCTTGGGTGTAATGCCCTCCAAGTATCTATCCGTCCCCACTGATGTTGCCACGCTCTATGCAATTCGGCCGCTCAGACAATGGGGCAATCCCTCAGGGGTGGATGGGAGTGATCTAATTCAACATCTGTGACACAGATAAAGTCCCCACCCAGAATCACCGATCCAGTCATGTGCGGGGCAAACTTTCAGGAAATAACCGCTAGGAATGAGGGTTGATCCGTATTCGGCCCATATATACTCCCATCTGTTATGTCTCTGCTGCCTAATTTGCCTATTAGGACTGCATATTGCCCTTCTGGGTCTACTATGTGTCTGGTACACTGAAATGGAACTCCTGCTTTCACCCATATAAGCACCCCCCTCGCGAACGCTGAATAATTCATATAGTACACCTGCCCTCTCCACCTTCTCTATAGGGCCTCCCCCTCCTTAGCAGTAATATGTGTTTCTTGCAACAGCGCTATGAATACGCACTTTCTAGTCAGGTGTGCATGAATCTTTTTGAGCTTAGTCAAGGTGTGCATTCCTCTCACATTCCACAAGAGGTATTTAAAGTCTATGGGGATGGTGTCAGCATTGACCTCATATTTATTCTAGTTCAGGCACGCCCAGCCCCAACTTGAAAACCCCTTGAGAAACAACCTCCCCAACATCCCTTCCCCAGGACAGGTGACAGTCCAATACCCATCCAAACTCAATACCAGAAGGTATAGTTCCGCAGAGAACATGCACAGTTGTATCTGGGGTGAAGTTTCGACCTATTATCTCTGGGTCCCCCATCACTCGGCTCTCCCCCTCCAAAAATGTAGAAGTGTTACCACCCATCACCCTCACTGTATTGTTAATTGCCCCACCCAGTGTCTTCGTTTACCCCTTATAGGGGGTCAAAAGGATTCAAGAGATAAGGGTTATTTTCCAGTTTCACATTTCGTTCTTATGTTCCTTTGTTCAGATAAGCTGGTCTATCAACTTGGGGTGACTATAGGAAGGTCCGTGTCAGAGTCCTCCGCTGAGTTAGAGCTTCAGGAACCGTCTGGTGTTCTCTCGTCATTGTCATTCCGCATGGATTTAGGACTAGAGTCCACCTGAGTTAGTTCTGCGGCCTCTCGAAGGATTCTGTGTCTGGCTTTATCCGGGGCTCGTTGATTCTTCCGGGACGTCGACCCTGGGGAGTTCTCCCGTGATCTCGTTGTCTGGACAGTATCAAGCCAGTTCCATGCGTCTTAGGGAGTTTGAAAGAATTGAGGCCACATCGGTGAGACCACTCTCAGTTGGTCCAGAAACATAATTGCGTAGGGAATCTGTAGTTGCCTGAGTCGCCTTTTCACAGCTGGAAGGAGATGCGTTGTCTTTGCACCTCCCTCGTACAGTCCGGAAATATTGGTATTTTATTATTTCCAATTTGTAGGGTTTTGTTCTGTCGCGCTTTTTACAGAATATGGTCACGATCCCTGAAGTGGAGCATGCGAGCCACAACTGAGAGCGGGAAAGCACCCGACTTGTGGTGGTCGCACCGGGACCCTGTGCGCCCTCTCCAGTCCATAGAATGGAGATAGGCCCTCCGGAGCTACTTTTGTCTTTAGCCAGTTTTTTAGGTACTGCACCATGTTGCTAACCTCTTCGCATACAGGTGCCCCATAAATGTGTAAGTTATTCCTATGGGATCTTCCTTCGCTGTCGAATGCTCTCATGTCCAGGATCCTCACCCTGATCTTCACTTCTGACAGGGATTTAGTCATCTCCATGACCTCCGATGGGATGTCCGCCATTGCGCGCTCCATGTTTGTCACCCTTTCTGTTAGGCAGCGAGGATCATCCTTTAGTAGGCTCAGGTCCATACATATAGCATCTATCGTGGTCTCAAGGGCTTCCCGGGATGCTGGGAGTGCTTGCATGATATGATGTCTGTCAACGTTGGATGGTTCTGGGTAGTCTCCTTTGCTGCTCCCCCACCGTATTCTTCCTTGTGCGTCTGTTCCTGCCTCTTGCCAGGAACCATGTTGTCCTGCACTAGTCGTTTAGATATCCTCCCCATTCCCAGCAGGTGTAAGCCTGTCCCTACTGCAGTGGGCGTCTGACTGGTGGGGGCAGTGGGACCTTCGCAGTTTCTGTGCTTGACTCTGACTGTGTGGCTCCTCAGCCCTGAGGCACACTGTCCTTGGGTGATGGTGGTGTTTTCACTGCAAGTAGCTCACTGCTGTGCCCCCAGATTCTTAGGCCACCTCTCTGAGTGCGTCTTCCCGCCCGTGGTTGTTTGACAGTGTTTGGTCGAGGTTCTCTTGGCCTACTATTTATCAGGCCAGCTCCATTTGTTCCACTACTAAAGGGCCTGGTTTCCTTACTGTTTGTTGGGTGAGGACTCGCTGCCTCCTAAAGCGTGGTTGGTGGTCTTCACCTAAAGTTTTAGCAAATGCAGGCCTATGTGAATTTTATGCTCTTTGTATAGGGCATCAACTCCTTACTAAGCTGCCCTTCTGCTGCGGCTCCACTCAGGGGGTTGTGTGTTGCTCTCAGCTCCTCTAAGTTCTGAGCCCGTTTGGCCGCTCAGGCAAGGGCGTCACAAGTTCTTGCGGCCTCCTTCCCTGCAGCAGCAGGCCTCCACTCTTCAGTCGTACCTCCTCCCCGGCTGCTAGGGTTCCACCACTGCCTCTTCCCCCCTCTCGGCTCCTGTTCAGCTGAGGGCCACTCTGCGCTTCATTTGCAGGTGAGCGCCCCTCTCTCCCGCCACACCGCTTCTCCTCACCTCGTGGGCTGCACACTCCATCGCGGAGGCTCACATTGTTGTCAGGCCGCCTTCCAGCTGCCTCCGTCCGGTGGTGGCGTCTACCGGCTCCAGATATCCCTGTCCTGTATTGCTTCAGGGGAGTGCTTCTCAGTGCTGGCTCTTCTCTGCCCCCCAGCCTTCTTAATGTCTTCAGGGCCAGCGACACTCTCCAGTGGTCTCCGCTGTGGCTCACCTTGGACCTCTGGTGGCGGATCAGTTCTGCTGTAGCTGTCTCTTTATGGGTCTCCCATCCGCTCCCTCGAGTCTGGAATGCCATCTGGTTTCTGCCGCAAATCACTCCCACAAGGTCCAGTTCATAACATAACGTGTATTTGTAAAGCGCACGTTCACCCCTGACGAGGTATATTGGCGCTGAATAACAGAAGTTTATTGTTACCCAACTCAATGGCTCTCATTTTATCGACCTCAGGTGGATAAAAGGCTGAGTGGACCCGCCGGGATTTGAACCTGTGGCCATGAGGTGGAAAGCAGGCCCCTGCAGTGGATGCATTAGACCACTGAGCCACCAGACCCAACCAGTTCACCAAATCTGACCCAGGCTTGTTGTTTCTGTTCCAGTCAGGGGAGTGATCAGCTCTCTCGTCCATCTGCTCCATGCCAGGGGTCCTCGCTCCTCAGCTAGAGGCCGCTATTTTCAGCCGCCATGAGGACGTACCTCAGCATCTCCAGCGTGCAACGCCCCCGGGATATTCCCTGACTTCCAGCACTCCCTCCTCGTTCAGTCGCCCTCCCCAGCCCCCTCATATATTTCGTGGGGGTGTTGAGTGTCAGGATGGTTTTGGTTGGGGGATCGCCGGGTGGTAGCACCGCGAGACACGTCTTACTTCGTTGGCGTCAAGCAACTCCCCTCCCCTCCCCCCCCCCCAGCTTAGTCTACTTATATGGCCAACAAATACCAATTTCTTATTCATAGACATTAATGTCATTAAATAATTAAATTTACAGAACAATATTTTTTAAATCGTTTGATCATTTTTAAAAAGCAGTGAAGGGTGTCCCACATGAAAGGAAAGAAACCACAT